>NW_020664561.1:42732534-42856852 GCF_002925995.2 Terrapene triunguis
GAACACCACAGTATGGTTAATAACTCCCACACAAAAGTGGTGAGGACGTTAATGGTAATCACTGTACTATGAATAGCCCAATTTAACAATCTACCTTACAAATTATGGATGGTAACAGTCATTCTAAACCTGTATTTCTGTAGAGAAATGTTCTTTCTATAGGCTGATTATAACTCCAATGCCTTTTAGATGAAATAGGTGCTAGGAGATAGTCACTTCAGTTTCATTTACATTATTAGATTAGGATTCTTAAACACTGTCAGTAATATTAGTAACTGATTCCTGATTAGATCCTAAACATGGATCTGTGACTTTTCTGAAGAAAAAGTGAGAAGAGAGTTTTAATCTAATGCAGGAATGTAGAGGAGGATATCCATGTCCTCAGCTAATGACAATTGGTGTTTTTCCATAGCGTTATATTGATTTACACCAGCTGAAAATTTTGGCTTAATAAATTAAGCACTACACGACAGACAAATGTTATATTTTAGAGAGCTAACGTTCAATAGTACATGTGTTTTCATTCAGGGACATTTAAGAGAAAGGATATTTAACCACAAAACCAAAACTACAGAAGTGTTCAAAATGCATGAAGAATGACAAAGGATTTGGCAAAATGCTGGGATCTCCACCTTATTGCAGAAGATGGGCCAAAATGGAAGAAGGAGGAGATTAGTTTAATCTTTTACCCTACTGAGAATTAGCCAACTAAAGACATGGTATAATTTTGTTTAAGGGCCTAAGTGACTTAGGAGCCTAAATCTCATCAAGAGTCAATGCAACTTTAGCTCCTCAGTGCTTTAGTCACTTTTGAAAATCAACCTTAGGCCTTTTTGAAAACTTGACCCCTAAAACTTTCTTCCCATTAGTAATCCTCACAGAAGTGAGTAGCCCCCCTGAAGTCAACATTACTACTCACATGAGTAAGGTTACTCACAGGCATTTCAGGATTGGGCCATATGACTAACCAAATAATTAAAAAGGGCAGAAATTCTGGTCCTACTGACTCCCATTGATTTCAGTAGGATCAGGATTTCATCCCAGAGGAGGAGATGGATAGGAAAAAATGCAGGTGGGGAAAAATTGTGTATAGGCGGTGCAAATAGCTGCCTGCCAGGAAATCCACACACAGTTAAGGTAGTGCAAGTCCAGCCCCCAAAAACACCTTACATAAGGCTGTTCAACAGGCCCTCTAAACAGGAAACAGAGGAGGTGTATGGAACAGCTGATGTTGTCATAAGGATGTGGGGCGTGGTTACAGAAGTGAAAAGAGTTCCCACTCCATATTGGGAGATAAGACTTTGCACTGCAGAGCAGAACCACCATCCTCAGGCTGCAGCTAACAGCAGGCTCTGTCATGTCAGAGATGTGATGTATGAACAGAAGAATATACTTGTTTTATAGTGTTACAATTAGCGGAAACTACTTATTTTAAAGATTCCTCAACTGGGAAATAGAAGTCCAACAGGGGTGAAATAATTGCAGTCTCTAAAGCTAGAGGGAGAGATGGAGGATTTTAGAGGCACCTTTTTAAATACTCTCTTCACTATTTTCATCTCTCCCAAAACAGAGCACCTGTAGGACTCTGCTACTCTCCTTTGTCATCCTGCTTTTCTTTGGGTCTTCCATGTGAAAACAAGAATATTTGGCAACTGAAAAAAAAATCACCTGGCCTAACCCAGCATTCCTGCTTATTTTAGTCTTCTCTTAATCCTGCTTTCCCCAAACCTCTCCTCTGGGCCTTCCTTCTCCAAAAGAGGAGATTAGCGACATTTGAGTCAGATAGTTAGCAACCCAGTCCAACAGTAGCTCATTTAGCAACTTAACTTCCCCCAACTTCTACCCAACTCCAAACACCAGACTCTAGTCCAGCTATCTATCCCCTTATACAGTCCCCAAGATGTGTAAAAGGCATCTTTCCTCAGGAAAAGCTTAGGAAAACAGATGGGTTTTAAATAGGGCCAGCTCCAGGCACCAGCTTAACAAGCAGGTGCTTCGGGCGGCCAAGGGAGAGGGGCGGCACCTGGGGCAATTCGGGGGCGGCAGGTCCCTCACTCCCTCTAGGAGCGAAGGACCTGCCACTGAACTGCCGCCGCTGATCGCGGCTTTTTTTTTAATTTTCTTTTTTTTTTTTTTTTTGCTTGGGGCGGCAGAAATGCTGGCACCGGCCCTGGTTTTAAAACAGTATAAAGGGCCTTTATCTATAAGAGTTACATCCCTTGACCGATTGAAACTGATTGAACACTATTGGCTTAGTAAACATAAGAAAATAATACATTACTGGGATTTCTTTGGTAATTTGAATTTGTGGATTCCAGAGCCGACAGTCACATAATGATTGTTCCAAAGTACATTTCAGATGCAATTTAACTGAAGAAATTGTTGTAAATCAATACAATACATAATCTAATAAATTAAAATGGATTTGACAGATATGACTACTAATTAAAGAATTAAACAATAAAAAAAGACCTGAAGATGATTTGCCCTTGTAAACGCTCTCAAACATAACAGGCAAATGCAGAATGTTTAATCCTTTCTCCCTGTACTGTGTAGTGATGCTGTCTGATCTGCCCTTTCAATCTATCCATTCCCAGCTTGGTTCTCCCTCTCCTGCATATTAAAAGTTTTTGTCACTACATCTCCTTGCTTAAAAGCCTAGCAAAACTTTAAAACAATGTTTGCATGGAATGTATAAATGTGCCCAGCTAATCACTGAGGTCATTGTTGGAGACCAGAAGGACTAAAAGAGACTGTCATGACACTAGTTGAAACAGACAAAAAATTGAGGCTTTGAAAAGTCCCAATTTCCCCATTTATAATCAGGAAGTTGATTAACAAAGTTCAGTTTTGTATTACAGGGTAACACAGTGATAAGATGAAGCTTCAGTTTCCAGGCTGAAATAACATTTAATTCTAACAGTGTCTTTTCACCTGGGCCATTTTGTTCTTTAAAAAAATAATGGTTATATTACAAGTCATTAGGATGCTGCTGTAGTCTTTGAAGGCCACACAATGTATCCCGTATGCAGAGTGTTACTTCTGTATATTAACAGCTGGCTGTTATAGGAATTCTCAAAGAGCCAAGCATAGTTCTGTACAGCATCATGAATGAAAAGTGAGAGAATTGTTTTTATATTGTTCGAAAAGAAAAATGGCTTCTTGCATAATCGCATATTTCCAGCCTTTGCTTTTTGCAGTGTAAACGGAGCTATATCCTTGGCCCTGCTGGAGCCATGAGAGCAATTTTTGTAGAATACAAACTGGGTTATGCAAAACAGTTTTATTCACTGCCACAGAAACTGGAATTCTTTCTAACAGCCTTGTGCCTTTAAAAAAGGCATTATATATGAGACTGGCAAATCCTCTTGTAATCGTCAACCTTCTTGAAAGATGGAATTCCAATTTAGGACTAAACAACTGACATGAAAGATCCACTTTTTGAAGATTAAAGTGATTTCACATGATTTTGTTTGGAAAGTGCTTAATCCAGTAATTGTGCCAAATCCCATTTTTCTTTTTCAAAAAGAATCTGAGGGCTTGTCTACACTTACCGGAGGGTCCGGCGGCAGGCAATCAGTTTTCTGGGATCGACTGATCGCGTCTAGTGAAGACGCGATAAAATCGATCCCTGATCGCTCTGCCGTCGACTCCGGAAATCCACCGCGGCAAGAGGCGGCAGCGGAGTTGACGGCAGCGCAGCAGCGGTCGACTTTCCCCCGTCCTCACAGCCAGGTAAGTCGACCTAAAATACGCAACTTCAGCTAGGGTATTCACGTAGCTGAAGTTGCGTATCTTAGGTCGGACCCCCCGCTGTAGTGTAGACCTAGCCTAAGATCACATTATGCTATTAGTAATAGCACACATCACAACGTTTACATTTAGTCTTTTAAATTCACAGATGAAACTTTTAATGCATTAATATTGCTGGCACTGCCCCAGTAGCTGATGTGGCTAATATCTTTATTTTCAGCTGTGTCTGATTGCAGTCTTTCCATTTGGATGTGGATCTGGCCCCTCTGATCCAGGAATTACCTCCAGGGGAGATCACAGAACATACTATAACTGGGACTATACCTAAAGACCATGCAGGCACTTTTGTTAAAGCTATTTACTTAGGTCTAAATCCTGCAAACATGCATGCACTTAACTTTAGTCATGAGAGTTAAATTGTTCATGTACTTAAATCTTTGCAGTAATGGGGCTTTCATGGTGTTTTTCAAAGGGGAGCATATAACACCTATGATTTATGGTCTCTGTTGGTTTCCAGTTAGAATTCAGTGTTGAGTGGGACGGGACCTGTTAGACTCTTTATGGATTAGGTCTTGGCTACCACATTTCTCTACATGTTATGAATGTTGTTGATATCAGCTGAGGGATTTGAATCAACGGATCCCAGATTTAAATGACCTGGGTGTATGGCAAGGGCCTTCTCAGTAAAGGTTCCTTGATTCTGGAATTCACTCCCACCATTGCTCTAACAAAGCAAAAGCTTATAGTCTTCAGGTCATGCTGCATGTACCATCTCTGCCTAGGATTTAACTTCAGAGCTTGGGCTGGAACAGGCTTTAGGGATTTAATTGGTGGCCTTTTAATATTTGGATTGCGTCCTTCAGCTAGCATTGGATCATTGTTACTGTATTATTAATTGAATATTTTATTCTTGTACATTTACTTCAAGAGATTTCCTAAGCTCATTTTACAATTTGAATTTAAAAAAGATGGTAAAAAGAAGAATCCATCCTAGATGAGGAACTCATCCTTTTTCCAGTTGGGAGCTTAGGAAATGCAGCCTTATTCTAGGCTTGGCCTATGGGGAGTACTCAGTAATAAAGAAGAACTCATATTCTCCTTTCCTAGAGACTAGTTACAACATGTCTTATCACCTCCGCCACATAGCACTGGGGCCCTAATCCCCAAGTCTCTCCTGAGCTGAGCATTATGCCATCAGTTACCCAGTCTGAGACAAAACATCAGACAATCTGAAGAAGAGCACTCTGAAGAGTATCTGGAATAATATCTTACAGCATATTAATTAATAATATCTTAGTTTTACACAGCACCTCTCATTCAAATGAATCCTAAAACACTTTGCAACCTTTTACTAATTGGATGTACAAATCTGTATAGAATTTACATTATTTACATATTTGTTTTAAACTTACTTTCCTCAGCACTGATGTACAACCAACTCTGAGTGGAAGTGCCAATTTTTTAATACTGCACAACACTTGACAGTTTAAGAAAAATACTGTATCACACTGGAGATGCAGGAATTGCAGAATCAGTTACATGAGTTGAAATCTGAACCAGTGGTCAAAGTCTACTCTCCCTCCTAATACAAAAATGTTGCGTAAGATTTGACCACAGAAGTTCAGTTTGTAATTTAAATAAACTGCCAGATTCATAAAAGATTTGCTCAGTATACCAGTACGTAAGCAACACACTCATGTGTGCCTCCACAGACAGATCAGCTTCAGATGGCTGTTGCCACTGCAGAATTTTTAAGGCACAGAAGGCTGTTAAAGTGGATTAGTTATTCAATATAAGGCCACACAGAATACCAATACATAACAAGAGATCAGGAGTCTGACCTTGGTTATGTATCTCATCCTGAAAACAGCTCCTCCAGCAGCAAAGTATCTAACACTGTACTGGAACCTTGTTTCAGAACAGACATAGAAGGAGAAGAATCACCTACCTCATCAAAAATAGTACTTTTTATACTAGCACCAAGATTTTCCTTAAAAGGCTCCTATCCAAATACTGACCCAACCCATCCCATGTAGCATATGATTTGGTACTTATACCATATACAATATATTTTGGATGTGGAAAGGGTGCAGTGCAATTAACTGTCAAGAAGCAGAAAAGATCTGCAAAAACAATCTGATATCACCCACGGCATTCACTAGTTTTCTTAAGTGTCGGTAAACTACAGAAATAACACTATGAAATACTCAGTACAAACTGAAGAATCATTTTTGAATCGAGCAATATAGAGAACCATACCATAACAAGTGATTAACAATAACCAAAACAAAGTCAATAGTTTATTACCTACCATATTTTCCCCCATCACTATCTAACAGTCTTAACTCTTAAATCCATTAATATCTGAAAGTTATTGCCTGCCTGCATATAAAACTTTCCAGGCTCATCAATGAGAGCTTAAAGCTATGGTCATCCTGTTCTTTCTCTAAATTTTCATACAGATGCAATTTCCACTTTTTGGACATTGCTCTTCTAGGGATACTTTCTTTTTCACTTCAAGGTTTCTACTTATGGTGCATTCCACAGAGCTATTCCCTCAAAGATGCAGGGTGTAATTATTTCCCCAAGATTGAATGGTTTGTCATGTTTCTGGAGCAACACATCACTATTTCAACAGGAAGGCAATAAAACATTTTTGAACACTAGAAACAGCAGTGGCTCCCTTGTAATAGATCCCTATTTATATTTAACAGAATCAATAGTTGTTTGCAAGTAATTGCACACTGCAATCTGTAAGTAAGGTAAGATTGAAAGCATGCAGCTGCCTTATGACTCAGGTTCACTAATTTGCTGAAGTCTGCTGCTAGTTTCCCTGAGATCTACTGCATTCTGGAGGTCCATAAAAGTGACCCCTTTCCAACTGGCGCTATATATTCTGTATGAATTCCATCAATACAGCAAACTTCCTTTGCCTAACCTCCATATTGATTGAAGTTAAGTACTACATTTGCTAGTAGAACTCAGTGAAGCTAATCATACAAGTGAGGTTGAACATTTCTCATTTGGCAGTCTCAAAAATACTTAAATATCATAATTGGTCTGCAGTTGAGTATATTTCTCTCTGCAGATCAGAGGAGTATAAAGTAGCCTTCTTTACTCATCATACACAAGTGAAAGGTGTACCATGCAGTTTTTTATTGTTGTGAAGAGATGGCTCATAAAATGGGCCTTTGGATCTCAGTCTCTCTTTCCAATTCCTCACAATACACAATTCTTTTTGTATGACCATCAGTAAATCCCAGGCAAAACCTTAATTATTTGCATAGAATCATTACAGCTGAAATTGAAGCCTTATCTCTAGTTGCTGATTTACTTTAATCAGGACTAGAACCCAAATGATAGAATGGCACAGTATTGTCGGCAACAGCTTACAGGGTTTCTTCCTTCAGGAGTCAGAGAGCAGTCACATTATTCATTCCTGTTCTTGTAAGACCATCCCTTGAGAAAGGGCCACATATATTCCAACCTAATTAAAATGCTGTTACTGAAAGGAACCACCTGAAGACATGCAGATCTCAATTGTGGCATAATTCTGATTTATTTTCTTGTTATACTTAAAAATAAACAAACATCACCTATCCTGGTCTCTAGGCTTTTTGTGTGTGTGCGCAATATATAACAACAGCAGACACAAAGTACAATCGATATACATGGTGTATAGAATAGACTTTCAAAAAGGAGGTATGTCTGTCCAGTGAAACATCCAAATGAATTGACTTGTAGACCCTGGGCAAGGTTGTGCCCTGTTGCTCCATGGGTCAAGGTGTTTGTGGGTACACTTGCATAGTAGGTCACCAATGGCGTTCCCTGGAGAACTCACTCATGTCCTTTTATGTGGGGCATGCAAAGGAGATATACACTGCACCTTCTGAGGAGGTGTAACAGCATATAACACCCCTTGCATATCAAGGAGCTCCAGGAAAAATATTGTAGGGCTATGCCTTAAAGACACAATTGAGACAAGCAGAGATAAAAGAAATACTTGAGCTAAAAATCTGGCTCTATTGAAGTTAATGGCAAAACTCCCATTGACTTCAATAGAGCCAGGATTTCATCCTAGATCATCTAGACCATTTCCTGTCAATGCAAACTTACTTCGTATATGATTATTAGCCCACTTCAGTATGTTTTATTATTCTGTCTAGCTTTTTGTTTTTAAACAGTCTCAAGAAATGGAGAAAATTCAAGTACTGTACAAAAAAAAAATCTTCCATTTCAAGCAGAATCCCACAAAGAGCTTTCCCCACTCAACTGGTCTATTTTAATACATTCCAAATGAAATGCAAAAAGTTTTATTTTTGAAGTTTGCAGATTTCAGAGCAAGTTCACACAGATGCACATATTTTTATGGAAGATAAAAGTAAGTGAAATGTAGTTGAAATGTGCTTAACTATCTAATTCAGGTAGTGGCATACCCACTGACTCTTGGGTGAAGCCCAGATGTTTTGCTGTCAACAGCAGCTGCTACATGCTTCTGGATAGAAGGAGTTTCTTTAAGTGAGAGAACACAACATGTGCTTCAGGTTATAGTACATCGCATGAGAACACAGATTAAACCCAAAGCATCAAACGGAATGTATTTCATGACATCACAAATTTAAAGAAACAGTACTTCTTATCAGAGGAAAGGCAAGTTTTAGGAGGTGTTCTTGAAGAAATAAGACATGGTTAAAATAACGTTAATATTAGATCTTTATAGGATGTTCTTTTGATCTCAAAGTATAGTAATGGGATAATAAACTGTATTCCCTGATCTCTGGAATCTGCTTCCTTCCTTGCTCTGACATAGCCCAATATTGTTGACTTCAAGGGAGGTTGCAAGGTCTCTGTTTTCGCTGGGGAGATGGGATTGGGGCAGCTGAAGGGATGTATGTGTCTATTTTTTCTGTGTGTTTGGAGAGTTATTATTATTATTACTATGCTTTAAGTGCTGCTGACATTAACTGATCTGTGTTATACATGGTGTGTATATACTTAGATAAATTATACATGGGTTTTGTCCATGCACCTAGAGGTTCATGTGATATCATTTATACACAAACGAATACAATAAGTGAAAACATGAACATGATGGAAATCCAAGTCTATAACTTGTTCATTATCCCTTTCTATATTGCTGATGGACAAAATAAACAGCTCGTCTGCTTCTAATGCTCTCCCACATTAAATTTCCCACCCACATTTAAGCTCCCTACTACCAAATATCAGTTCAGTTCCTTGCTATCTATGATAGCTTCAGCATATTTTCTTGCTGTAACATCAGCACAGTATATAGACTTTTACATGAACCTGCTAGTAAGGGTTTGAGCCGAGCTAAAAGCACCTTCAGAGTCTTGAAATCACTTCCTAACCCAGGCCTTCCACTGGATAGGCTAATGGCTACTATCTAGTTGTGAGATTGGCCTTCATGTGATGTGGGGGAAAAAGAGATAAATAAGTTCCAGAAATATAAAGATCTGAATGTGGTAATAATGCTACCAACAAAGGCTGTGCCAATTTTTTTAAAAAACAGAAGTTAACTTGCTTCGGCTGGAGCAAATCTAAGAGAATAATGAGGAGAAATAACAGAAGTATGGTAGTTGCAAGTTTATGCTGCTCCATTTGCTAAACTGGCAACAGAATTTAATTAGTTTTCTACCTACCAGGCTATCTATTTAACATCCATACTAAGATGAAATCATTAGTGCAGTAAACTATGCTATTCTGACATCCAACACACCTCATCTTAATGTCACAGAAAAGGACAAAACATTCAAATAATTAGCAACAATGAAAAACAGCAAAATGAACAAATCATAGGAGTAACACTGCATAGTACACTAGATAAAGAAAAAAGTTTTAACTCAGCACTTACATAAGTTCTCCTTTGCATGTAATATACTGCAAATACTTTCAACAGTTTACTATGACTGATGTAATTAATTTTTATGTTTCCATGTAACCTTGAAATTTGATGCACCCATTCATTATGGGCAGCTGATTAAACTTTGAATTTGGATTTTTTTAATGTAAACTTTCTATCAGGATATACCAAAACTCCAGTCATTGTTAATCAGGTACCCTTAGATGCATATCGGCAATAGTATTTCACAAAAAGTATACCAGTGTGTCTGTGAATGAGCCGTGTTGTTTACAAAGCTTGACATTTGGATGAATAATCGTATTGTTGGTTGGAAAACAGGAAACAATTTTGTGGTTCTCAATTTTTCCCACCAGAATATTGACATTCATAAAATGCTGATCAACTCTAGTTATGAGGTCACCAGTTCTATTTAACAAATTTTAGCTAGTAATATTATAAATATTTCTATCATGTAGAGAAAAATCTACATTTCAGTGTTTACATGCTATCATCTAAGATGGTGTTTTGGCTCATAGTTAGTTATATACTGCAATGCATGTTTGAACACAAGCTGATATTATAGTGTCAATGGCAAAATGTTTTCCAAAGCATGTTCTCCCACATACCGACAATATACTTCCACAACTTGAAACAATATTTGTTTAAAAAGATTAATTTAGCCTGTATCTCACTATTACAATATTTACAATATAATGAAATGTCTTTATTCCATATTAATGTATATGGGGAAAAAGAACTAGATCATGAATATAAAGTCATTAATTTATTGATCTCGGGCCACTCTCTTCAAACCAAATAATATTGCAACATTTAAGATTAGAACTCATCAAATGCAGATGTGTGCCAAAGGTGTTAGCATTAATAGTCACATTCACCCAAAGTGCTGCTAGCTTATAATACCTGTTTGCAGGCCTGTAAAACAGATGTGGTGTGGCCACATATTAGAGGCATCTTCATCATGCACCTTACTGATAATATTTAAAGCCAGATCTATGGAACATGCTCCCTTGAAAATACAGAAGAACAAAACTCCAACACTCCAGCATATTACAATAAATTAGTGGACATAATTGACTTAATAGTGGTTGCTATGCTGAATACAGAACTTCAAAGAAATAGGGGGGATAGAATATAGGTACTTTTGTTCCAAAAATAAAGGCCATTTGAACAAAAGGAGACTCTCCATCAGATGTTAAAAGTACAGCAGTAAATTGCAGAATTTTGAATCAATTCTACAGAGTACAATAGCACATGCAAATACTAACTTGTTTATTACTGTTTCATTAGCAACAAGTGATGCGGCAGGCTAGCAGAGTTGTAGGAAAGAGATCGTTATTGGGCATGCCGAGGGCAGAGTTACATGCTGGGAGGCCTCTGCTTGCCTGGTCTTAGTTGCAGTCTGGCTCTAGCTTGCATTCACGATTCCGTGGTGTCACATCAAAGCAAGTCTCTCCTGAAATCTAACCCTGTTTGTCCTGTTCTATTCAGTATACTACAGTTATATTAGTACATATCTGAAGATCATGCCTGTAGAGCACAGTAAGAATGTAAAGAAATATATGGAATTGATGGCAAGACAAATGCTGCTCAGAACCTTCCGCCTCTACCCAGGTTATATGAACTGACCAAAACATATTTGCATGCCATCTGTTAATGTGAATGATACAGCCAGTTTAATATTGGGCTTGATTCACCACTCCATTATTCCAGATTTACCGGTGGAGATCTATCAAAATCAATGGCTTTACATTTAGGGTTGACAACCTTCAGGATTGTTTTGGAGTCTCCAGGAATTAAAGATTAATCCTTAAAGATTGTCATGTGATGAAACTTACAGGAATACATCCAACCAAAATTGGCCACCCTAATTTACACCAGTGTAAAATTGGACTAATCTGCAGAAGTGATACCACACAGAAAGTGATGTGGTAAGTTTACTTTTATTTAATGTAACCCACTGGTCAGTGTGCGTTACAAATCCCCCTCTGTGCCCAATCCACAGAGCATACAAGTTTGTTACAAGCAACATCCAGGGAGGCTTTGCTCTTTAGCTTTGGCTGTACCAACTTGTGGTTTTATCTGTAGAGGTCCCCAGTTCAGTCCCTGGTGTGTTGGCCAAGATGGTGGCTGTCTCATAACTAAGATGATGAGATGAAAAGTGCCAGCTTGTTACTTTCACAAGTGTATACCACTGTGGAGTACTTTGACAGTCACAACTATAAAGTGACAACAAAGAGATGGAGTGTCACCACAGCTCAATTAATCCTCCCTTTAAAAAGTGCTAATTCTTTTGTAACATTTCCTACTTAATATTTCCCAAAAACAAAAAACAAGCAAACAAAACCCAAGCAAACAATTAAAATAATATTTGCCCAGAATGAGAAATCATGATATTTTGTTGCGGTTACCATATTAATACATATGATTTTATCAGTGGTATGATATTAATCATATACAATAATGGATAATACATTGAAAGTTTAAAGTGCTATTAGCATTTACATATGTATTATATAATAGGAAAAAAGCAGCAAATATGAAAAATGCATCAGGATGAACTAAACCACTATAGAAACCAGGCAAAAGATCCAGTCCTTCTTAATGGAATAAATTATTGTTTTATGACAGTGAGCCACTCAGCAGGTATATTTTGGCATAGCTCCATTGACTTCAATAGAGCTATGCCAACGGAGGATCTGATTCTGTAATTTTAGCAAGTGCTTAGAGGCCAAATTTTACCCTCAGTAATACTGGGTAAATCCTAAATAACTATGGGTAGGTCTACACTGCAAAAAATCCTCCACAGCAGCTATTGTCAGAGTTCAGGTCAACTGACTTGGTCTCCCACGGCTCATACTATGGAGCTAAAAATAGCAGCATAGATATTCCCACTCAGGCAGATGCCTGGGCTCTGCCATCCGTCCCCTTTGCTGGGTTTCCAGCCCAAGCAGGAATAGCCACACCGCTATTTTTAGCCCCATAACATGAACCCTGTGTGCCTAAGTCAGTTGACCTGGGCTCCGTGAGGAGAGAAAGTCATGAAAGGATGAAGAGGAGGGAGAAGAACTTTGGAGAAGATAGAGCTGGAGGAGAAAGATTTGCTGGCACTAAGAAAGTGTTCGTTACTAGCATGTGCCTAAAAGTTAGGAACACAAAATCCATTTGCTTTGGAGTTCTGGTGTCAAACATACCTCTGAAATGGGCTCCAGTGATTGACCATGTCACTAGTAGTCCTGATGAAATCAAAGAGTGCTATTGGCCTTATGGAAGTCTGTAAAAATGGGCCATGGAATCAGAAAGGAAGAAGCTTTCATGCTCCTCCCCACTACACTTGCGTGCTGGGCTAGAGCCAAATTCATTTCTGATGCTTTTTGCTTGAACCTCTTGGGAACTAGCTTTCCAAAAAATGGAGTGTTAGGCACAGGCTGAGACCAACACCATGATTCTGTCTCCACCTCAGCTAGCCAGCAGAGCTTCTATGATGTCAAATGAGTTGGGTGCTCTCACTTTCTAGTGGCAAAAAGGAAAGAGGAGGGAGAAATATGACAAGAGGGAGAGAAGAGGAAACTGAAAGAAAACAATGTTTTAAATTGGTTAAAAAATTTAAAATTTAGAGAGAAGCAAAAATATTCATTGAAAAAGACCATTTCTTCAAAAAAAATTTTTTTTACTACCTCTAGGTGTTACTTCTATTACCCCTGTAATTTCTTATGAGTTTCCTGATAACATTCTGTCTTCTAGACACACAACTTTTAGATTATAAGAACGAAGGGGGACAGGGATGGTGATGAACAGCGCCAAACACATTGTCATTGCTAAACAAACAGCACAGAAAAATGTAGCCCAACTTCATTAAAGACATAGTTTGAGATCTGTTCAGGCCTGACTTTATAGTTCAGGAGGATTTTTTATTATTTACAAAACAGTTAATCCATCCATTATTTAGGCAGGGCAAAATTATTCATCTTCACTGTAACAAAGATTTACATAATAGGCATCAGTTTAAAAAGCCATTATGTCTGTAAGTTTAGTTTTTAGCAGCTCTGGGGATCTTACATACCCTTTAAAACCCTATATTCTAAGGAAATTTATAAAGATGAGACCTGGAACTAATCCTGTTATGTCTCTTCTCTGAGAAATATTTAGACATTGCCCACAATCATACTGTCTTGGGATATAACTTCACTCAAAATAGTCTCCTTCTGACTCATTTCCCATCTCGTTTGGTACTGTTAACATCAACACTGGGGAAGATGGGGCCTCAGAGAGCAAACTCCACACACACCACAATTGTTCACTTAATTACAATAGCAACTATGAAAGTCATATTCTGCAGTTATTCCATTGCAAGCTGGGAACAGAAACTGTTCCAGTTTTCCACCCAGGGGTAGAACACAGCATCCATTCAGGGTAGGCACATAATATAATTACACATTGATTTGAGTAGAGGATAGTGTTGTAA
This sequence comes from Terrapene triunguis, assembly GCF_002925995.2. Classification (NCBI taxonomy): domain Eukaryota; kingdom Metazoa; phylum Chordata; order Testudines; family Emydidae; genus Terrapene; species Terrapene triunguis. The sequence goes on from NW_020664561.1 coordinate 42,746,634, forward strand.
AACTATTTCCCAGCTACATGTTAATAGGGCAACATTTTCAGATGTAGGTATTGTGACAAAGTTCCTCCTCTATCTTGGTGGGTCCTGCGCTTATTGGCGGATTTTCTTGCCTCAGAGATTCACCATGTGGGTTGGGGAACAGCCCAGAGACCTTCCCCTCTCGGAGAACTCACAGTCCAGGTCAATTGGGAGGTTTGGGGGGAACCCGGGCCCGCCCTCTACTCCGGGTTCCAGCCCAGGGCCCTGTGGACTGCAGCTGTCTATAGTGCCTCCTGTAACAGCTGCATGACAGCTACAACTCCCTGGGCTACTTCCCCATGGCCTCCTCCAAACACCTTCCTTATTCTCACCACAGGACCTTCCTCCTGGTGTCTGATAACGCTTGTGCTCCTCAGTCCTCCAGCAGCATACCCTCTCAGCTCCTTGCACCTCTTGCTCCCAGCTCCTCACACTCCCACCACAAACTGAAGTGAGCTCCTTTTTAAAACTCAGGTGCCCTGATTAGCCTGCCTTAATTGATTCTAGCAGCTTCTTCTTAATTGGCTCCAGGTGTCCTAATTAGCCTGCCTGCCTTAACTGGTTCTAGCAGGTTCCTGATTACTCTAATGCAGCCCCTGCTGTGGTCACTCAGGGAACAGAAAACTACTCATCCAGTGACCAGTATATTTGCCCTCTACCAGACTCCTGTACCCCATTGGTCTGGGTCTGTCACAGTATCTAAAGTTAGACATCAAAATCCAATTCAGAAGCTTAAACAAGTAGCTAGAGGTGTTGAGCACCCTCAATTCACAGTGAATCCAATGGCAGATGGGGTTGCTCATTACTTTTGTAAATAGGTGCCTAAGCATGGCTTTAGACACATGGCATTATGCACCCAAGTTTGAAAATATTGTGCTTAGTGACTTGCCATTGATGACACAGTAAGTCAATGGCAGATGCAGGAATAGAACTCAAATCTCTTGCCTCCCAAACATAGGCCTAATTATTGCTGGACCAAAGCTACCCTCCAGCTCTTAATACTACTGACTGCAAGTATCAGGAATGTCTGATAACCAGCTGGCCTAGTGGTCAGCTCATGGCCTTACAGTTTCTGCCAGTCTAGTCATCGCAGAGGGGACCCCAGCGGCAGCCTCACTTACCCTCTCATGCTCCAATTGCCCTTTCAGAGGAGTGACAAGGTAGTGGCACTCAAGTCCACCCACTCCACCAGTTCCCAAGCCAGGGCCCTAGGGGTTTATCAGTGTCCAGCCCAGTTATTGAGCTGTTCCAAATTATGTTTCCTCTGGATCACTTCCTACCTGTCTGAAGCTCCTCAGTTCGGGGTATGGTCACAGGCTTAGCAGACTCTCCTCAGTCCTGGCGTCCTGTTCACTCACTTAATCTCTTAGGGCTTTCAACTCCCAAAGAAGAGGGGAATCCAAGTTCTTACTACTAAAGCAGCTTCCACAAAGCTGTTGCCACATGCAGCTCATTCCCCCTTCTCATGGGCTATCAATTTCCTTTTCAACTTTTTCTCCAATGGGAACAAGCCTTGCACCAGTTGAGCGGTGGGGCCTTCCTAGTCCAGTATTGCTCTACTCCCTGCCCTGATTCGGTGTAGGGTCTGTAGACCCACTGCACTGCAAATTAAAATTCTCTGTGTGAACAAATTGGGGGCTGGCTAACCTTTTGAAACAGTTCTGCTGAAACTGTTACATATATTGCTCACATCCTTTCCATGCTGAGGTTGAGGCTGGCATTTCTAAAGACAAAATGACATTTAGCAAGGTATATCCTGCACTCTGACACTTTTAATTAGTGTGTCACACTCCCACTTGTTCTTGTTTTACTTCCAAAGTAGAACACTATATTTGGGTGTCAGAATGCATGAAACATCCCTGGTGCAATGTGAACTAGAACCAACAGTGAATGAATTAATTATTAGCATTGGGCATAGATCCAATATTTGACATTACTCTCATTAGAAAGGCGATTCTAATTAATGTAATTGAGATCTAATGGGTGTGCTGTTGATGAATATGCTTGTCACCGCAATTTTTTTTTATGATCCACCAGAGTCATGGGTGAGAAAATTATGTTCGCCAAGATTATCTACTAAAGACTCAATTCTGAAGAGAGAGCTGCAAATACGGACCCTTACTCTAATGTTAAGTCTTAATGAAGTCAATGGGAGGTAGGGTGCACGTCTGTGCACCTGTTTGCATGATAGGAGTTTTTTGCATTGTTTATATGAATTACATATGACAATCCTGTGTTGCACTTATGTACAGTACCACCTTTCATCTGAGGATTTCAAATGCTTGACATACATTAAAGACCCAATTCTGCCACCCATTCTCATGCTGAGTAATATGTTATTCTGCAATTGGTCATTTGGACTACTCGTGGAGTAAGGTGCTACTCAACACAAGAAAGTGTGTCAGAATCAGTCTCAAATTAATTAAGCCTCACAGCATCTTAGTGATGCAGATTAATATTATAATCATTTTTCTGATTAGTAAACAGATGCACAAAGAAATTCATTGACTTGCTCACAGCCATACAACAAATAGAGAGCAGAGCCAGGATTAGTCTCAGGATTTCAGGTTCCAAGCCCTCTGCTTTGTCCTCTAGAAATACTGACTTGCCTGAAATATTTTATCCATATTCCAATTTCATGACACTGTGGTCCCAACTCCTCTACATCTATATGGTTTTACAATAACGTTTTCTGTGCAAGTTGAAGGCACATATCTGTGCTAACTGTTCATCTTGACTATATACATATACATGTTCAACTACATCAGGTCTTTCGTAATGAAAGGGAGTACAATTTCGTTGCTAGGCAAATACTCTACGGTAGGCCCTGAAAATAGCTCTGATATTAAAACCAAATGAGAAGTTTGATTTCTCTTATACATGTTCCATTCTGAGGTTTAGAACACCAGACCTGAATGTGTATTGTTTTAATAAGAAAATATACTGAAAAATAGCAATTTAAGCACTGTAACCAGTAAGAGGCTATGTTGGAATGAAGGATGAGGTACATTTATATGGCAGAGAGAGAGATATAGACATAGCTAAGTCATTTTTATTAATATAATACCTATGGTCATATTCAGAATGTAACATGAATCCCCAGAGGCATGTAAAGAATACATGTGAGAAGGAAAATATCCTTGATAACTTATGAATAATGGGCTTCAATAGAACCTCAAGAGAGTAATCATAGCCAGTGGGATATTTTGCTTATCCAGCATATGTAATAGAGTTACATTGTGGTTAGGAATAGTCTGCTGAACAATTTAAAAAATATATATATATAAATTCTATTTCAATTGTCTACTTTTTCCTACAGCATTCTGAAAAAAATGTCTGTAGAATGTGCTGTTTTCTCAGAAAAAATTTCAGGAGATATTATTTATTATTATTATTCAGATGGGACATATGGAGTATTATCATTTTTCCAAAACACATTGAGCATGGTCAAGGTTATACTAAATTATTCAGAATCTGGGTTAAATTTTCAGGTTGTGGGAGTGAGGATTCAGGTTCTGAGTTGTCTCCTGGCTTCTTTTCTTGACATCAAATTTGATGTTTTGCTAGTTTGGACAAAAAGCTATGTATAGTTTAGCTGGTCAAAACACATCTTGAAAGAGTTCATAACTGAGCTATCATTAGTAGGAATGTCCCTGCTTGAAGACTGGCAAATGTTCCATCACTATAAGAGAGAAGCAGCTTTGTGAACGGGAACAATCAGAAATTCCCTGTTCACCCTCAGTGATCTACAGACCTTTGTTTGAGAGTCACCGATATAAAATATTTCATCTGTGAACATTAAAAAAAAACATCTGGCAATTAAAGCAAGAACCATGAAATAAAGTCGGTTTACATGAAATACCCTCTCTCTCAATGAGAGAACTGTTCTGGCCAAAATAAAAACGAATTAAAATTTATAACTACTTGCATTTATAGAACTCCTTTCATTTTGAAGAATCCCTAAAATGTTTTCCATTTAAATTCATATAAAAATATATACTGCAGGGACCTTTTCATTCACTACTGAAATGCTCTACTGTGGATTGTGGCAACTGCTTAACAGTGAGAAGTGAACACATAGCAGTTTGCAGAACAAAGTGTTGGAGAATTAAAATTTTCCATCAACATTTTTTTTCTTGAAAATTGGCTTTTCTAAGAAACTAAATCGAGACTTTTTACTGAAAAATGGGAAACAGGTCACTTTTTTTCCCAGTAGAAAGTGTTGAGGTTTTGGTGGATTTTTTTTTTTGTTTGCCTGAAATTTATTTGGTTTCGGGGTTTCTGATTTTTTTCTTGGAAAATTCCCCCCATTTTCCAGCCAGCTCTACATTCAGCTAAATGTCCAGAGAGTAGTCAGGAACATAAAATTCGGCAGGAACACCAGCTACTGTCATGTGAAAAGTACTATTTTCAACGGTTTCAAGTGGATGGTTTAATATCTCAAACAAAAGATGGGATCTTCTTTCATTCAAGCTTTTCCAAATGTATCCAACCAAACCCATGCTTATGAGGTTTGGGAAAAGTTTAGTTAAGGAGACACCTCATCCTCCGTGCCCTTGTTGCTCCTTCTAACTATCACTCCCCAATATATCACTGGTTCCTTTGGGACCTATTTCCTAAGAAAATACTGTAACTAGTTGTGAAATTAAGGTAAATTTAGGGCTTATTGTACAAAATGGCTTGCAAGTAACAAAATACAAAGAAACGGTATTAAACATAAAAAAATTGTAAGTGTTTTAAAAAGCCTTTTTTTCTCAAGCCTTTATAAGAACAGGGGAAAAGATCACAAAACACAAACACGAGTGGATTTTAAAACAACCAGGAGGAGAGGGGGAGAAAAGGTCCAATCAAAACAATCCCCCAGCGGTAGTCTTTTCATTTTGGAAGTTTTCGTTCCTGCCTCTTCTGAACTTACATGTGTTCTGCAATCTGTTTGTACTTGGAATATATTTCTAAGGAACATAAGATTGCTTTTCTTTTTTAATTCCTTGTCATGCACAGCCTGTTATTGTGCTATTGCTAGTAATGGGTGAACTTCAAAAGGTTCATAGGTCTGGATCCAATAAACATCCAAGAATGTTGTGGTTCTTCTTTTGATGACACCTGATGAACTCACAATCTTCTGACAAGTTTCTGAAAGGCTGTCCTCCATACCACCTCTTTCCTAACAGGATCTTTAATCATCCAGGTGGTACCCCTCTTTGTGGCTAGTTGGACCACTTCCCTGAAACCTGTCTATACTAGCAGCGGCATCTCCTTCAAGTGGGTTACCTGCCCCCTTCGTCCCCCCCATGAGGCAGCATCTTTTCTTGGCCTGGAGATAAGGTAATTTTCCTTCTCCACAATTCTCTGGGAAGATAGTTCCTTGATCTCAATATCAGAGCCCAGCGGGACCAAAGGTGCCTCGATTTTAATTTTTCCAAATATCAAGGTTTGTTTGATGTGCTCTGAAATCTTCACATGTTCCCCTGTCACCACTTAATATCTGCAATATGTTCATGAGTATACTAAATTTGGAGCATGGAAAATTTAAAATGGGAGGATCAGGAAGAGGGAGAGAACTGAGGCCTGTCAGAAGTATATGAGAAGCAGAGTATCAAAGATGTGTATACTTAAGTAGTGGACTTTTGAACATTTTATGATTTGCCCATTAATGCTTGTAACTGTTAAGCTGGTATCCATGGAGAGATGGCTGACTCTGCATCTTTTAAGGAAAGGAGCAGTTATAGTCTCTAGGGGCCAGATTTTTAAAGGTGTAGATGCTTATACATACAGATATGCACCTAGTGAGATTTTCAAAAGTGCCTAGGTGCCTCATTCGCCTTGAAATAACAAAATCTGGCCCTAAACTCTTTAGCTGGAAATTGGCCAGTGTTTCAGCACAATTCCTTATGCTACTCACTCCTACTTACATTAATAGAAAGAAAGAAAAAAAACACAACTACATAGTTTAGAGATGCCCTCTAATGGTTTTGCAATAGGATGATGTAACGCTTGCCTGGAGAACATGGGCACTAATCATTGTTTAAATCGTTGATGTCTTGCTTTGAGATTGTGCTTTAAAACATTTTATCCTAATAATAGACTTCTATAACATTTGTAATAATATGGTGCTAAAATTGTGTCTGGTGATTTCTATCTGTGATTCCTCAACCACCACACGTTTTATCCGATGCTGGGCCCCAATTTTCACCCTCATGTAACTGTCAGTGAGCTATATCAAGGTAATACTGGTGTAAATGAGGGTAGAATTTATCTTGACGTTTAGTTCCTACATAAGTAACAGTAAATGTGTGAAACTTAGGCCCTGTCTACACTAGCACTTATGTCAGCACAATGTTTGTTGCTCAGGGGTATGAAAAAACACCTCCTTAAGGACATACATTTTGTTGGCATAAGGCATCGTGTGCACAGCACTATGTCAGCAGGAGACACTCTCCCATTGACATAGCTACCACCACTTGTTGAGCTGGTTTTATTATGTCAATGGGAGAGATATTTTCTGTTGGCATAAGGTGGCTACAAAAGAACTCTTACAGCAGCACACTGTATCGGTACAGCTGTGCCGCTGTAAGCTTGTAAGTGTAGACATGGCCTTAGTGTTTTTTTACAGACAAAAACCAAACAAAAAACCAAACAACCGCCCCCCCCTAATTTTCTTCCACAGAATCATAGAAATTAGGGGTGTCCTGCAGGGAGAGTAGAGTACAATAGTGGCTGTGTGGATCAGAATGAAGAATTTAGCCTTAGGCATTGGTATGGCTGATTTAAATAACTTGTGTTGTATCATTGGAAAACACTGTTCCACTGTCTCAGCAACTGATTATGTTCTCATTAACCCTGGCTTTACACCACAGTAATTCTAGGCCCCTAAAGTCTACTGCATTCAGAGTCTGCCTCCATTTTAAGCCTGTCTCATAACCACGCACTATGCTTCTGTCACACAAATGGGACCTTGATTTTTTCCAGGTATCATAAATTTCATTGCTGTTGTCTTTGCAAGACTTTTTTTTAAAGAACATGGCTAGTAACAATTTTAAAAAAAATTCAATCATCGTTTAATATGTTTTAATTTTATATATATATATATACAATTCCAATTTATTTTTATAATATCTATAATATATTTATAATGTGGTATACATTTTATACAGTTGATCACAGCTTAATATACTTTTACCATGTTAATTAAAAGAAGAATTACAAAATAGCAATTAGTTTAAATTAAATTCTTTGCTGTTGTCTTGGAGGGCTATACATTTTCAACAAGATAGGAAACAGATGAGAACAAAAGGAATGATTCATCTCTCACTTACACTGGTGCAAATCAGGAGTAGGTCTGCTGAAGTCTAGGGGAGAGCAGAGGAAGAATCAGGCACAGGGTTATTAAGATGAGAGAATCCTTTCAAAAGAACAATATAATGCTAACATTGAAGACATCAACAGAGAATGTACAGTATTAGCATATTGCCGAAGGGATTGATTTGATTTAAACTGGCTTTCTTGGGCCAGGTTCTCAGTTTGTGTAAATTGGTGGAGCATCTCTGATGTACAAGCTCACTAATGGTGACCTAGCTATATTTGAATTCTCATTCCTTGAGGGTAGAGTTGACTTGTATCTGTACTCATACACCACCTATTGGAGGTTCTAGCTCTGGTGATGCTGAAGGCCCCTAGCATGTGAAACCTGCTTGTTTTCCCTGGACATCCACCTCAGCTCAATCCTCTTCACTTTTAAATATATGAATATGTTGGGCCCTCTTTTACTCACATAGACTAGACCCCAAATCAGCAAAGGTATCCACAAGTACAGATCCTTATGCTTGTGTGGAGTCCCACTCATGTCACTATAGGAATAAGCCCCAAAATGAGTATTAGCAGGTTTTCTTCCAAAGAATTCTACTAGGCCAATTCTGCCAGGTCCAAACAGCTGAATAAATAACTCTCAGCTTGTTCACCAAAAAAAGAAAAGAAAAGACTAATTTATCACATGCTTTGTGCAGATTTCTTTTGCCAGTGTAATTGAATACAATTATATACAGTGTATATTATATCTATTGTAATGCAAGTTGTGGTGATGAGCCGGGTCCAACTACTATTCTCAGCTGTGAGTGGAATGCCAGGGTCAGCTTGAGAGTGCATTTTTCTTTTATATCACTCTCTGTCCATTAGATTTTGAACTTTGGCTTCAGGCTAATTTAATCTAAATTACTTTCCTTAAAACAGCACTTACTTTCAACTTTCTGTACTGTAAGTTTTGCTTATACAACAACGGTTGCTTGATTTTAAATATATAAAGAAGCAACTTGGAAAGGTTCGTTTATTACATCACAGTGAAAAATATATCTGTACAGACATAATGTACAGTGTGCCATAGATATATGGCCTGATAGAGATATTTATCCACTAAAATGTTGTGTCTTATAGCACGCTTTATAAATTGCAGAGTTTTCAAAATAACTTCCAAAATGATATATTGCCAATGAAAACATGGCACTGTAGCTTGAAATTTTGTATTATTCTGTTATTTCAATTTTTTTGCTTTTCTTAATAATGAGAAAAACAATATTGATTTTGGATGTAATCATAAAAGAATGATGATTAAGAATTACAGAAATATTTTGTCCCTGCAAGGTCCTTATAACTCTCATGAAATTTTGAACTTGTGTATTTTATTACCTCACAAATCATTAATATAGGTCAGCAGTAAATTGTGGGGTTGGCACAGTGCCCAGCATAGCACCGAGATCAAGACTCTGTTTTCTAGTAAATTAGAACCCAAGTCCTTATATCACAGGTACACAAATTTATGGAGGTATGAAATAATTTTTCAGTTGCCCTTAGCTTTTCTACATGGCCAGCTTGAAACTAGATCATGTAAAGGAAGTTATTTGTGGCATCAGAAAAAACTGCACTAAATAGACCTGTAAAGTATAGTCAACAGCAATGAAGATGTGGTATGATGCATCTGAAACAAAGTCTGAAATGTTCCTTAACTACTACTGAGTCAGGGGAGTTTAGCACATGTACATGACTGCATGTAGGACTGTCTGACCATATTTCCTGTATGCATGATTACAGAATGTGAATCAAGACAAAATCCATATTGAGGGGATGGGAAAAACTGTTGGTAATATTCCATAATAAAGAAATTAAGTATTTGGTGTGAGATGGTTAAAAAAAAATCACACCTTTTTAATTGTTAAAAACAAGAAAATAATTACTTATCATATACTAGTGATTACTAACAATTTCCTGATGTTTGTTCTTGTAATTACTTGTGATTTGTTTGTGTTTACTAAGAATTTCTTCAGATCAACAAATATTTCTTGCAAATTATTAAATTACTTAACAAAAGTAATATAAATATGTATGAATAAAGAAGAATTATTTAGGACCAGATTGTCTTTTCTACCAATGTGCGTGGAGGAATTTCAAAGCAGGCTAATTATCCACTGAAGCTAAACAAGAAGGAGGATTGATCGTTCCACAGAAATGTTCTTTTCCCTGGGACTCTGTAGAAGCAACTTTCTTAGGTCTCAATGGGGTTTTGGGACAAACCCTTCTCTGCCGTATTATCACCTGCTGACCGCGTAGATATCTACATAGCTACCACAGCTAATACTATTGCAAGTAACACTAGCTCATGTGGAGCTCCTTCACTGGGACAGGAACATGGGGGGAATCCACTAATGACCACATGGCTCCTGATGCAGCTGTGCTACCACTGGGGGAAAGCTTGGAAGGGCAGCACGGAAAGCCAGAACTCTATGGGACTTTCGCCTGGGTCCAACCATCTGTGGTTATCCTTCACCTTAGTTTTCCAGGATCTACAAGGCTGCCCTGCCCAGTCAGTGATTGCCTAAAGCCCTCCTAACCTGTAGGGACAATTTTCTCATGGAGTTTCCTGGCTCCTCTATCCATGGAAAAGGAATATTATAGCCCTTAATTGTCACTTATTTGGGGGGGTTTTTTTAGACCCAGTTACATTAAATTACAATTAAATTACATGGAACAAATTTTGCCTGATGGTTACACAAAACAGAAAAGACCTAAGCTACAAGAGAACAAAAGTGGAAGTTTCCCACGCTGATTTTGCCTTGCACGCAAACTCGTTGACAGTCCATTTCATAATCCCTGTTGTCATGAAGACCCTAGAATCCTGTCTTTGGCATCCTGGAGGAGCATTCCAAAGGAGGGCCACATTTTATAGTCCGTGTTTTTCCATGATATAAATCTCCAAGTTTAAAATGTGCACATGAAACAGGTTAGTCTTGTTCCTGATAGGATAATCTACAGAGAAGCAATTGTGGGTTGGAAGAGCCTTTTTATTCTGACTGTACGGTGTCTCAGGCCAGCAATGCTACTTTTTCACAGTTGACATAGGCACCAATTTTTGCAGCTTACGCCTGGCTCTTATGCCTGTATTTGGCCCAATTAAATTAAATTTTAATATTTAATGTTATGAGCCAAATTCACACCTGATTAAATGTGTACATGTGAAGACAATGAAATTACATCTAATACCACATCTAACTTTTGCAGAATATAATTGCTTCCAAGAATACAACTTTCATGTGTCTACACAAAGATTATAGATGTAGATATCTGCTTTTTGGGTGGCTGATCTCTACGAAGGGGCCTTTTTAAAGTGCTGCAGTAATTTCATATACAAATATTTTCTATGGTTTCCCGCCTCAGACAGAATAATATTTTCTGCATCCAAAGTCAACACATGAACTCACCAATAGGTGGCAAAATGGGAACTGAAATATGAAAAAAAATTGAAAATCTCATTGAGAAAGGAATGCTAGGATTTTTGCCTTGTGCATAGATTGAGACTGTTTTAAAAACAATGTATTGCTTATACGTTTCCATAGCGAAATTTGTAATGTGCTGTTGTTCTAGGAAGACTTTTGTTCAGCCTCATAACCATAATGTGACAGATATCATAAGAAGGAATTCAGCTACAGGTAGTATAACTAATTTTAGGTCTCTGTTGGCTATTATATACATGAAGTTGTAGTTCAGGGGTCGGCAACGTTTGGCATGCAGCTCGCCAGGGTAAGCACCCTTGCAGGCCGGGCCAGTTTATTTACCTGCTGACGCGGCAGGTTTGGCCAATCGCGGCCCCCACTGGCCACGGTTCGCCGTCCTGGGCCAATGGGGGCGGCAAGAAGCGGCGCAGGCGAGGGATGTGCTGGCCGTGGCTTCCCGCCGCCCCCATTGGCCCGGGACGGCGAAGCGCGGCCAGTGGGGGCCGCGATCGGCCGAACCTGCCGCATCAGCAGGTAAATAAACTGGCCCGGCCCGCCAGGGTGCTTACCCTGGTGAGCCGCGTGCCAAACGTTGCCGATCCCTGTTGTAGTTTATGCTGCAAACTATATTAAGCTTTATTATTCTATGGATGATTTCTAACTATAACGGTAGTTAAGCTCTGGAATAGGCTTCCAAGAGAGGTCATGGAGTGCCCATCTTTAGAAGCTTTTAAAAACAAGTTGGACAAACACCTGTCAGGGATGGTCTAGGTTTACTTGGTCCTGCCACAGCACAGGGGGCTGGACTAGATGACTTCCTGAGATCCCTTCCAGCCCTATATTTTTATTATTTAATGTAAATGATAACGCAGGTAAACAAAAGATTCTTAGAAGAAATGAGAGGCAATAATGACAAGTGGAGTTACAGTAGACAAAACTGACAAGTGACTATGTATTGTACAGCTGAAGGTAAACATAAAACCCTTGAGTGAGAAAATGTGAGGCTAAAAAACAAAACAGTCACTGGGCTACTATGAGCATTTAGAAGATTTAGAAAATTGGTCAGGTAAAAATGACATAAGATTATTTGTTATGAGGCTGGAATATGTGATCCTGCCTGATTTAGTTTTCCTGCAGAGCATGATTAAAGATGTACTGCAGATTATAGTAGCAGATAACTTTAGGAGTGCTGAAAGTGCATGCGGAATATCAAATTAAAAACCAGAACTAGGCAGTGATTCTAGACAGATTACTCAACATTATCATGGAGTCACAGTTGTGTCTCCATAATTGTATGACCTATTTCTTCTAAGACCTATATTTAATTATGTCATGGGTTTTTTTTAAATGTCCTGAATATAAGAATTTGGAGAATGAGTACATGTGTACTCAAGGATGGACTGAAAGATATTTTGCAGAAACAAAGGATAAATCATTTTATAAATAATATGAACTTGGTTGAGAGAGAGGAAATGTTATGGGGAAATTCAAAGTGTTAATGGGACAATTTTGTTAGCAGATGAGCATGGAATTGATCAAGCTAATACAATATTAGATGCTAAGACTGAAAAACAGTTTAGCGAAATAGAACATAAAAATTCCTGAAAAGGTGTATCATTAATATTTACTAAATGTATGTTACTGTGTTCAGCATTGTTGGTGTATGTGAAGATTTGGAAAAGTCCATGGAATCTCCATATGAATCCATGGAATCTCTAGATGCATATCCTAAAATATAATGCCTTAGTGTTCCCTTTCTGATGATTGTGGGGAGGATATACCATAATATGGCTGGATCAGGCATATAATGTGGCAGGGTCTTCAGCAGCCTACTCTTAAGCGATTCTTGAAACACAAAGAAACAGGAACAGAGACTTATGGGGAAGATGAGAGAAGTTCCTGTCGAGTCAGTCTGGCTTGATGTAGTGAGAGAAAGAAGAAAACTACAGCTGTGGATTTTAACCATTACAAGCACTTAACCTTTGCAATCCAGCCTCGTCTGGCAAGGATCTGTACAATCCCTGTTTAGATAAGAGTAGAGTTTATGCTCTTTTTTCTTAGTTTTATCAGTTTCTTCTCTCTCCTATACAAACAGTATCTGGTTTAAATGCAACTGTCATTGGGATCAGACTGGTGAATTTGACATAATGGGCTCAAGTTTCATCTCTGTTTCAGAGATATCACTAGAGACAGCCATGCAGCCACACACAGACTCTCCCCAGTTCACTATCAGTTAACCCAAGAGGAACCAGGAAACTCATTGCTTCCTCTGATGTTAAATTCTCACTACACAATTGTAAAATAGGTGAAGTCTGTACCTGTGTTATTGAAATGGTGAGAGGAGTGGGGCAGCCACATTGATGGATGCTCCTCCTCAGGGGATGTGGATACTTTTGCAGCTGTGGAGCTGAAGCACATGGAACTGTAGGGAGGTCCCTGCTTATTTTTACCTAGGATTGGATCCACAGGGAAAGTTAGCTCCTTATATGACAACTTGAAAAATGAACTATATTGCAAAGCATTGCTGTCAACTTTATTTATTTTATCCTTCAAAATGTAATATGGATTTTGTTAACTATGCCTCTAACGTGCCATGGTATTTATTAAACACAATTTTCCAAATATAGGTAAAAATCACTTCTTGGAGAGTGGAAAGAGTTACCATATTAGTATAAACTCTGATCATGCAAAGAACATAATCTATAGAGTTTATTTAATATAATCTAGGAGTCTACAGTTATGAACACATTATTCACCATTAGGTGCAATTAAATACCAGCCTAGTGGCTACCTCTATATCAGTATGAACATTTCTACACCATATGAATTACACTGGAGAATTGAATGAGATTGTCTCTTTTCTCCCAGCTTTATTGCCATGGTCACAAAAACTCTTGCAGCAATGATTAGAGCAGAGCATATTGCTTAACAATGGTATAACAACTGGGGATATTCCTAATATAATATCACTATGTGCTGATGATATTTTGAAATCTATTTTCAAGGTCAGCCAGATTTTGGATAAAACATTGGATACAATTAAGGGACCTGGTTATTTACCTTGACTGTTTATTAGCTGCTCCAAATGGAAAGTATTTCCTTTAACTAATGTTATAGTGGAGAATGTCACCTTTATCTTCTAGAGGAGTCACAGGATACCAATTAAATATTTAGGGATTAAGATGCAGTGTAATGAACACGATGGGTAAGAATAGAATGTATTCGGTTAGCAAAGAAAATAAGAATTTTGGATCAAATCCAGTTTCACTAATCAGTAGGTCTAGTTTAATAAAAAAATTGAGAATTCTGTCTAAAATTTTATACCTTTTCATACCTTATACGAATGTTTAGTACCTCTTTTGCTTGAACAAAAAAGATTGAATACTATACGAAGCATGTTATGTTTCCATGCACAGAGAGAGAAAAACATGTACTTGCAGTTATTAATTATTATTATTTATGTTTTGGATTTCAATAGCACTGAAGAGCCCGTTATGTTAGGCATCTAAAGTGACTTATCTGAGATTAAAATAGACAACAATCAGAAAGAACAAAAGTAAAGTCTCAAGGAGAGAGCACAGTATCTCTATCTTCTGTTGCAGGCTGTCTTGAGAAGAAAGCTCTCTCTCCAAGAGGGAGAGGGATAGTCTCCATTTAGACATGCAGTGTACCTTTTCATTGCTACATATTTTACAAAGCAGACCCAATTTATGTTGTAAGGATATCCTCAGATTAAGTTTGCTCTGTAGCAAAGAGGGTGTTTGCCTTCATGAAGTTTAGAACATATTTTGGCTAGCCAAATGAAACATGCTATATAACAATGTGACATAATGTCACTGTCACACTGTCTAGAGTGGTTCATGACTGTGAATGCCAACCTTAAGGCAGATTGTCAGGAAGCAGGGCAGACACCCCAAACTGGTGGTATGTTCTATGATTAGATTTCACCAATCCCATAACAAATGTGAACTCCTGAAGCACTATAACAGTCTTACCATGGAGTCACAAAAGTCCCCTTGGGCATTCCAGTCTATCTTGCCAGCTGGACTTAGTGATAGCTGGTTGCTATATATACTAAAGATCACAAAATATTCAGGTTGCTTTCAGTCCCAAGAGACCAGTCATTTACCCCAAGTCAATCTGTATCTTGGATTTCTCACCAAAAACAACATTTGTAGCAAACCTCTAATAAATTAACTAAAGATTTATTAACCAGGAAAAAGAAATTTGAGTTTTATTATACGGTTAAAGCAGGCAAACGTATATACACAACTGAGTTACAGTCTGTGGTTTTAAAGGGTGACAGAATTGTAGTAATCTGTCCGCTCTGAATATCTTTTAGGGCTAACACAGGTTCTGCTTCTGTTTCATAAATCCAGCCCTAAGAGAGTCCAAACAGCAAAAGAGATGAACATTTTTATTGTCAGTTATTTTTATTTCCTTCTTCCAGGATTCAAGTTGATGGGACAAGCACTTTTGCATGTAGTCTCTTCATGGGTGTGAAAGGGCAATTCAAGTCTTTGTATTATGATGTCCCACAATGGCCCATTTAGTTTTGATATGCCTTCTTGAGGGTTAGGAGATGATCCCTCCTGACTGGGTTCACAATTTCAGAGCAAACATTTTTTTTACAGTCATAAAGCAAAAACTTAAATATTACCTTGTAGCATGTGATAAAGATATAAGTGAGATTAATGCATGCAGCAACTTACAAGCATTTCATAAACACTAAACACGTTGTTATAAGCTCAATACCCATCTTAACCATAATAACACAGAGATGAAATAGACTGGTTTACAGCAATGAATTGGTAAATGCTCAGCTGAGGCACTTGGCAAGAGCTGGCACCTGGTCTGCCAGCATGAGAGTCACTACAGATAGGCAAACAGGTTCAGTGGAAATAGGAACTGATCTGAGTCTTTTCCCATCCCTCAAAACGAACTGAATCAAACCCTTGTTGACATTCCAGTTATATTACTTCCTGCTTCATCCTACTCAGGGGTGTGCTAGTCAAAAAGGGAAGAAATAGTCCATTGTCACCTTCTGCTGGATTGTGGACTTGTCATATGAGGAGGCAGAAGTGTGGGCATAGGGAAGGGCAGTCTTCCTCAAGAGTAGGAGTGCTGATAGAAGCAGGGCATGGTCCTTTTCCAAGATACATGGCAATCTAGAGGTAGGGTGCAATTTAGAAGCATCCCCCAATTTGGAGCAGGGAGAAGGCTGAGAAGGCTTCTGACTAGAGGAGTGGAACCGGAGGATGTGGGGGCAGGCCTCTCCCCCAAATACAGTATTGATGATGCCCAGCTTCCCTTGAAGAATTCTGCTGCTGCTGCCACAGGGAAAGAGGAAGCCATGCCCACAAATATAGGTGAGGTCAGCTCCACCAAAGGTTCACTTAGGCCAGGTCTACACTACCGCGGTAGTTCGATGGCTGGCAATCGAAGTTCCGGGTTCGATTTATCGCGTCTGGTCTGGACGCGATAAATCGAACCAAGAAGTGCTCGCCGTCGACTGCAGTACTCCAGCTCAACGAGAGGAGTACCGCGGAGACGACGGGGGAGCCTGCCTGCCGCGTGTGGACCGCGTCTGAACCGCGGTAAGTTCGAACTAAGGTATGTCGACTTCAGCTACGTTATTCACGTAGCTGAAGTTGCGTACCTTAGTTCGAATTGGGGGGTAAGTGTAGACCAGGCCTTAGTTTGGATAAGCTTCAGATAATCAAAACTATAAAGCTTTGTAAGTTCCTTCCTTACTAATAACAATCTCAGTACATTTAATATATAAACATTAGACCTGGTTTGAAAAAAAACAACAACAAAATTCCATTTTTTTCAAAATATTGACAACTTATTTTGAAAAGTGCAATATTCCCATTGGCTTTAATACAAATAAAATAAG
The DNA here is from genome assembly GCF_002925995.2 of Terrapene triunguis. Taxonomy (NCBI): domain Eukaryota; kingdom Metazoa; phylum Chordata; order Testudines; family Emydidae; genus Terrapene; species Terrapene triunguis. Next base: position 42,763,308 of record NW_020664561.1, read on the forward strand.
AACTGACATCCTGCAGTAATGCATCTTTTTATCCCTATGGGAAAGTGTTTGATTGGAAGGGTACCAGCTTCTCTATGATTATAAGTGTATTTATCATTTATTGAAGATTATTGAATAGCTAAAGATGAATCATCTGTGTGTGTATCACTGATGCCGATATAGGTTAATCCTCATCTCCCAATGAGTTTGAGAAGGCAGAAATTGAGATTTAACCAGATGAACTCTCATGATCCAAGAGTAGTATATTAATAACCTATTGTGTCCTCTCTCTAACAGCATATTAGAAATATTGTATTAAAAAATTAAGAAAGACTTGCCACAAAAACTGTATTAATACAAATCTTTCAGAGAATGACAGGTGGGAAATGTGTAGTTTGTGCCCAGAATTGAGAAATAACTAATTAGATTTATAAGTGAGGGGATTCTCCCTACTAATTGGGCAATGCAATAAGCTTTACAAGAGAAGAGTAATTCCACTGAAGTCATTAGGACTCCTCATGAGAGAAAGGACAATACTTTATTTGTATGCGTAAGAGCTGCAGATTGGATTTGAAGGGTTAGATCCTGGTCTGCAAGTCAACGGAGCTACAGCAGTTTAGACCTGCTATGGATCTGGCCCTTACATTTATATGGAAACTAAAAGTGGGCCTAAATTAGAACACCCTAGCTAAATAACCTCTGGGTAAATTCAAAGTTAGAGTAGATTCCATATCCAAACGTCACAAATCAGATCTTGAGGACAGATTGGCAGTTAAAGAGTAGCATTGGAAGTCAGCAGATGTGGGTTCTGTACCCAGTTCTGCCTCAAACTTTCTGTGTGACCTCAAGTGAGCCATTTAACAATCCGTGCTTCTGTTTCCCAACCTACAAAATGAGGATAGTAATACATGTTACTTACCTCGGGGAATGCAATAAAGGTTCATTAATTGATACTTGTAACATGTTTTGAGATCTTCAGATGGCAGGTACTATAGAAGTACAAAGCATTAATAGAAACATGATTTTAAAAGTTGTAAAACTAACAGCTTGATCCTACTATGATTAAAACTGTGGGGAAAATTCTCGATTTCACTAGATGCAGAATTTGGCCCAATATGAGGCAGGATCACAGGCTTAATTGCAAAAAATAAATCCCAGATCTCCATATATACAAACATACATAAAGCATTGTAATACAGTAGGTACAGAGTATACACTAAAAATGCAAATAAACATGACTTCTAAATGACACCCTTATTTAAAGTGGTGCCCCTAGATGTCATATAAATATTGTTACTTTTCTGCATACTGTTAGGAATGCACTTATACATAAAGTTTTTGGAATGCTGTGGTTAATAATTTTGGTTTATTACCAAAATGAGTATTGATTTATCGCTTTGAAATTTGGTTTATTACAAATTAGTACTAAAAAAAAAAGATGTTGAATGTTCTATTTTCCCTGCTTTTCTGTGGTAAGCTTGTACTTTGTGATATTAACAAATACATTTAAAATGTTAAAATTCACACCATTCAAACTGCAGGTATGAATAGGTACAGCTTTAAATCTTTTCCTTGATCATTACTGACATTAATTTCTCTTGTAAAAGATAATGAACTCCAGGTTTTTTTTTTTTGGTCATCATATTCCAGTTATAATTTAACGTAGTGCCCTAATGATTGGCTTGAAGCAGGCTGCAGAGTCCCCCCAAGCAGAGACTTATTTCTCAGTAAGTATGCTTATATATGAAGAATTTTAGGCAAATTAATTTTCTATGTAGAACTGCAATCCAAAAGGTCTACTTAGTGGAAAATGAGGATCAATAATTCTAAGCAGAAGCAAATTGGTTTATGGCACCACTTCAATTTTCTAATGGTTCTAATGTAATAGCTGAATAACAAAGTTGTTTCATATTGTGTATTGCTGTATGTTCTCATTACAGTGCACTGTTCATGTTTTTGCACCATTGATTGCTGACATCAATTCCAGGGGACATGTTACACCAAAAAAAAAAAAAAAAAAAAAAAAAAGGTCATGTGATAACTTCTCATACATTTTACCAACATTTCAGGAGGGATGAAGATCCATTATGCTAACTGAATTTATGCCCTGAATTTAAACTGATGCAAACTGATAGTAACAACAACACCTATTACCATGCACTTCATTGGTGTTATTGCCATTCTATTAATACTATTCTGCAGCATTGTGTGGTGACAGGAATGTATTGGGGTCAGCACTGTAGTTATCATGAGCTCTTTCAGAAGACTTCTCTATGTATATATAAGCAGAGCATAATTTTTCAAAGAATTCTCTTAATATTTTACTATGTTGAGTATGAATAATTTAAAATTTAAAAATACATTTCCTTTTGTTATTATCAAATTATCCAGTAAAAGTTTTTAATTTTGTTCTTAATAGTTTTCATGGTTTAGGAATTTAATTTAATCAAACGTTCATTAAAACAATAATTACAGCAAGGTTCATCAGCCAACACATAGGTGCTGCCGAATCATCAGTGTGCTGTTCCTTCAAAATAGTTATGCTTCAAATTATGATGCAGACATTTCTCCAGAACATCCCATATTTTCTATAAATCTGCATTTATTGGTCTGTCAGTCACAGATGCAATGGAAAATTATTTAAACATCTCTATCATTTTAACTATATTTTAAATTTTAGCTCTTTTAAAAATGGGTTAGAAGTTTCAACAGATTGATCTTTTGGTTATTAATTCATCCACAAACAGTCAGTTCCTCACAGAATTAACTGAAAGGACATTCTTGTTATCAGTGGGTCATCTCTATTGCCTAGAGAAGAAAGATGGTCCTGTGGTTAAGGCACTGGGCTAAGATACAGGGGAATTAGTTCAAAACTCTGCCACAACTTCCTGTATAACCATGGGCAAGTCATTTTATCTCTCTGTACCTCAGGTCTCCATTTGTAAAATGGGGGTAATAGTACTTGCCTTCTCCCACAGATTGTCTGTCTTGTCTATTTATATTGTAAATTCTTTTGGGCAGGGACCATTTGTACTGTGCCAGCACAATGTGACCCCAATCTTGGTTGAGACCTCTAAGTTGCTAACATAATAGTAAGAAAGAAAAATAAATAACTAGTAATCTGACAAGAGAGACTGTAATTTGCTTTGGATAATTGAAAAACTACCGACTGGATATTCAGTGCTCAAATCAGAGGGGTGAAGAAAGACAATAAAGTTCAAATTCATTCTTGCTGAAACTCCAAGGATAAAATTGGTCCCATAACTGCCAGCTCATTTTATATCCCCACTTCCCAAATGCTCAAGACTTATGGGAACATGTCTCACCCATGTTGTTGTATCGTAAAGCATAGCCCAGGGTGCTCTGGGACATCTCTCAGCCCCAGCATTAGAGGAGTCGTGGTATTAGAGTACGTTGGGAGCAGGATTCTTTCATTTCCTGCAGCTGCAGAAAGTGGGTACAAACAGGCTGTTCATAACCTGGCAGATACCAGAGCTGGCCTTAACATACTTGCCTAGACATTCCAGAGAAGAAGGAGACCCCCCTGGAGGCCTCTGAAGAACCCAGGAGGGCATATTTAGCGACACTTGGGTCTCCCCCTGAGAAGACAGCTCAAGTCAAGTGGGGAAGAGGGATGGAGTATCTGGGCACTGGGTACATTAAACTTTCAAATTCAAATTTCAAAGTGAAGCTGGGGATTGTGAAACCCAGTATAGCAAATTTGTCTGTATTAATCACTAATACTCATCCAAGGAAAACCCAGTGTGTTTGGTGTAAACCTCCGTTGCACCTCCAGAGTACTGCACTGGCAGGTCTGTCAGTATTTAAAATACCATCTCCTTTCAGGGTTTTCTAACAGCACTATTTTAAATAGTAAAGTAGAAACTTCACACACTAGTTTTCTTTAGCTCATCCCTTGTCAAGATACCTTGACCAGATACACGGCAAACCATGCATTGAAGCACCACAATGTAAGAGAAACTTGCACTACCCAGACACCACATAGAGACATTCTTTGGCTCTATGTTTTTTGTTTTTGTTGCTATGAGTCAGAACCACTAATTAACAGCAGTTTTTACTATTTGAGATGTTTTACAGTGTTGCAATGCTGTTTTTCATCTTGGACTTAGTGTAGTACAGTGCCAGCCAAGAATAACAATTTGCTACTTAACATGTCCAGTTCTTATTTGAACTGGAATGTTATATCCGTTTTTCAAACAATGGTGACAACACCTCTATTAAAAATTGGGGCCCAAATCAGTAAAAAGGGTCACAGGCATCAGCAGTAAGTCAACTCACTAAGTCTTTCCCTTTTAGTACACTCCTAATACCATTCCGCTACCTATACTGAACAAGGTGCCAGAGTTCAGGTGTACCCCTGGGAAGTGTGCCCATTTACACTCACAACAGCTATGGTATAGAAGGAGGAATCTCTCTCTCTCTTTGAAAAGCCACATGAAAATTCATGACCACAGCGTTACGGAGATATTACTCATTGTTTTAAAAACAAACACAGAAGAATAAGCTGCCATTTCAGAGCTTTGAAAGGCTGGATAATGGCCACAAATATTAGGTATCATTAATTAGGTTATCAGAGGGGTATCTATTCTTTCAGTACTGCAGAAGAATTAAATTTAGCTGTTCTTCCCTCTTTGTGTACAGGATTAGCACATGCAACTCCCACTGGCATTAACAGGAATTATCAAAGTCATGGGTTAACCATCAGCTTTCACTGGACTTTTCTTTCTGTATATGCATTGTGTAGCAAATGTATGGATCAGATGTACAAAATATCATCCGACTTTTAGTTGGGAGTGCAGGAGGAGAGATGGGGGCAGGAGAGGGGCCAGGTAGGAAAGTGAGAAGTTGAGGTTTTCATTTTTCTAAATTGCAATACCATGGATAGAGAATAGCATAGAGCAGAGCCTTAGGCCTTCATATTTCTGTAACCCTGTAACGTGTCAGATGAGTCAGTCCCCACTAAATGAGATACAACCAAAGGAAGCTGAGCCTGCTTAATTCAGCTTCCAAAAAACACACAGAAGACTAAAGGCAGAATGGTTTTCTGAAGGGGAAAAAAATCTTCACTGCTATGCTTTACTGGATCGTGCGCTTTCTGACAAGTGAAGCTCACACTGTTTGTAATATCAGAACAGAAGAAGTATAGCTCTTCCTGTCCCATCCCCTTGGAGACCACAAAAAACCCCACAAACCCCACTATGAGTTGCTCAGTAACTTCTTTTATATGGTTCAGGAGCACCTGGTGGCCAGTCACTGACTAAAGATCATTAGCGGGTACTTTTTCACCTGTTCCTCTTGCATGTCCTGAAAATTTCAGCTTGTCCAATTACAACATTCTTACCTATCCCCTACAGGCAGAGCATAATGCAACACCCCCTTCCATTGGGGAATTAACCCTTGAGTCACTAGTTTTTTCAGGCTATGTCTTGGAAAGCACTAGATTACTAATAAAATGATATTTCCTTCAATTTTTGTTCAGATTGCATTAACCTCCCATGTGATCAAGATGGCTCCCTTTCCTAGTGGAAAGAAGACATGCAGGGGAGAGAGGGCAAGCAAGAATATGGGAGAGGGGAAGGCCACAGAAAAAAACCTAATAAATAATCTTCACCTCCAAGAGGCAAAATTCCAGGTGTCTTCTGAAAACAACCTTCCAAGAATGAACTCAGCTATTTTGCGGTATATTGTTTTGAAAGAAAGGGCAATTTCTGGGAAATAGGTAAATGCAGGGAATTTGGGGAAAGGCACTGGAAATAGTGTGTATGTGTGGGCCACAGAGAGAGAGAGTGACTGTATAGCCCAGTGGTTAGGGCACTCATGTAGGCTGGGGAGAGTCAGATTCCTGCTCTAATAAGTATTTAATTATTTAGACCAAGTGGAACAACTTCAACAGGAGAAATTGAGACAGTCTCTCCCCACAGTAGCCTGTAGCCCAGTGGTTAGAACACTCCCCAGGGGCATAAAAGACCTGGGTTCAAGTGCTTGCTTCAAATCAGGCACAGTGGGGATTTGAACCTAGGAGGAGCAAAGAGGAGTGTAGAAGGGGACAAGCTTGAGATGAAGTGGGAGTGAAATTTTTCTAGGGTCTTGAACACAACAGGGCCTTGAATTTGATGTGGTAAAAATACCCCAGGAGGCTAATAAAGGGATTCAAGGAGAGTCTTGATGTCACTGGAGAGACAGCGCAGAAGATGACTGCAGTGGTGTCCTGTATAGAAAGGAAGTTGGGAGAAGAGGGGAGGAAATTATAGCAATCAAGAGGTGGCGAGAGCATGGGCAAAGGGTTTAGCAGCTGCAATACAGAGATGAAGATGGATGTAGCTGACATTATACAGGTTGAAACAGCAGCAAATAGATCAAATCTTCCAAAGACCCTGTGTGAAAGGGAAACAATGAAGCAAAGCAAAATACAGCAGCATTAGCCTCTTCTTTAGTCGCTATTCACCCGTTTCATTCTGAGAAGAGAGTTCATTTACTACATTCACCAGTATCTGCTCAAGGGATGAAAGTGATGTTTCTTTAAGAAGGCTTTGTGGGCATGTAGGTAGCATCAGTGCACTGCTCCCCTTGAAAAGGAAGGATTTAGTGAATAGCACAGAGGCAAATCCTGTGTAGGCTTAATCTTCCAGTTTTTTGCTCCCCCCCCCCCCCCCCGTTCCAGGGAACAGGAAAGAAAATAAATACATACTTGCTTGAGGCAGGAATGCCACTTCTTGAGCCAATTCCTTTCTTATTGTCCTCAATATTCATCCAAGCTGTTTATGTTGATGAAGAAGTTGGATAAAATGGTCAAGGGATTTAGACAAGAGAAAACCTGCTTAACACATAATTTTATACTGCATAATGTTTTTCCATAATCACTGTGCTACAGGGGGAAAAAGGGTTGAGATGGCATCTATGAATCATAACCACTGTACAGCAAAACCTACATGTTCACAGGGCTTGGAGTTTTGAAATTGTTGACTCCAGCTCTAATTCCCCCCCACTCCTTTGTCAAAAAGATATATATCTGGATCTGGTACTCATGAAAGGGGCCAGGCTAACAGGGAGGAGAGCAAAGTCCTTCATTTATCTACAGGACAGGAACAACACAGGCAGCAGCAATAAAAGCTTCCCTCACTGCCTTGCCAATATGCTCCAAGCTCCAAGTGAAGGAATAACCTGTTGTGGTCATAGGCTAGTTCTCTATGATGGTCCGTGGCCTCTGTGCTGAGACGGTAAAGGCGATAATAAGTGCCAGTTGCTGCGGTGGTATCTTGTAAAGAGAACAGTTGTGCACTGGGAAAGAGATTGCTATTTAAGCTGCAAAATGTAACCTCTTTATAGCACTTGCTATACAAGTCTCCAAGCATCTTTATTTTTATGAAATATGCGACAATTATTTTATGGAAAGGAAATGCGTGAGGGAAGAAAATGGCAGAGACATGCTAGAAACAAAAACATTTGTGTTACCAATATTTTTTGCAGTAGTTTTTTTTTTAAATGCCAAACACGGTGACATTATGTTCACATCAAGCCTGTGCTGTAAAATTGTACTTGTTCGAGTATTTCATTTGGCAGGAGTGCAGAGGAGGTGATACTGAGCCAAGAAATATTTTTCTCCTTTATAAAATAGAGAGCTCACGAATAAGTGCTGTGGCAGTCTGTTCATTCTGCTATAGTCACTATGTGAGAGACTGCCAGTGTTTCCAATATAAACCCCTATTTTTCAGATGGTTTTATCTTAGCTATGGGCATTTTATTAGGGTTGCTTAGGCATTTTTAAAAAAATGGTCATTTTCTAGTTCTATGAATCCAAGACCAAACCCCCTGAGGATACAGCCGTGCTTCCAGTAGTGCACTGCTACCCACAGGTTTTGTGGACTAGACTAGTGTCTGTGTGTGTAGTTAAACCTAATCACAAATCTGGAGGTGAATCTTGATCCACGCTACTTAGATTGTAATTTCTCTGGGGCAGGAGCCATCTTTTTTGTTCTGCATTTGTACAGCACCTAGCACAATGAGGCTCACTAGGGCTCTTAAGTACTATGGTAATACAAATAAATAAATAATAGCTTTCAGAACATGTGACAAATAACTTGTGAAACCCCAGGATAGATCAATGTATCACATGTCTTTGACTGCCTTACCTGCTCTCTGTACATTAATCCATTTCATATACCTGAGCAGCTTCGTGGTTGCCTTTCTTTCCAGAATGGGAAAGATTCAGTCTTGGATACAGTGATAGCTTTTGAGTATAAAGCAGTGACACTAACTTTGAAGTCTGATATCCTGCGGTGCTGCAAGGCTAGTAATGTTTATACAGTCTGACACTCCTGCATTCTAACGGGACACACAACACAAATGGTAGCTGCTTAGCAGGGGGACTTCCTGCAAGCACCAGGGAGTCTCTACTCCTGCTTTGCTTCCTACCCAGATCCTACCAGCGTACTCTAGCTGTCTAGCAAGGGCCCTGCTGCAAGCTTTACCTTCACAACATTTTTCTCACACTGGTGTTTTGTTTTGTAATCTAGCCGATCTGCCATTCACCCATGGCTAGCCCTCTCTCCATCTCCATGGACACCTCTACACCTCTTGTACCACTATTCCTAACCTTACACTATCCTTTTCCTTCCCCCCCATCTCCCTTCCCTTGCTATCTCTGAAACACCCACTCCATCTCTAATAAGACCACAGCCATGCATGACCCCTCATATCTCACTCTCCAGAGCTCCTAGCCCTCACAGAAGTCTGGATCCCTTTATCTGACACGGCCTCTGCAGCTGCCCTCTCTTACGATGGGCTCTCCTCTCATATCCCCCATCTTGGATCAGACCATGGTGAGGTCATTGGGCTTCTCCTCTGCTGTTCCTGGCTCTTCCAACCCCTCCTTCCTTCCCCCTCTTTGTAACAGCATTGCACTTGACTCATCTCTTTTCTCCTCTCCTTTTCCCCTCCATGTTGCTGTCTACTATCAACCCAACTTCTCCCCATCAGCTTTCTTTTCTGATTTTGACTCCTGTTTCTCTCTCTTCCTCTCCTCACAATCTCCCACACTTGTCCTCGGTGATTTCAGCTTCCATGTTGATGACCCATCTCACCTGCACATTTCCTCTCCCTTTCTCCAATAGGGCTGTTCACTTGATTTGGTCTTGGCCAAGCACTGCTTTTCCTAATCTGTGTTGCTGAGTTCCCCCTCTCTGCCCATCACCTGGTCTCTGCCAGCATCACCCATCAGCTTCCTTTTTCGTGTCCTGTCACTCAGTCTTTTTGTAACTTTCAATCCCTCAGCCTTCATCTACTCTCAGCTCTCTCTTCCCTTTCTTTCACTGACATAGTTGTTGATTCTTTCTATGCTTTACTCTCCCCCACCCTTGACTCTTTTTCTCCTCTCTCTCACTTGGGAGATCCTCTCTGATGACTCCCAGCCCTGGCTCATGCCAAACATTTGTTTTGCTCCTGCTCACATGCTGCAGAGCATCTCTGCTGAAAATCCCATGACCAGGTTGACTCCCTCCACTACAGATTTGTTCTCTCCCCTTTCACTTCTGACAACTTCCTTGCTAAACAATTCTACTTCTCCAACTTAATTGAACCCCATGTCTTCAGTCCCAGACAACCCTTTGCCTCCTCAAATCCTCCCCTTTTCCAGCCTCCATTTCTCTCTCCACACAGGACCTTACCAATTTCTTCCAAGAGAAAAATTGACATAATACTTTATCTTCCCCCTCCCTTGGCTCTTCCTTCAGCTCTGTCCTTCTTCTCCCCTGTCACAGACACAGAATTTTGCCTTCTTTCCTCCTCTAACCCCTCTCATCCCATCCCATCCCATCCTCACATTTACTTTGCACCCACTATTATCCCTCTGCTTTACTCTTCTCAACTCTTACTTTTCTCTGGCTTTCCACCCCCCACCCCCCACAATACAAACATGATTTAGTCTCTTCCATCTTAAAGAAACCCATTCTTGACCTCACTTGCTTCTTCAACTACTGCCCCATCTCCATTCTCCTTTTCATCTCTGAGATCATTGCCCTGTTCAGAATCACTGTCTGGAATTCCTCTCCTCCAATACCATTCTAGACTCTCCCCAACCCAGCTTCTGCCCCTTGCATTCCACTGAAACCAATCGTACAAAGTCTCTAATGACTTCTTCCTAGCCCAAGTTCAGAACTAGTTCTCCCTCCTCATCCTCACTGAAACGTCACACTGCCTTCGACACAATGACCTTTTTCTTTTTCTTGAAACCTGCTACTCCCTTGGCTTCCATATCTGTATCTTCTCTTGGTTCTCCTGCTATCTCTGTAATCGCTCCTTCAGCATGTCCTTTGGAAGATCCCCTTCTCTTTTCCCTCTATACCTCATCACTACACAATCTCATCCAGAAACACAAATCTAACTGCCATTGCTATGCTGATGACTCTCAGATCTTCCTCTCTACTCCTGACCTGTCTCCTGTCTAAACTAACGTCTCAGCCTGTCTCTCTGACATCTTCTTGTGGATGTCTAGCCCTCAGCTAATGCTCAACACAGCTAAAACAGAGCTCTTAATTTCCCCCCAAGCTCTCCCTGCTACCTCCTTTCTTGATCACTGTGCACAACACCAACATCCTGACTGTCATTCAGGTATATTCCGGGCATCATCTTCAACGTGGACCTCTCTCTAGGTTCATACATCCAGGCTATATTTAAATCTTTCCAATTCTTTCTGTATAACATCTCCAAGATACAGCCTTTCCTATCCATCTACACAGCTAAAACTCCCATCATCTTGACTTGCGCAACACCCTTCTCTCTGGCCTTGACAGTGCAATCTTGCCTCATTTATATACATTCATAATATCATGGCAAACATCGTTTTCCTACCTGCTGTGAAAATTGGGTTGTATGGAAGCCAGCTCACTGGTCACTTAGAACACCCAGGGCACTGGATGTGTTGAAGACAGAAGGGACAATTTATACCTGCTAGTAGCCTAATGAGTTAATAATTAGCTTACCATCTGGAGACCCAGGAGGGAAAGTAGACAGTATAAAAAGCTCTCCCAGGGAGCAGAAAGGGGCTGCTTGTGATGTTGTATATGGTTGTATTGTATCTGGAGCTTAAGGAGGCGATGAACAATAAACACATGTGGTGAAGGTAAGTTGGTGTATCTGTGTGCTGTTTAATTCACCAAGAGGGCTTACCAGCCAGGGGTTTCCTGGAGAGGAAGGGGGAGGTGTTCACACTGTCCTTTTGAACATACCACCATTCTCCTTGTATCCCTCCACTGGCTCCCCACTTCCTATCACATCAAACAAAAGGTGCTTGTCTTCAATTTTAAGGCCCTTTATTAATCTTTCCATTATGCTTAAAAAACTTCATAATGGTTAGGCCATTGGTCTGCTGAGAACACTAACTAGTGTGTAGATCAATATTGTCTCATTGTTTCCATGTACTATATCCATTTGTTGTCTTTTGTTTGATACTTGGATAGTAAGTTGTCTAGGGCAGGGACTGACTTTTTGTTCTTTATCTGTACAGTGCCTGGCACAATGGGATCCTGGACCATGACTAGGCTCCTAGGCACCACTGGAATACAACAATACATAATAATAATTCTAGACTTGGAAGTTCCCAAGATGGTGACATTTTTGTACATAGAAAACCTCTTTAGATCATTTTTAGAGGTTTTGCTAGCTCCATCTGAGCCTTGTTCCATTGGATTAAGGGTAACTAAGGCTTCTGGTTTTATAGTCAAAGGGATATGAACAATAGACTAAAAATTTTAAAACTCTCTGACATATCTAAAATGACACGTGGCCAATCCGGCACACATGATGATGGGGTGTGGTAGAAAGGTTAAACTGGCACTCACTTGGGATGAGCTATGTAACATGCTTGTGGCTTCATCACTCATGAGTAATGCACCCACCCCTCATGCTCATAAAAGAGTGAAATTCTGACTCTTTTGAAGTTAATGGTGGTTTTTGGTCGTTCTACTACCCCACACCATCATGTACTACCTCCGTGAAAATAACCAAATTACTTTACATAGAAATTCTGCCACTTTCCATTGTCAACAGTTATTTCACAAAAATGACAGAAGTATTCCATCACCCAGGCTTCCATATGGGGTGTACACAATAGCACTGACCACAACATAGGGGTTTGATCTTGTGCTTCTTACTGGAAAAAAAAAAAAGGAAAATCCTGCCCCTGGAGATAATTCTCACCCCTACTCCATGCCCTTGATGTAATAAACACCTCGATACTGACATGAATAATCTGGCTGTCAGAGAGGCATGAAGTAAGACAATGGGTACATCTCCCTGCTCATTCATGTGGTTCGTTTTGCACCATTCACTGACCTCAATCTTCTAGTTTACTGCTTAGGACGTAAACTGTTGAGCAGGCTGCCTGCATTGTGAATATGCCTTATACAGCACACATTAGTTACAAATCCCAACTGAGCCACACATACTCCACAAAGGAGCCCAGGATTGTTTATGATTGCTATTGTATTCATTATACCTATTTATAACTATCATCATAGTAACTGGGCATAGTTGACGTGGGTTTAAAGTTAGGCCAGTAAACATTTCCAAAGCAGTGAGGGCAAGTTAGGTATGTGTGGGTATGTGTACATGTACACACGAGGGGGTCCACTGGTTTAGTCAGAGTACTCTACACTGTCAAGTCTGTTATCTACAGTACCAGGATCTAAGTGATTGTTCTGTGGAGAAGGTGCATTTCCCCCCTCTAATTTTAAATGAAGTCTGGCTCTTGCTTACATGCTCAGGAGCTGTTGTGAGTTCATTGTGTTCAAGGCATATTCAAGCAGGCCTGATTTTCAGAGATGCTGAGCACCTATAACTCCCACTGCAGTCACTGGGAACCAGAGGCATAGCGAGCGCCCTCCGTACCCTCCGACCGGAAGGGGGCCCCTAAAAGTGGCAAAATAAATACCGCATTCCAGTTTCTGCATTGTAAGGGGCCCCGCCCAGACATATGTTCGGAGGGGGCCACCGTTCAGAGGGGGCCACGTTCTTTGTTGCTACGGCCCTGATGGGAACTGCAAGTGCTCGGCACCTCTGAAAAATGTGCCCACTTCTATAGGAGTTAGGTATATGGGGAAGGACTGCAGGATCAGGTCCTTATTTACTAGAGCTGGGCAGAAAATGGTAATTCTGTTTCATGGAAGATTTTTAGATTTTGAAATTTGGTTTCAGTTCAGAATGAAAACTAAGTTTCCAAATTCTTTGTGAAATGTAATTACTATTCTCCATCCATCGCTACTGGCAGCCCCAGCAGGCTTCCCCAGAGCCAAGGACTTTGCAAGGGTCTGGGAGCTCAGGTTGATGAGGAGCCATGAATCAGGTAACCAGGGGCTCTGTAGCTCTCAGCTCCCTGTCATCCTGCCAGGCAGGCTATGGAGAAGTCAGGAGGACAAGCTGGCAGGAAACCAGGCATGTTTCAAAAACTACTTGGCAGGCAGGGTTCCATCAGAAACCTGCCTGGTTTCATTGGAATTTCATTGAAATTGACATGGTCCTGTAGAGCATTTTGATTTTGACGAATCAGAACATTCTGACAAAAATGTGTCCTAGAAATTTCATGGGACAGCTCTAATATTTACAATTTTGGGGGCATTGGGCCTGACACTTCAAGACTCATTGGTTTGCATTGCATGCTTAATGATACTTACCTTTAGCTCCTTCTGTGTGAGATTTAAACACCTTTGCAGTTTTCCAGATATTTTGTACGGAAGATTACAGCACCTGAGCAATAAAATCACAGTAATAGTTTCTCACTGGCCTAGAAGAAACATATTACTGTTAAAAAACAAAAGTAACAGTTAAACTGCTTCTATCCTATCTAGCAACACAGGCTCATTATAAATAAAGACAAACAAGTGCAACATAAAATAGCCCCCAAACATTTATTCTTTTAAAATTGATTTTAAGTCTGTTTCTAAAATTGTTGACAAATCTAATAAAATTAAATTAAATGAAAAGAAATGTCAAGAAGGAAACAAATTTAAAAGTTAACAAAGCCCAATATAAATTTGCAATTGCATGTCCATTAAAGGTCTTAAATAGGGTTAATTTTAGCATGGAAAGAATTAACACTATTGGAGCTTTAGCAAGAGCAATTATTATCATTGCAAATTACTTAAACTATTAAACTGAGAATAATTCAGAAATATCATTAGCAGTCAAATTACTTAAAAATCCTTGTTTTCCTTCTCCTTTGTTTAATTTAAACGTAATGTCTGCTTATTCTCACACAACCAGAAAATGCTGATAAATAATTCCAGAGCATGCCTAAACATCTCCCTTCACAGCAAGCTTCTAATTTGATCTCGGGAGACCCTTTCTTGGTAGCTGAATAAAATATTTTCATTTATTCTAGGAGAGGCTACATCACCATTCGTTTCTAATCTCATGTTGCTTGGTAATGCCACTAGATGAGGTCCTTAGCAAATCATTAAACTTGTTCAATAACAATGTTACAAAACACAAGAGATTTGCCGTTAGTGAAACAAAGAAAATTTTCAAATGGGGGATAGATGGGGGGGGAGCCTTTAATAAGCTAACTTGAGTTTCTAGGGCAGTTTCAGAGATTATTTAACATTTTAAACTTTCTAGCATGCACAGTGCAGGATCAAAGACTTCAGTGCATATGTCAGAATAGTTTGAAAGGGCCATACTTTCATATTATGGAAGAATACATTGCTTTGCTGCTAGAATCAAGTGTCAGCTCGCTGTGCCATTACATGCTCCCTGCATTTGAACAAAATGTGGCCTTTTGAAATATTCAAAAATTTAATTTAGCAATATTCATCTTTTAATAAATATCTATATTACCTAATGATCAGATAAAGTAAATGACTTTGCCATGAGATTCATGAATCATCAAGACCAGATTTGATGAGAGGAAATTAAACACTTGATACAATTAATCTTTCTTATTAGGCTAGAAATTCACGATTTGCACTCCTAATAAATATGATGTTAGATTGCACATGAATTAATCACGTGAGATTAGTATCTTTTATATAGCAAATAATATTGGACTTAATTGACCTAGACTCTGGCTTTTCTGCTCTAGCAGGGGGTAGGAGGTTGTGGAAGTGGAACACTGTCCTAGGGGATGAAAGACTCACATTGCTCGACACTCATCATTCTTGTTTTGTTGGTTGATCACATTTCTTCTATATCTATCGAACAGTTTGCTCTCTGAAAAAAGTTTGTTGGGTCAGATGTTTAGAATCAAATCTAAGACCCCCTCATGCAATAGTAGGTAATAAGACTGCAAAGAGGTCAAAACTGGAAGTAGGCACTTGCATTAATTCCAGTCTGCTAAGCATTTTAATGCCTTTGAGTTCAGGAGAATGTTTAATTGAACCTTGCAATTTTTGCATTTCATAACACACTGGGAAAGGAGAGCTTCATTTGAGGTTTTCAGTATTTCATATACTAACTTTCTTGCTATAAAATAATGTTTTTCACATTTGTACTCAAGCAAAGAATGCAGCTGATTAGAAATGTTCTTGCTGCTGCAAATCCATCTTCTGCACTGATAGTCTTAATCTTGAGCCATTCTTCCTAGAGAGTCTTTGCCCTGAGCACTTCTTGTCTCTCCACCACTCAGCATGCAATTCCTGAAAGATCTTAAACTGCATTAAAGAAAATGGTCAGCACAGATGTAGCTCATATAAAGGAGATCTTCTGCTAGGGTGAGTGGGTGTTATTAGCCCATACTCTGCAATCATCTCAATAATTACCATATGAAGCTGGAGAGTAGCTGACATGCCATGTATGTATTTGGAGTTTTCTGCTAAGCAGGCAATGCAGCTTTTGTGGCTATTTTTTCACTGAATATTGAAACCAAATTTAATAGGTGATCATATATAAATAGTGAAACACATACCTGGCTGATTACTGTATAAAATATTATTTGATTAATTTTTCCATTGTTTGCTGAATAACATATTCAATGGATAGTATGATGGGGTATACAAACTCCACATGGGGCAACACGGTTATTGTGAGCTCAGCCAGCCCCACCTCACCTGTGAGAAACATCAGACCTGAGTGAGGAGCTTAAAAAGGGAAAACATCTCACAGTTGGAGCCCAACCAAAGAGGAGAGCACCCCACTAGTCTTCAGCTCCTGGAGAGATGGATGGCTGAAGGCAAGAGATCCTTGGATGACTTCTGCCTGACAGCACCTCCCTGAAGGAAGGGAGGGCCCTTACCTTTATTGGGACTATTTTTTTTATATTAGCCTGTGAGCCCAGTTGGGGCCACAATTTAACAGAAGTCCTCTGAAGAAAGAGATCCTTAGCTCATGT
This sequence comes from Terrapene triunguis, assembly GCF_002925995.2. Lineage (NCBI taxonomy): Eukaryota > Metazoa > Chordata > Testudines > Emydidae > Terrapene > Terrapene triunguis. The sequence goes on from NW_020664561.1 coordinate 42,779,623, forward strand.
AAAGGACAATTAATTTGTGTTCATTTCTTTTTTATATTTGTTGGCAAACCAGGGATGGGTTGACTGTTCAGGGCTCAGCCAGAGGGCTGAACCTTTTGCAACTGGACAGACATGGTGGAACACCCAGATATTGTACAACAGAGGCTTGGGTGAGTGCAGGATCTAGGGGATAAACCTGTGGAAGGAACGTGGTGACATGTATTCAACTAGCTTGTGTGTGTCTGTGTGAATGCACGCATGTGTTCATTTGAGCGATGCTTTCATTTTGAAGGCAAATATCACCCCAGGCTGTTGTCTCATCAGATTTTACAAGCCAAGCATAGTTGAATCTGGTCAGTAGTGGGTGACTTCCAAGGAAAACCTAATATGCTGCAGCAGGTGGCATTGGCAATTCATTAGTGTTGCTTCTTCCTCAGAGTCAGAAATCAACTAATGTAGCAGGATAGTGCTAAGGGACACATTGTTATTGAAAGTACTGATGTGAGGATGAAACATAAAATGGAAGCCCTGATAAGTTGTAGTAATTAAAGACTGTATTGCACATTTTACCATCCCAGCCTGGGTAATTACAGTCTTACCTACTGAAATGAAATCCCTGTTTCATCAATTGGATAAGGTTTCTTCTTCTACTCTCTTGTGTACTGTTGCTGATGCAATCATCTGAGTGCCACAACCCACTCCATGTCCATTTCAGTGGTTGTGAAGAAATGTTATTCTCCTATTTAATCATTGCAATTCTGTAAATGATTTGAAGCTTGTGAAAGGTGCAATATACAACATTACATTATAATCATTGCATTTCAAAATTTTCAAGTGAAGCAGGTGTCAAAGCTTTTTTTGCCAAGTAGGCAGGTAATGGAATATTAGGATTGCCATTGGGCAGTTATATAGGACAGTGCTGATTTCACACAGGTCATCCCACATCCTGCCATGAGGCATGCTACAAGTCCAGCTCTCTTCAGCATTTATAAATCACAGAAATCATGAATTGTTGGAGCAGATTTGATTATCTGATATATTTTTTTAATTGAACGGGTAACAGAACTGATTCACTGCAATATGTCCCTTGCACAGAAGACATATGGAATTACCTTAGTTTTGATCAAGAGAGTCTACAGATAGATGGTATAGCCACAATTATTTGTGATTAAAATGTACCAGAGAGAGAGAGAGAGATCTGCTCAAGATAGTGATAATTGAAATCATATTTCCCTTTGAAATGTACATGCAAGTCTTTGAAGCTCCTATACTAACTGCACACTGATTGTTACTGTCATCTGCCAGAAGTGTCTCTTCTTGTTTTACTCAAACAATTAACTAGGTTTCATTCTTAGGATCTTGGATTATCACCTGTCTCCCCACCCCTTCTGAAAAAATGGAGGGAGCAAATGTGTAAGGAAAAATAGTATTCTGTATACTTCCGTGGCTAATCAACTGCGAGAAGCATCTCTGCACAAATTACTTTTATTATTGTGGTAGCACCAAGGAGTCATGAACAGAACTCAGTTGTGCTGGGCACTTTACAAAACAGATAACAAAAAGATTGATCCTGTCCCAAGAAGCTTACAATATAAGACAGGAGACAACAGGTAGATACAGACTGAAGGGGGAACACAAGGAAACAATGAGACTAGACTGGCCAACATGACAGGCAATGCTCCATGGACACCAGCTGTCTAACTGTTGTCAAGTTTTTTTGTAGGCATCACAACAAAGGAAATTTTGAAGGAGGAACTTGAACATGGCTTTGCAGCTGTTGGGACATCCTGCCTTGGGAGCTCCAGTACAGTTCTGGGGCCTGGCTGGACTTTGGAGAAGTCTCTACACATGGCAGACATGAAAATTCCAGAGCAAGTTGCTTTTACAACACAGCATTTCTCCACCATAGGATTTTCAGGTTTGGTACTTGGTTTTCCTGCAAATTACTGACCTACTACCAATTCATCTTTCAGGAGGCCACTAATAATACATCTCCGGGGGAACAACTGATGCAAGTACATCATTTTTTTGTATAATATTTTGTGGGAGTTTTTTTTTTCCAGGGGAAAGGAAGATCTGTGCCCTAGTGTTTAGGACCTTTGATTTTAGTCTGAATCTGAGGGCATAATTTGTCCATTAATGGAAACACATTGTACCCTGTAACTTTTGAAGATAACTGACACCAAGAGCTCAACCAGTGGTATACTGAATGGGACTTGCACACTGGTCATTGTGTTCCTTGTACTTTGTTTGATATAGCTATAAGAGTATGTGGAGATGGTATTTATTGAGCTGCTAATACCCTTTTCTTTGTGAACTGATTAGCTATGTCCTTTCTGGTTTCTTTTATATGTAAAGAGTAATCTGAAACTGCTTTACAGCAGTTCTGCTCTTTATAGAGCCATTACTATCTACTATTTAAAATAAACCTGGCTAGTTAAGCTTTAGTTCAGGCCCACGTATCTTTTACACTCTCTTTTAAATTAAAGCAAATCCTGAGAAGTAAAAGTGATGAGGGCATATAGATGGAGATTCCCTGTAGTTAACCTGGCAGTTCTGCTGAGCTTTAGCTACAAGGCATAGTACAACACTTTGGGTGGGTTCTTTTTTGAGACACTGCCTATAACACTGCCTGCCAAACAGAAGTTTCAGACAAGGGGGTGGGCACCTAGCAACTTTCATCTTGGAGGTGCGAATGCAGAGGCTGCTAATTAGTGAATACTTTGTATCAACTACATGTAGAATTCCATATCTTGCAGTTTGAAAAGTGTACATTTCCTTTGTGCCAAATTGGACTCCATATGAGCATTGGGTAAATCCAATTAATGTCATATAACCTTGCATATTGTTTTTGTACATACTATAGCATGATATGCTTAAATTAGGCCTCTTTTTCAGGAGATGTGCTCAAGTTTAAATGGGGGTGAGATAACCCACATGCTTTTCATCTGAACCAGATTGAAGCCTTATTTTATTCTAAACTAGATTATTCAATAAGGATATCACATGACCTCAGCTGGCTTCTTACCTCCTTTATGATTCACACATTCCCCTCCAATCTCAGTCACCCCTGGTTCCCTCTGCTCACTACCTAGCTGTGACAGCTTTCTGGCTACCTGCTACCTTAAAATGCCTTGTGAGGTTCACTTGCTTCATTGCAATGAAATGGCCTTAGATATGCCATTTCAGCTGAAGGTGAAGTAGATGAGCTGCTCCTAAAAAGCTCAGCTAAGCACTCAACTTCTTGACTTTTAGCTGAAGTAAACTACACACCCAAATATTGTGAGGTTCTCATTACTAGTCACAGGTGAAGGGAATTGTTTTTTTTTTTATCAAAAGACAGGCATCACCAGGCAGAGATTAAGACATTCAGTTCATCAGTCAGAAAACATCAAACATTATGGTGCCAGCAAGGGTGCAGATGCTCAGTTTCTAAAGGAGACATGATAGAATAACTTCAGCAAACTTGGGATGAAAGCTGGTAGCAAAGTGGATTGATGTGAACAGGTTAATCACATGCAGAGATTTTGGTTCAGATTTGGAGGGTTACTAATTGTTTAAGGAATGCTATGTACATACAGAGATTTACAGACACTCGTGCATGGTATCTACCCAAAGGCACTGTTACTCTTATTCAGACAGACAAATATGATACATAGGAAAACAGTGCAGACAGAATATAGCAAGGGAATGTAATATTAGAAGGCTTCATAAAATAATAGGATTTCAGCAAGGAGAGAGGGGACACTTGGAAATGAAGAGGAAAACTGTTGCAAACATTATGTGTGGTATGAAATAAGGCCCAAAGATGAGTGTGGGAAGGAGAATGAGGGAGTATTAGAGAGGACTTGGAGGATTACAGGAAGTGCACAAGAGAAAGTCGTAGGAAGCTAAGAGAGATATGGCTGGGGGGAAATTCTAAAGAGCTATGAAGTAGTAAAAGATGGGAAGCCAATGGAATTCAAGAAGGAGGAGCAGGTGATGTGGCTGTTGAGGAGATGATGTGGTTAGAATAATAGCCCAGGAAGATAATTTTAGCATCAACAGTTTGGAGAGATTGGAGAGAGATGTGATATACAGGAAGGCCAGAAAGGAGGAGGTTATGGTAGTCAGGGTGAGAGAGGACCAATGGAAAAAAAAGATCAGGACTGCAGGTCCTGCAGCTCAGGACTGAAGAGCACAGCAGGAAATTCCAACAGTACGTGTCCACCTTCATCTTTGGGTAGACCACCGGTATGGGAAATGGAAAATTAATTCTCCTGTGCTACTGCTCCTGCTGCCTGACTCTTACCTCTTGACCCCTGACTCTGTGTGCCCTCTGGCCTGCCTCAGATTCTGCTCTCCTGATATCCAGACTGGGCCTGCCTCCTCACTCCCAACTCCTGCTATGACCACTAGATCAGACTGCCCACATCCACGTCATGACAGTCACAAAGCTGCTTCACATGATGTGGCAGCTGTAGGTCTAAGCATTCAGACACAATACATTTATGGGGGTTGGGGGGATTACCCCACATGAATGTACCCATCAATGAACCATTACTAGCAATCTGATCCAGTTCCCACTGAAGTCAATGGAAAGCACTCATTGGTACCAATGGGAGCTGGATCAAGTCCTAAGTCTCCTAAATCTGTGTGACTGGAGAGTGCTTGAGCAGACATTAACCCATCTGGAAAGCTGCACTTAGTTCTCACTTTTGACTTTCCAGTTTATATAGAGGTTACCAGTGGGTACAAGAGTCATCTCTGGTTTATACGGTTCACAAGCAGGCAGGAGGGGATGTTATATGTACAATGAGCTGGGGAAGGGACTTGGTGAAAGATGGGAAGCTGATGTGGTGGGCAGGAGAAAGAACAAGCTTCTGAATATCCTTCTTTGTGTAATTCCTGTAAAAAGCTGAGCCCTTGTTTACCACGCCGAATACAACAAGCGGGTGTTTAATGAATGTTCCCTGGGCCATATACATGCTATTATTCTAGATATCCATACTACAGTTTATGAACAAAGAACACCGGATGGGGTTAAAGTAACCAACGCTTGAGCTGAACATATTTCAAGTAATTCAATAATTAAAAAGGAAAGACTATGAATTTGGTAATTCCATAGTCCTTGTGATTTATCTAACAGTTCAGGTATTTTAATATTTATGCATATATCTCAAGTTGTTAAAAATAAACCCCTCTATTCATATCCTTAGAAAAAAAATCAAGTCAGATAGGTCAGGTCTGTTTCTGTTTATCATGATTTATCTATCTTTCAGTGAGCCCTTCGGTAGTTCTGACAATAATCCATTATCTCTACACCTTTCTGAACATCTGAAGTCATGAAGTGACTGAAATTTGAAAAACGAGCACAGGGAAGCATGCGACTTCCATCCTGCATGAACCTTAAATCACTATATATGCCATATAAAGTGATGGTACTTACCTTAAATGCTGTGTTCAGTGTTGGTCATCGCATCTCAGAAGGATATAGCAGTAGAAGAAACGGTCCAGAGAAGGGCAGCTAAAAGGAAGTCTTTTCCTTATGAGAAGAGATTAAAAGGATTATGATTCCTTAGTTTAAAAGAGGAGGTTAATAAGAAGAGACATGATAGAGATATATAATTTAATAATGAAGAATAATACAAAGGGTGCTAATATTACCAATTTACATCTTGGTCTTTATTCTACAATTCTTCTTAACAAGCTGCCATGTGTATGATAGGAATACAAAATGCCAGCCAATTTTCTTCTCCAAAAGTGACTATGTTAGCAACTGGTGAAATGATCCCTGTATACACAGCAAATCTGATTTTAAAAGTTTCTACCCACTTTTATCCCTTCTACCTGTAGTCCCCATTTTACGTGTATGGGATATTTCTCTCACCGACAGAATCATTATAAACGGAAGGAACTTTAAAGGCATGACACTATATAATTCTATAAAGGATTTCTGGATCTTTTGGTGATAAGTTATTATATACATTGCTGCTGGCTTTATTTTATTATTATGGGCCAAATTTCTCAGCAAACTAAATTCACTGACTTCAGTGAGATGTGTGCCTGGTTGGGAACTATGGCCCTAGTTCAGCAAGATACAGGAGATATGAACATTCTTAACTACCAGGATCTGCCAGATGTGGCATTTGTGGGGTGAAATCTTGGCCATGTTGAAGTTAACAAGAAAACTCCCTCTGACTTCAGTGGAGTCAAAATTTCATTCCAGGTGCTTTTAAAACCCATCTGAAACAAGTCTTCCTTAAATGGCATTACTTTATTAATAACTTGTTCAATCTGTCTTTTCCTATGGCTAATCTTAGTTTGATTATTAATCAGAGCTATTCTGGGAAAGAGCGATCATCTTCACTGTTTGTGGCAGCAAGAGTATATTCAGGTAGATTATGAAAGCTGCGTCTATATTTCATAAAGTGAATTGAAATTCTGTAGAGGTTAAAGATTTTGTTTCTTTGTCCTTTACAGTTACAAAATTGAACATGTTCCATACATTTGTGCTATAACACTCTTGGGTATGAGTCCTGATTTTTCACGGCTTTACATCTTGTGTATTCTATAACACACATAAAGAATGCAGTGTGAGTATAAAATGCTACTATTCTAATTTGCACCCACTGCATATGTGCATAGGTGCAAAGACAGTGGAGAATCAGGCCCTTGTCTTGTTAATTTACTACAGTAGTTTGGTATACTAACTGAATGATTAATATAGATCGGCACTTCAGCATTTCAATATAACTGCAGGTCTTTTAAGCTTCTTGGCAGTGCTGTGATTCATCTATTAAAGGACTTATTTCAAGAACGACAACACTGAATATTTTGTTATAAAATCATATCAGATTATAGAGAGGGCTACTGGGACATCAAGTTTTTTAGGATAATCAAATTGCTTGTCTCTGAAATCCTCATTAACACTTTTTTTTGTAAATATGAGTGATGTGTTTCTCTCCTGGACTTGACCCACGGTTCAAGAAAAGAAAAATAAACAAACTTGGAACCAACAAAACACTCATGCTAAATTTTACAACTCAGTCTGTTATCTTTTGTTTCAGATCATCTCATCATTCCACTATACTTCAGCTATTTAGGATGTAAAACTCTTCAGGACAAGGATTTTTCTGCTTACATTCTGTAAATCACTGGTGTGTGTGTGTGTGTGTGTGTTTGTGTTCTTTTCTGGTGGAAAAAATTGATCAAAATTAGGGTTTTCCTCTTTTTTTCTTCATTTTGGGGGGGTTTTCCTTTTAAAAGAATTGTTGTTTCAAATGGAAAAGAATGGTTGTGTTTTGAGATGAAAACCTGAATATTTTTTTGACAAAAATGGTAGTCTCTCGCAGATTTCCCATTTTGTCAAAAGTGCAAGGTTTGTTCTTTTTGTTTGCTTGGTTTTGGCAAAAAAATTTGGATAGAACATTTTCAACCGGCTATAGCCTGTGTTTTATTTGTACAAATTCAAAAGAAACAGATGGTTTTGTGATTGAACTCAGCACCACAAGCTCTGGTCAAGCTAGAACAAAATACTGCCTGTGATAATATTATATTGTAGTTGTTTGTTTGGAAAGCACCCAGAGATTTGCTAGTATTAAGCAAGTACTAACACTGGTATCCATGTCATGTGAAAGAGAAATTTGAAGAGGATTTTCCAGGATGTTCTCAACTGGCAAAGATTTAACTATCTTTTTTTTTTCTTTTTAGTTTGACCTTTGAAAGTAACATAGTGGGCAATAACCATTAATTACTCAAATACAATCAGCACTGACAGAAATATTTCATCTTTTTAAGATCATGAACAATCGCTGACAAAACTTGGAATCCCATTAAGATTATACATTTTTTTCCCCACAAATGTTCAGTGATAAGTATGATGAGCTGTGTCTTCCACCATTGCCCTGCTCAGCTAAGTGTTCAGCTAAAAAGTGATCAAACTGACTAACGTGTACTATAATTCTAAGAAATTCATCATTGGGTGGTGACCCAGTTTTTTCCTCATTATCAGCACCTAATGCCAGGCCCCACTGAGAAATAAACAGAACTTTAACCACCCACTTAGACAATTTTCTGTAATATGTACAGTGCTTCACTTAATTGTATTGCTTTCTATTAATCCAAATAATTCAGGTTAACACTGAATTTCCAAAACTGAGTGTTCACTAATTAAAGCAAGATGTGTAAGAAGTCTGATTATGAGGACACTGCAGATTACTCAAAAAATGCAAGCAAAGAAAAACATGAACAAATAGAGCAGAAACTATGTTGTAGATTTGTGGGCCTGATTCTTTCCGTTTTATACTGGATTCTCTGCCAGCTTTATTATTTATTATATGTTAGAGCAAGTTCATTGTCTTGAATTATTTATTCCTGATTTACACCAATGTTATTTAGAGGTGAATGAGGTCTATAGACTCACTGTTCTAAAGATTTCAAATGACTACAGAAGGCAGGATGTTATTCTGGCAAATTGAAGGCTTCTTTTAAATGCAGTGCAGGGTCACCAGTTCATACCGGGAAGCCATGTTTGTACTGAAAGACTTGATATTATGCATAAATTGGACATACCGTTGCTTTTAAATATAGCCATATCATTGGGCTAAGCTATAATAGTAGAAGCTCCCTAGGCTGTTTTGGGATTTATCACCATTTGGATATGTTACTTCTGATTTGACTGCCTTTCTGTGTTGTTAGGAATCTATGTGTAATATTATTTTATGTATCAAAAACGGATGAAAAGATGGACCAGATCCTTAGACCTGGCTCCAGCTACTCACTGTGATGCAGCTGGAAGACTGCCCTAAAGCGGCAGCCAAAGAATACCCCTGACCGAAAGGAATCCTTGAGAGGATTGTAGCTCCAACACAGGTGACTCTGCCCTATGAACTCCTGCACAATCTGCAGAGAGAGAATGTTGAGGGGCTGTTGGGGCATGCCAGCTTCACATGATAGCAGGAATGGTGCACATGGAGCTCTCCCTGATCACTGGCTGTTGCAGCTGTCCCCATGAGACTACCTCTGCCCTCATAACTTAGAGCATTCCTTAGGCTGTTCTACACTACAAGAACAGCCATTTCAGCCACTGTCTGGCACAGCATCAGGGGAACAGCAAAGTGGCTTATGTACTGTGACAAGAATAGGGCTCTGCAATCTGTAAAGGGTTAACAGGTTCCTGCCTGTCCTGCTCGGGAAGGCTATAAAAGGAAGGCTATAAAAGGAAAGGGAACAAAGGGGAAGGAGTGTCCTGTTCCCTCCTGATGGTTAAAGCAGAGAAAACCACTGGCCATTATTGCACTGTGTTCTTCAGTTGATTTGATTTTTATTTTGTGATGTACTTTGTGGACAATAAAACTAGCTATGTGGAAAGGGCCTTAACAGACCAATGCCTGAAGCTTTATTTCCCTTCTCTGGCTGGTGAAACTGCCCTCTAGCTTAGAGGTATCCTTCCCCCAACTCTCATTAGCTGCACTGAGTGTAAACTTGACACAGATGAAAATCAGACTCATTATATCTAAAAACATAGTAGACCAAACCCAAGCTGAACTCTACAGTAAGAGTAGCCTTACCAGAAGCAGTATAAACTAAAGACCTGCTAGGTACAAGTTCAGGTTCTGATTTGGCACTGGAAAGGCCAGAGGAGTGGGCATTAAAACTGAATGGTAGCCTGAGGGTGTTTTTTTTTTTAAATAACAGCTGCTCTGTTTTTTCTCTTACTGCAGTTTTATTTTCGTTGCATTATTGTACTTTCATCTTGATAACATGGCTATTATTTTATAGCAGTTTCAAGCAGTTAATTAATGAACTGCACACAAGTGACATGACACCACTTTGCCCAATTATCACTGGCATCTAGTTTTATGGTACAAAGTACTGCCACTTTGTGAATTGTCTCAGATTGCAAACTGGCTCTGGAAGCAGTTATTTTAATAGCCAAAACAATACATCAATAGTGCTTTAGTGGTGACATGCACCAACAGCAAATTACCATGCCTGATCTCATGAAATTCACCAAAGAACTGTGAGACATCTGATAAAACTCCTTCGTTCTGTGGTTAAACATCTCTCTTTTGTGTGCCACAAAATCTCATGAATTGCCACACTAATGGAATCCCATATTAACTGGCAATCACTGTCTGTATGTTAGAGCATTAGGGAGCAGAGAATGAGGGAGGCCTAGGATATGAAAAGATATAGGGTCAGATTCACCTAAGGATTGTGCTGACTACATAACAGGAAAATATTGTTAATCACTAGAAACCAAACATGGTAAAAGAATAATATTTTAAGGTCAGATTGTGGCTGTCACTGGATTTTCAAGGAAGGGAGAGGGTACAAGGGGCCCCTTACAATCCATGCCTGGACCTTGTGCATATATGGAATCCTAGCACTCAGAAAGTACAAAGACTGCAGGACAAGTGCTCTTGCCAGTGACAGCTACCCTAAAAGGGTGGAGAAGGATGTGAACAAGTGGGTAGGTCCCTGGCCCTGCCCTTTCTGACTCCACCAAGCAGAAGATCTAGCTGACTATGGAGGACACGTTGCATCTGCTTGGAAGCTCTGGGATGCACTGTGTTCTGCACTGACCCTATGCATGACTGTGAGTTAATGCCACAATGTGACCAGGTGTCCATCTCAATCTGCTGAATACAGTCCCCACACTATGTGAAGTCCAAACTCACCCCCTTCCTGGGGTTTGGCTTCATTTAAAAAAAATCAACCAACCTGCTAGCATACTGGTGAAATTCACCTCAAACCTTCTCCCCCAGGTTGTCAGCTACTAAAGTTCTTCCATCAGGACTCCTCAGTCCACAGCCTAGATCCTCTCTCCCCAGAAAAGCTGTTGTAACTTTCACCAGTGACTCAGAAAAGCACACTTACCAGTTTCCAAGCAAGATGAACATCTGCGAATAGTGTGGGGGGCATTTCAGGCAAATGCTCCCAACTTGTTAAATTCACTTTAGATTCCAATGCTCACACAATTCAACTCTTAGCTATGTTTATATTTATTATGCTGTAAATGCAGCACATTATCCCCACCTTGTTATTTTTATGTGCTACATTACAAATACAACATCAGCTATTTACTTCCAGTGTTCATGGGAAAGTTCCATCAACTAAACTGGATAGAAATATTGCTAATTCTCTTCCTGACACTTTATTCTACATGTTTAATGAAACATATGTGTTTTCTTTAATTAATTTCAAACAAGTGCACAAATTACCAATTATAAATGAGCACAGAATATGCTATAATTGAAGAACAAATTTGTCTCCCAAATTGTAGTACATATACACACAGTATCTCTCTCTCTCTCTCTTTCTCTCTCTCTCTCTCACACACACCTTTTCCTATATGAAAAATACAGAGCTGAAAACAATCAAGGTTTCTGTTTTGAAATTAAGTACTTACATAAGCATATCCTTATTGTAACATGACTCTGCATGTCAGCATTGTCCGTATGTGAAGAAAAAGTCAGATGAATTGATTTCACTGAGTTTAGCAAGCCAACACCCAAAGCGTGCAGTTCAGGGTTCACCCTTGATAAACATCCAAAAGTCCACATGCTTTTCTGAACCTTTAACAAATTTCTGACCAACCTGAAGAGCTCCTGTTCACAGCCATGGAACCTCTTACTCATCAACATTCTCATCCAGGCCCACAACAATCTTATTCCTCCACTATCACCCCCAACCTAACAAAACTCGCCTTCCTGGTGATACTTCTTTATATCTTTGGACTTGTTTGTTCATACAAACATTTAGCTTGTGGCAAGAAGAGGTGTGAAACCACCCCACTGTAGCTGACTGCAGACCAACTGTCCTTGTGGACCTGGGCTGCCATGCATTAACAGTTTGTTAATGTACAGATGGGGTTGAGGCCCAAAGAGACTTAGGCCTGGTCTACACTGGGGCAGGATCGATCTAAATTACGCAACTTCAGCTATGTGGATAACATAGCTGAAGTCGATGTACTTAGATCTACTTACCGCGGTGTCTTCACTGCAGTAAGTTGATGGCTCATGCTCTCCCGTCGACTCCGCCTGCACCTCTCACTCCGGTGGAGTACCGGAGTCAATGGGAGAGCACTCAGCGGTCGATTTATTGCATCTAGACTAGACATGATAAATTGACCACCACTGGATCGATGGCAGCTTGTCGATCCAGCGGGTAATGTAGACATGCCCTTAGTAACTTTCCAAAGTCATACAGGAAGTTTGTGGCAGAGCAGGGAATTGAAACCAAGTCTCCTAAGTTTCAGGCTACTTTTCTAGCCATTAGACAATCCTTTCTTGTCCCATATAGCTTTCAGGTTCCACACTTACACGCCAATTTTAAAGCTTAGCTGAAGTCAGGTTGAATCTTGGCTGAAACTGAGTCACTTTGTTTTCAAGTTGTGTGTGCCTTGGTGTGCAGTATGGTTTGGGGCACATCAAGGGGCAGAGTGAGCAATAACATAAGAATAGTAAATAAGGAGGCACTGGTGTTCATCAGAGATACAGCAGCACCTACAATTAATCTTTAGAGGGAGGGAGAATCTCAAAGGCCTGGAAGACAATGAAAAAGATGATTAGAACTGGAAGAGGGAAGCTGGAGACCAGGAAGAGAGGCCAGATAGCTCTGTATGGAACTGGATCTTGGACTAGGGTAAGGACGTGACATGGGGGAAGAGAGATGGAGGCTGTAATTGCTCCTGGTCTATTTAATCTTAAAAATAGATTTGAGTGTTTTTATGGATACAGAAGACCGAGACCAGAGAGTCCCACCACTTGGAATGGTGCAGCATGCATCCCTCTGTGCTTTTTTGCTGTCTCTCTTTCCACAATGTACTTGCACAGTGGCTTGGCAAAATATTGCTCTTAAAGGAGACTGGTCACTTACCCAGTTTAAAACAGACACCCCATTAGGATTAGACCTCATACTTCGCAGGATCTGAATACGTTACACAGTTCCTCTTTTTATAGGGCTGCTCTGTGATTTTAGTAATGTTAGGTTTTAATATTAAATGATGTTTATTTGGTGGCAGAGAGAAAGAGGTCAAATCTTGCAAGTGCTTGGGGAATTATGATCAAATAAAAGGGATAATAGAAGCTCTAAATCTGAATACACCAAAATAATTCTTAATTCCCAATTGATGGCATATGGAAAGAGCATGCAACTCCATAACCAGTTATCCGGTGGAAGTGGAATTCATACAGGGACCCTTTTTGAAGAAGAAATAAACACATGCATGACTGTAAGTGTTTTAAGAAAAAATAATGATCAGAATCTGCTCATAGTTGTGCTTCTAATGCAATTGTTTTAAAATAGCAGAAATACAGGAAGTATATATGCAACACATCTGCTCAAAAATCCCTGCTTTTCAATATGCTAATTCAATTCAGATGCTCTAAATTACTGCTATGTTTGAAGTCACAGTTATGCAGACCTCCACGTATCTAAAACTAGAAAGTCTATTTCAGCCTCAGAGATTTTTTTTCTTTAGCTCCTTATTTAATTTATCCTAGCTGCAAAAGGACTCGATTATTATATAGTTGTGCAGCTATGCCAGAAGGACAGGGGACACTGGATGTGGTTTAATTAGGCTGCAACTTTATTCCTAAATGTCAGGGAGTACCTGGCAGATAAAAGTGTACAGTACAGGTAATAATGATCATAATCATTTACATATACCTGGGGTGTGGGGCTGCTGTCAACCCTCCCCCTTTACCCACCCTGGTCCCCAGCCAACATGCTGCTGGGATCTTTCCACCTGCTCACCCCAAATGAGACTAAAGAAGGTGGGGTTGAATCCATGCTGTACCCGTCATAGAAGCCCCAAATAGCCCCATTCCCCCAGTTTCCACTCCTTTAAAGAATGTCTTTTAAATCCTTTTCCAATCCATTTTATCTGATCATTGTATCCCTTCCCCATGGAGTACATGCACTGGACATCCACCACAAGGAGGTGCTAGCAATTAGCTTGGCTGCCTTTCCCCATACCTAGCCTGGTTCCCAGACATCTGCTAATGCTCCCTTTAATAACTTTTAATAACCCTTTAATATTCACCTGGGACTTTCTTAGGAACAAAGCCTAGGGGAGAAACCTACAAGTTCTGTATAGGCAGATGATTGCATGGCCCTGCTAACCTATTTTTTAATTCTTGTATAATCTTTTCTTTACAATATGATCCATTTCCATGAAGGACTTCACATTTTTGGACAGCGCATGACTTCTTTCCCCTGTAAAGGAGATCCAAGACCTCGCAGGAAACCCATCCCACAAATATGCACCATCTATTTTGTTAGGGTAATTCCAAAGGATCACCCTTAATACCCCCAGCTTAATTGGAGATGGTGCTCTTGTCCAGCCCCCCCATTTGCAGCTCGCCTCCCACATCATGTCTTGGCTCCTGAACGCTGCCCCCAGGGGTCTGCAAGCAGCAGCTAACTTACCCCCATTCTGTTTCCCGCGTGTGGCCTTCCCCGACTGCTGTGGCAATTGAGGGCTGCATGGACCCCAAAGCACATTTCACAAGCATGCTTAAATTTGCAGATGCTATGAAAACAACCACTTTCATTAAATGCCAAGCAAATGTCATTATGGGCCTCAGGAGGGTTTGCTGCAAATGAATAGGCCACTGTCAGTGTGAAATCCAGGCCCCGTTGGTGTCATGCAGTCTAATCACAGCATACATGATATGTCCCTCTGGATCCCAGGTTGTGTTGCCACCTCAATCTAAACTGTTCATCATAGTTAAACCAAACCAGACCCCCACAGGTCTTATATGTTCTCCTGATTATATCCATATATTTGACCAATACTAGGCTTCTTCTGGGTAAGCCTCTGAAATAATGCCTGCATAGATCAGGAAGGCGGCTTCCCATTTTTCCCATGTTCTAGCCACCCTTGGCCACTTGGGCATTTCATTGCCCTACTTGTTATTCCCCAGCTTACTCTTTGTCAGCACCTCCCTGTGCAACAGTAACGATCTGGCTACATCTTTAGTAGTACTGAGAAAGTGAACTCTCATTGGGTCACTCACTCCAGCATAACCATGCTCGTGACTGATCACCGGGATACTCTCAGTGCCCTGTTGGCCCCCAGCTGCTCCTGAGGCAGAAATTCTATCCCAAAAATTCACATTCCCTGTCAGTGGGTAAGTTGTAGGATGCTTTTAAATTAAGAGCTCCTGCCTCCTGTCTCCCATACTCCAGTCCACACTGGGTATCCATTATTTCCACTTCCAGATCCCCCACCCATGGAGGCTCCTAGCTACTGCAACAACTGAAGGTTAGCTTGCAACAGCTGTGTAATGCCATTAGCTTCTGTAGAAGGTATGTGAGTCCCAGACATTCCTGACACAGATCCAATGGCAACAGATCCTACCCAGAGCCTATTTGCTAGTTCCGCTATCCTGTTAAGTTTGGTGTCTCCTGCCCTCCATGGGAGCGGGGAGGGATAAATGACCCCCTTAGTTCCCCACAGGGTCACCGAGAGGAAAAGTGGGCAAGTTCCTTGAACCCCACCCAAGTCCCCTGTACAGACACCTATTACAGCACTGGATGGAAGGGACTCACTTTCATGCCCTGCCCCTACAACCTCCCTCAGGTGCCACTCACACTCCTGTCAGCCATGTCAATCTCCTGTTCTACAATCTGCTTGTTCCAGTGTCCTGGCTCTGAGAAACCACTGCACCTTGTAAGCCTTTTAGTGCTGAGGAAACAATTTTGGAAGCAATTACCCAGAGGTCTTGAATTAATTCTCTGTTGACTTCCCCACCCTGAATGCAGCTAGGTCACCACTGGGAACCTTTGCTGCCCCAGGATTCATGTTACTTCCCAGCAGAGGAGAATGCATTTCGTAGATAGTCAGACCACCCTGGGATCCATCCATTCTGGTCTTGAACATGCAGTGAGGATACCCACCCCCACCCCCCAGTCACCCATAGCCCCACTCTGTCCCCCCTGAGCTGGGTTTGAAACTCCCACCACTGTCTGCTCTGACATGCATGCTATGGCCTGCTGGAAGCAGAAAGATGGGGGGACACTCCTCCTGTTCTCACAGGTCTGCTATGGCCCCACGCTGATTAGTTTGAAACTCCCTTCTCTTCCTCTTCTGATACAAAACACCTGCTTCTGCTCCCCCCACAACTCGCCTGTTATGGTTCTGAGCTGAATTCAAAACTGTGTCCCCTTCCCCCTCTGTTACCAAACACCTGCTTCTCCCACGGCCAGCTACAAGGTGTCCCCCCCATTCCCTGTTCTTACCAGCCTGCTACCATGGGGTGCCATGAGAGACTGTAGTCTGCTGTGCTGCTGCTGTTCCTGCTGCTCCACCTGGCCCAGGTAAAGAGGGTTTTTCCTACACTGGTGTGAACCTAAATATTCCCCCCTCTCTTCCAGTCACCTGAGAAACATTCTGTTAGCTTACCTCCTCAGTGAAGGATACAGGGGGGTCTCTTGGTACCTGTAGATATATCAGAACAGTCCTCTTTTCCTTTGTGTAAACAGAGTATCTCTGCTGATTTAGAAATCAACAATAGAGGGAAGCCTCAGTGTCCAGATAGATCACCACTGAAGTGGAGTGACTCAACAGGGAGATCAGAATCTGTTACTCCCTGCCTGAAAGGAGCCTCTCCAAGACATATCATCTCCTTGTTACTGCCTCCAGGACATAAGTTTTAGTCTAGACACATAACTCCTTAAATATTATCTATCTATCTATACATTTCACAATGATTATGTTGACCAGCGGGCTACTGGCTTTCAGTAGAGACCTCACATGACAGCCTTCAGCAAATGCATATATCTGACCCAGGGGATTGCTGTCAGTTCCATGTAGCCCTTGTGCCCTCTGCCAGTTGATACAAAGTTGTTCTTAGGTCACGCTGGGGGAACAACATAAGAATGGAAATTATCTTCATAAGGCAAGAAAACATCTAACACTAGTTAACTGTTTAAGGCAGAACTGCTGTCTACCTCTTCCATACAGATTCTTAAGTATCAAATACAAATGTGCAGAGAAGTGATTGGTCAAACTCAAAAGGTTCAGAGGGTTGGTTCAGATAGGCACTCAGTTGTTGAGATTCTTCATGATCTTTACCCAGACTAAGAACTAAACCCAGAGGTGATGAAAGTTATATTCTCTTACACTTACATACACTCCTTTGCATTCATTCAGACTCAGCAGGGCAAATTCAGAGGGGATATGAAAGGGGAAAGCAGCAATTACAATAGTGTTAATATGAGTGAATCTAAGACCATAAGTCTAAGATAGTTTAATTGAGTACAGAGGGAGGAAAGAAGATGTAAATTGTCTCCTCATATTCCCTATATAGAATCACTTAGACTCACCATTGAATTTATCTCTATAGCCAAAACTCTTGAGTCTGAAAAAGTGAGCTGGAAGTGTCGCATGCATGCATTTTCCATGTTATTTCTCATACTACTTTTGAAGGTCAGGACAGTAGTATCAGGAGAACAACCTTTCCTTCGATATTTTACCATTTCTACTCCCAGTCTTCCCATTTGGGAACCTGGAAGCGTAAGGGGGGGGGGTTGACAGACAGACATTTTGTATAAAAAGGTTAACTGAAGATATCTGAACCTGAACAATTTAGCTTGGGTTGAATGAAAGGTAGAGGTTTGGGTTGGGGTTTATTTTATCTGAATGAGTGTATTACTAGTGCTTAGTTGAATATAAGAATTTGGTAAGGGAGGGTGGCGGAAAATGAGGAGAGTGAGAAGTGGATTAAGCCCCATGATGGCATGTATATTGCCAAAAAAGAAATATCCTACTTTGAGCAAAAAAAGCAGAAAATAAGCATAGAAAAAACAATTCTTCAAGTCTTTGGAAAATGTAAAAAGTCACAGATTCAAGATTATTCAAGTTCATACACAGAAAAGCTTAGATAAGATCAACCGGATAAAAACCTGTGATATTTGTCATTTTAATTCCGGTAGTTAAGTGCTGTTCTAATTCTATTTGAGAAGGCCTCAGTGGGATTATATTAATGACATAATGATGGAAACAAAAACGAAGAAAGGATCAGAACTGATACAAAAAGACAGGAGATTGAAAAAGTCATTAGACACATGCAGTGGTTATCTTTAAAAGGTTAAGTTTTGCCAACTATTACTCTAACATAGAATAGTGTCCAAGGTGTCACAATTACCCCATGTATTTCAAGAAAGGAAATGACCATAGTATCTCAGATACCACTTTGTGGTAGCCATTGGAAACCCTTTATAATAATTGTGACAATTTTCTTAAATGAAACCAAACTGTCATACTAGAGTGAGGACTCCTGGAGTGACATATCCTTTCTAGAAAACCATATCACTTCCTGCATTAAGTTCTGTGGTACTTTACTATATATCACTGTGCCTCATTTTCATATCATTCTTCCCCTACAGCCTTGTTGTATTGCCATCTTTGCATAGAACCCTCCCTGTCCCATAAAGGGTGTAATGTGTAGGCCTTATTAAGATACACATTCATGGAAGAACCCACAGCTCATTAAAAAGACAAACTTGTATTGGAGCACACTGCGATTCTCAGAGCATTCACAAAATACGAAGCAAATATTGTACTTGTAATTGCATTTTAATTGAGCCAGATCTGGCATAAAAGATAGTTGTATATGGACTGTCAGCTTGAATAATATTTCAAGGTACATCTTTTAATTTTACTGCTTTTATTGTTACTATTACAGTTTGAGAAAATTTCCCCACAGCTGTTTTTATTTTGTGAAAATCATTCATCCCATGAGCATGACTGTAGCTGTAAGCATTATATAATAAATTCCTATGATCATTAAACACATGTAGTTAAGGACTGTTTTGCATCCATACATGTTTCATTTCCTTGTTTTTTTGTTTTAATTTTTCAGTGTCTCTCCTTATTAATTCAATCTATCAACTACGGCACAAAAGGGAGATCCAAGAATTAGCCCAGTCTGCTGCTCCCCGTGTCACTTTTTGTTCTTCCACAGCCTCTTGGCTCCATCCCTGATCTTTCTTCTTCTTCTTCTCCCCCTTGCATATAGCCCCTAGTGACTTTCCAGTCATGCCCTGCTTACACTGCCTGTGCACCACTCTCCCACACAGGTTCCCTGACAGCTTCCTGACTCCCTCACACCAACTGCCTTTTTCTCCCTCTGCATAGATCCCAGTCATTTCACCTTTTCCTCCCCTCCACAGAGTCCCTAGTGGTTTTGTCTCTCACATCTCCTGCTTCCTTACACTATACAACGTTCCTACTAGCTTTTCCTTGCTCTATCTGATCCAAGCCTGACTTTCATTCCTCAGATAAAAACTGGGGGATTCCCTCCTGCCATCTCTTCTCACACAACTTCTTTCCTTGGCCCTAGAGTGACCAGATAGCAAGTGTGTAAAAGCGGGACAGGAGGTGGGGGGTAATAGGCACCTATATAAGAAAAAGCCCCAAATATCAGAACTGTCCCTATAAAATCGGGACATCTGGTCACCCTACTTGGCCCCAATCTCCTTTCTCTCTTCCCAGTCTCTTAACTGCTCTTCTTCTCTTCCCAAAGTCTCTAACTGCCATTTTGCCAAGCTTCATAATGAGATTGATATTTAGATGGAAATAACCCACCATCTCTAAATAAAAGAGAAAGCTGCCAAGCTTCACCTGGTTTCCACATCAAAACTATGCAAAACAGTATTTTTTCCTGATTTCAATGTAAACCATATGTTGGCCAATAGTTGCCCCAAACTGTGCCTAAGTTCTCCTGTAAACCATGGAACCAAACAAATTGTTCTATGAATTTGGACTGAGTATAAACTAAATATGACATTCAGAAAAAATTGTGTCGTTTCAGATTCTGTTGCAAATATTTGGTTTAGATTTCACTAATTTAGCAATTAGCATTTAGCAGCCCGAATGTCTCCTCCCAAACCAAGGACACTAGGGCAAAAAAATATCTTTTGATCTGTAAGCTCATTGCAATCTGAAAGCTCCTATAACTAAGCTTCTCTATTCTTATCATTTCTGCTGATGCAGGAGCAAGTCAAAACTATGCTGCAAGTGGAAAACCTCCCTCCCCCCAAACCTGCACAATGCTTTCCATTCAGACATCATTTATTGTGCTGTAATTTGTTCCAAGACAATGAGGGAGATGCAAATTCTAGAGAGGCGTATTAATCTGTAGGTCAAACAATAACAAAATATTGAAAAACTGTCTTAATGTTTTTTTACAGTGCAGTGGAACAGCACATAATTCCACAGAGGGGGGCTGGTGATCCCATAAAGCTGAGTGGTTTATTAATGCCACCAAGGCACTGAAACGGAATTTGTTTTATGTCATGTACAACTGTATCAGTGTTGATTATGTGTAACACATTCTTTATGTTTTTTAAAAGGTCTCCATTTTAAGCCCTCTTCTGATGCTCCCTGCTTTTTCCCCACTGGTTTTTAAATGGCAATTGTATTCCAGATGCGGTTTTAGATGGCACGTGCAGGCAGCTGCGTTAGCTGTTGCCTTTCATTTTTTATTACAAATTTTTGTCTATAATATTCACCACATTTTTCATTGAAAAGTAAAAGTTAGAAATCACTGACTTCTATGGGAGGCAAAGGTGCTCTGTGCTTGCCAGGTGGTGCTCAGAACCTCTTAGGATCAGGCCCTGAATGCTGGTGAAGTGTGGCTAGTTGACAGCGAGTACAGCACCGGCAATGACGACAGTACAAGCTTTCTCATGCAGTCCCAGCAGTGAGCCTCAACCCCAGCTTGGGGCAACCATCTCTCTGGCGAGGGACTAATAATAAACGCTATCCCAGCACCAGCCATCACTGATGTTCTTTCGGTGTGGGATAAAAAAAATGTAAGTTATCATCACACGGGGCCAGATTGTGCAATGCCTTGGTGCACAGTGGTGCAAAAGAGGTCTCCCTCTGTTTGCATGGTTTAGGGCTTGTGTACACTGGCAATTTACGGCACTGCAACTTTCGCGCTCAGGGGTGTGAAAAAACACCCCCCCGAGTGCAGCAAGTTTCAGCGCTTTAAAGCACCAGTGTAAACTGTGCAGCAGCGCTGGTAGCTACGCCTCTTGTGGAGGTGTTTTTTTAGAGCCAGCGCTCTGCCATGACTACACAAGCCATATTAAAGCACTGCAGCGGAAGCGCTTTAGCGTTGCCAGTGTAGACTAGCCCTTACACTTACAGGAGCAGCCCTATGTGGCTAAGCCCTAGGATAAATTGCCTAGGGAGGTTGTGGAATCTCCATTACTGGAGATTTTTGAAAGCAGATTAGATAAACACCTGTCAGGGATGGTCTAGATAATAATTAGTCCTGCCTTGAGTGCAGGGGACTGGACTAAATGACCTCTCAAGGTCCCTTCCAGTCCTATGATTCTATGTTCTAAGGCAAACAGAAATAGCTTGCTGTTGGCTTCCTCCCTGGGAATTTGATGCTGAAAAAGGGGCCTGGAAGAGACAGAGGTGAAGTCATAGCCCCATCCCTCCTTCTCAGTGGCTTGCAGAGCAGGGCTGGTAGAGCATGTGGAAACAATCCACTACAGTCCGGTGGATGGAACTCATTGTTTACTCCCCATATGTACAGAGCAGCACTGGGAGAGGTTGTGCCCAGAGGCATCTCCGCTCCAGTGTTCCCCCAGGGCCAGTGAAGTCTCACACTGTTTCTTATGCAGGGCTATTTCATAACTGCCCTCCCCCAAATAAATGGAGCATAAATCTCAACAAAAAGCATCATCAAATACACAGTAGATGTGACTTTAGCCCTTTCTTTAAAAATGAAGAGTGGTTGACTAATCTCCAAGTGCGTTTCGTCCTTTTCTGCTGAGACTGACAAGAAGGATGACAATTAGTTTCAGTTGTGATAGTGGTTTCTGTGAGTAATGTGAGCACCTGTCCAGAAGGAGCTGAACTGAGAGAGACTTCCAGTTCACTTCACAAAGGCCCCTGAACAGCTGTCATCTGGTAGCTTTCAGACCAGCCAGGTCCAGATTCAAAGTGGTGGCCAAAAAGTGAAGGGCTCCATCTAGATCCCATTAATAAATTTCCCCAAGCTACCGAAACCCCCTGAGATGAGAAGCTCAATGTTAACCTTTTAAAAATGTATTGTTATAGGCTTATTAAGGAAGTGTTGACATTTTTAAAATTATTTACAGTGGTGACATGTTTTCTTATAATTGTTCAGTACCGGTGCTGAGCGGCGATAATTTTATGAAATACAATGACTTACAGCAGAATTAAGCTACTATCTTGTGCTGTATATCTAAAATATTACACAGAGTGTACCCAGTAAGTTTCATGAATAAGAATTACTTAATCGGTAGCTTCCCCCTTCCCCCACCTCTCTCTGTTATTTAACCAGACTCAACTACAAGCTGGAGGTGAAGGTTTGGGGGAGGGGGAAGGGATAATGCAGTTAAAGCTAATTGTAATCAAGTTATTCCATAGCTGTAGTAATTATAAAGAAAGCTATTGTGTAGCAATAAAAGGGAAAGGGGCTTCTGAAATTGTCTCCAACCTTACTGATCCAAGGTTTATATATCCAGAATGCCCATGGAAAAGATCAGGGTAAGGTGGTTTGTACTGGCAAGAGGTCAAATAAGTTTT
This sequence comes from Terrapene triunguis, assembly GCF_002925995.2. Taxonomy (NCBI): domain Eukaryota; kingdom Metazoa; phylum Chordata; order Testudines; family Emydidae; genus Terrapene; species Terrapene triunguis. The sequence goes on from NW_020664561.1 coordinate 42,802,169, forward strand.
GCTCAGTATTCCTTCCCCCTGTCATGTCGTCCTTCATAAAAGAAGCCTGAACTTTATTTCTAGAATGCATGGTGTCTTTTTGTACAATATACATCTTTATGTAAGTGTTTTATGTAGAATGAATACACCAGATTAATTCCCCCACTGCCTAGCTCAAATATTTTCCAAGAGGGAAGGATCAATTCCCAGCTGCAGCAGAACTGTTCCACAAAAGCTCTGCAGTAGCCTCTGCAGTCCTAGTGCTCTCTGATTTTCAGAGTGAGGACAGGAAGATCTGCACAGTGGAGGATTCTCTGGCCTCTCACTTACCCTGCTTTAAACACCCCCTGTGCAATGCCACACAGTGTGCCTCCAATGAACTGTGCTTCACACCTTGCAGGCAGGGCACACCCTCCTTTACACATCCCTTTTAATCCTTATCTTTCTCCCCCGCAACTAAACTGCACCAGTTCTGCTGCCAGCAGGCCCTTTGCACCTAGAGTTGAAGGAAGGATTTGTCCCTGTATGTATATAAATTTCATTCAGTGCTTATGCTTAAATTTTGAAGTGGTAGTTGCTTGCCATTTTACTTAACACTTTTGTGTGCTTAGCAGCAGCAATTACCCGCCCCCCCAAAGGTATGTGACCTATTAAAATGAAAGATTGCCCATTCATGTAATTACAAGTAACAGGAAGCCTGTTGGTGCCTTGTTTGTTAAATTCCACTGACCTCTTTTTAAAAAAAATTGCACAAAAAGTCATACTTATTAGTACATCTAGAGCTAAGGGTCCTGCTCTCTGCACATATGTTAGTCATTTACTACGTTTTTTTCCCCTTCTTGCTAGAGCTGCAGTGAATTGATAGCCAAATATTCAAATTCAGCTTAAATCCCCTTTGGGCTGGCTTGAAAGAGTTTACTAATAACTAACCGCCATTCTCCTCTTAGGCTCAGGCTCTGGGCCACCATGAGATTATAAAGGGCCTATTTCCGTTCTTTTGGTCATCACCTGCACTGATAAGTGCTACCTTAACGGCAGTGGACAATACTATCTGTGACTCACAGATGATGGGCGCTGAGTAGCATTCAAGTATCTCATCAAGCCTCAGGAAGTGCCAATTGGCTTTGGAAGGCTGAGCACATGGGAAAGATAGTGGGACCCCTGCTGGAGGAAATGCCATCAAAGGCAGAAGAGTAAAGTCATAGGTTAAATCATGGATTTAACCAACAGCTGCCACAAACCAGAGGGAAGGCAATGGGAAGCCAGCCTCAGCTCTGATGAGAGAAAGCATGACAGAACAGAGGCAAAGCATTGATCCATGTGTGGGGGTGCCATGAGATCTCCAGGTCAGAAGGTGCAACAAATTGTACTCCTTGCTGTTAAGGAGTACAGATGGCAGTTATGATGCTGCTATATCAAATCCTTTGGGAAGTACAGTGCCTGTTTGCACCAAGGAAAAGAATGACCTGAAACTTCGTAAACAAATCAGAGTAGGAACATGGACGGTGAGGAGTATGCCTCAAGGGAATCTCAGCATTGTGACCAAAGAATTGATAGATGTGATGAAATAGTAGAGGTCATTTTATGATGATGGATGGATATACAGTGTACTACTCAGAATCCGAGAAAATGGGAGATATATTGAGTTGCTTTTATCTTATCCAAGGAGTTAACAAAGTGATTGCTTGGACATAACCAAATCAGCAATAGAATCATCACAATTCATCTTTTAGCAAAGCTAGTCAATATATTGATCTTACAGGTTAACTCATTTGACATCAGCTGATGACGATGCAATTGATGAGTTCTCTGACCAGCTTGAAGAGACACTTATTAAAATACCAAGCAATACCCCTTGTAATTGGGGACCTGAATACAAAAGTTGAAAATGTAACTCTCAAAGAAGTAATGAGAAACAATTGTTTAGATTTACAAAATGAGAGAGGAAGAAGTTTAGCTGAATTCTTCTGCTCTAATCAGCTGGGCATTACAAACACAGTTTTCATCCAACATCCTAGACAAAGAACCAAATCAACTATGCAATGATACAGCAACATTGGAGATTGAGTATCCAATGGACAAAGACTTGTTTCTGAATGCAGACTGTGGGTCAGACCCTTAACTACCAGCCTCAAACAAAAAATTAAAACTTAAAAAGACAAGATATTTGGAAGGGCCACTGTTGCTAGATTTGTCCAGAATGGGTTTGAGGCATTGTTACAGGTGAAAGAGGAGAATGACCCAAATGAACTCTGGAAGCCACCAAAGCATACATTGCAAAAAGTGAGCATACAAGGAACTGAGAAGACAGATCCAAAGGTAGATGAGACTACAGTGAATACATAAAAGCAAAATGCGCAAAACTTGAGAATTATGAAGAGAGTAATAATAATAATAATATGTTTACAGTGGTCAGACTTCTTATCAAAAAGTTTTTCTCATGATCAAACAGAATAAAAGATCATAATGGTAAAGTTTTCAGTGACAATGATCATATCATATGCTGGTGGAGAGATTGCTGTGTCAATACATATGACTCATTAGAGCCATCTTACAATGCTGGATGTCAGAGAAGAGTACAGATCCACAGCCATCAATCTTATGAGAGGAAGTGGTGCATTTTATTGTGAAAATGAAGCCTGAGAAAGCACTGGGGTACATAAGAGTACAGCAGAATTATTAAAAATGATTGGTGACCATGGTATTGATCTTATGTGGAAAATGTGCAAGGATGTATGGATGACTTTACAAAAGACAGGAGACAGGACATATCTTCCTGATATCACACATGAACAAAGTTCTGATCTCTACAATCTGTGATCACATGAAGAGATGACAGAAGCAGAGTGGGACAAGGCACACTTGATCAAATCATGAAGATCTGTCACATCACTGAAAAATGCAAGGAGGATAATCACCCATTGATCTGTTTCATTGACAACTCAACAGTGTTCGATACCATCCAACATGACTATTTTGGAGGATATTGGCCAACATGGAGATTCCAAAGCATCTCCTCAAACTCATCATTAGTCTTTATTGTCAACAGCAGACCATAGTGTGAACAGTACGTAATAGCAAGTGGTTTTCCACTGGGTACGGTGTGAGACAAGGGTCTATTCTGTCCCTGAGCTTTTTCAACATATACACAGAATTTATTATGAGACTAGCCATGGAAGGTTTTCACAATGTGGGTGGAGCTAGGATTTCCATTGGTGGACAGCTCTTAAATGACCTCAGATATGCTGATGACAAGATGCTCTTTCTACAACCACTGTTGCAATGCAACAAATGTTGGAGTCTGTTCAAACACCTAGTGAAGAATATGGACTATCCCTGAATGAGGCAAAAATGAAATGCATGCACAGACACAATTAACAAAAACCTGAGCAAGCAGACATCATTATTAACAGTCACGTTGTAGATGAATTCAATTATCTGGGATCACAGATATCAGATCAAGGAGGTTGTTCCAAAGAAATCAGAAGACTAGGAGTGGCTTAGCCATGGACACATCATTGCTGTGACTGCAAAGATAAACTGAAAAGAGACAGGTTAATGGAAGTCAGTGAAGCTACTCCATACAAATGATGTAAATGAGAGTACAACAGTATATATGTTTTATTAAATAATGTGCCTGATGCTGAGAAGCACAAACGGGCACATTTAGAAATTTAGTAAATAAATAAATAAGATTAAAGGTAAGTACATCGATCAAGTTTGGTCCTAGGTGGTTACCTAAGACAAAAAGGATGTTACTCCCTCAGCAGATGGTATTTCAAAGGGATATTTTTCCCCAAGTGAGCTACATCCAATTCAGTGAGCTCCCAACCTATGAATGTAATTCTTGGATACATATGTACAGGCAATGGCCTTTCCAAGAATGACCTTGCACATGTATTGAAACACTTGATTTACTGTGCTGCTCTTGTAAGTCGTAATGGTTTCATGCTTGGAAACCCCAGCTGCATGAAGTTTCCTTTCCAGGAGTAATATATAATACTAAATTAATTGGCAACGCTTGCCCCATTGGCTTGAAACACCATTGTGAACTTGGAATTTGGGAGGTTAGTCAGGCTGAAATGGAGGCACAACTATTCCATCTCTCTCTAGGAAATTGGCATTCATATCACATACAATGTTGTCTTTAAGTCAACTACAGCATCCTCCTGGGTGCTTGTTGCTAATGGATTCAGAAATACCATTGTAGTCTGGATTTAATACTTTCATATCCATCAAGTGCACTATTTTCTCAGCAGAAGTAGATATTTAAGATTTCTGGTGACGTTTGACATACCATCATTCATAATGGAGGGGTCTTACTTCTAGGGAATGTGCACATATTCTTGTGCAAAATTTGGCAGTGTCTTGTTCACAAATGGATAAACAGCTGCTATTTAAAAGTATAACCTTCAAAAAGCAAAAACCCAGTGGCATCATGTGAGAGAAACTGTCTCAACAAAACTGCTGTTGTTTCTCTATATGCTGACTGTGCTTCTTACGACCTTATAGCATACCAATCTGTTCCCTCTTTCCCCTTACAGCCAATAAACACACACACATATATATTGGAGTTAGGGTGTTTGCTTCAAGGCAAAACATTATGGTGAAAATTTTCAAACACGGGGAACCTAAATTAAAAACCTCATTAACTGGCCTGATTTTAAGAGGTGCTGAGCACCTCCAACAACTGTTAAATTCACTTGCGACTGTGGGTGTTTTGCTCCTTTGTTAATCAGGCCACTTATTTCAGTGTGCAATTATGGATTTAATTGCACCTACATTTGTAATAAAGTGGTCTCTCTTTAGAGCAATGACTGAGAAACAGAAGAAAGAAAGACAAGGTAGGTACTTCACCTACTTTGTGTCTCTCATAACATGGACTAAAATGGCTACAATACTTCAAACAAACAGAAAAAGGTAAATGTGGGTTCCCACATTCACTGAGGTGTATGTGCGTGTTTGTGATAAAAACAGCATCCCTGCACTGAAATTATGACCAGTGAGAAACTGAGAATTAAATGGTATTGTGATCTTTTGAAATCTCTCCAGGGTCAAATTGTTATCATGAGCCACTCATTTTGTGTGGCAAACTGATTTCCAGCATGAAATATAAGCATGCATGCATTTTATGTGATCAGATCAGATCGTGGGCACCCAACTGCACAATCTGAACACACAGATTTGCATGTATTTTGGGAACACAACTTGTGCATAGACACTTTGGTCAGTGCAATTAGTTGCGTGTATGGAAATGAGGATACAAACTGGAAACTGCCTTAAGGCTGACTGAAAATATGACCCACAGCACAGGTGAACAATACTGTTTTCAGAAATATATAACCCTATGGCAGAAACATTATAGAGCTTTTGGAGATTTGAGAGGATGAACAATGCATCAATGTTTATAATGGATAAATAGGGCCAGATACTTACGTGATGTAATAAATAGTGCCAGATACTTACGTGATGTAAGTTGGTTTAGCTCCACTGGCTTCAATAGAGCTAACATTAATTTAGAACAATATCTGAGCTAGAATTCATTTACACCAGCTGAGGATCTGGCCCTTACGTTTTAAAAGCTCCAAGAATGTTTTCAGAACATCCAGGGCCAGACTGCGCAACCCTTATTTACCTTGGTGAACACTTACACGAGTAGTCCCACTGACGTAAACAGTCTGTCTTGTGTGGGTGTTCAGCAGTGTGAATAAGAGCTGCACAATCTACCCTCTAGAATTTGTAGAAAAGTATGTTTTCATTTTGAAAAGGCTTCTGCACATCTGGAAATGCTGGGCTTGTGCTATCCCTGCTCAAATCACGTAAGACTGGAGATGGCTGGGTTCTCAGCCCCAAGCAGTCCTTTTAAATGTTATTGTGCCCGAACAAATTCTGACCATTTCTTTTTTCCTTTTGTTTTTTGCACTTATGCTCTGGGGAAATTCCTCCTATTTTTCTCTCTGAACTTCTGCCCATCAAATGAAAAGATAAAAGAAATTCTTTTGGTTGGTGCACACAAAGGCCAATTTTTGGATCTATTCTGGTCAGGTAAACGTGCTGCTGCTGCTCCCTTTCCATTCTTAACCATTCTGTGACTTTCACTCCCTCTCAAGCCATCCCTGAGTAATTATTCTTTTTGCAGCTTTTCCTTTGGCTCCCTTGTCCCTTGGAAGATGGCGATGCAGCTTTTCAAGCACTGACACCCGTTCCACTGCACAGATAAGCTGCCAGAAAGTTGCTGGAGCAGCACCACCCTCCAGAGACTGGGCACCTGACTGAGTTTTGAATGCTTTCTTACATCCGAAGAGCTATCCTGTGCCTCTATGATATAGGCAGTGCCACTGAAGACTGCCTCTACACTGGGTCAGTTCTTGTTTGTAAATCGCTTTGCTTTGTTTGTCCTAGCAGACGGTATTAATTTTGTATTACCTCCAGATGAGTCTGAGGGGACAGAATAACTGAGGTAACAGTGAGACAAGGTGAGTCAGGTAATAACTTTTAATGGACAAACTTCTGTTGGTGAAAGAGATATGCTTTGGAGCTTACACAGAGATCTTCAGTATCAGTTAAAAACGAATGCTGAGTATTTCCAGGATTGTAATGATCTAGTATAAGAGAATGACTGAACCTTTATATCTCACCTCTTCAAGCACTTATTATTATACACAAATGATCCTACTTGAAAATTTAAATCACTTTCAGTCCTTTAAAAATAGAGATGGCCTCAACCAAATCCTCAGATCCGAACACCCGAACTTTAGGACCGTTCAGAATCCAAACCTGGATCCTATTCTGAATTTTGAGCTCTGCCTCATCTCTAATTAAAATAAACAAACAAACAACCCCCCATCACAATTCACTGTCAAACATTTTATGGATTGTTCCTCTAAATGTCTTAATCCTTCAATATTTTTTGATTTGTAAATGACACAAAACCTGCCATAGCAGTTCCCCTCATTTGCACATTTAAAAAGCTGCATTTCCCTTTCTCACAGGGGACTTAAACCTTACTCAGATAGGAAACTTAACTCAAAGACAACTAGAAAGACACCAGAGATATACAAATAGGACTAATTGGTGTTTGGCTTATAGCTACATGCTGGCAATGATTAAGCTAATTACAAGGAATACAGTGCTAAATTACTAGGTTTTTTATAAGTTTAGTGTAAGTGAGAAAGGCAGAGAGGTTCTGGTTCAAAGTCTGATTGTGCTAAAGAAGAATCCTGTTGAGATCACTTGCAGAGTTGTCAACATACATAGAGAAATTGAATTAAAAAAATATTTGAGACTGAGAGAGACACTGATGTTGCTGTGCTCTGTTAAACAGTTGCTTTATTTCACCCCAGAGGTTGCTTCAGTGCTAAGCAAAGTGATTCATATATATTTGCCCAGCATGTGCCCTCTACAGTTCCAAACCCAAACTCATGGGAAAAACTAGGAAGCATTTGCCCAGTAAGAAACAATACCTCCCACATCATCCAGGTATGTAGGAATACGACCATTGCTACACCTCTTAAAGTGGTGCAGCGTATGCTGTCCTGGGTGGCCAGCCAACTCTTGTGGCCAGTGAAGAGAGGGGATGCTGCCCTGCCCCTTGCCACAGCTCTTTTGCTGTGGTTTGAATCGGGAAGTGCTGGCAGGAGCAGTCTCTGTGCACAGGACACACCCAGGACCATGATACGCTAGTGAGAGAGACTTCTTCCACTTCCCCTTCTCTTATGCACTTCACAAGAGTCTGGAACAATATTACATAAGGGGAAGCCAAGCAAAAAAACATTAGGCACTTAGTGATAGCAAAGAGCTCTTTCTAGAGCTAGTTAGAAAATAAGGGTAAAAACTGCACCAAAATGTCTTTCTTCCACCCTTTTTGCTGATGCAGGCGTAACCCATGTGCCTAATAGGGAGATATCACTTTAATAGACCTATTGGAGCATGGGGATAGAAATGAATTAGGCAGAGGCACAATTAGCACTCGACACTCAGAAGTTTCTGGAATTGGGTGTGGTGGTTTTGGACATGCTCAGTAGGTTCCCTGTAGCTGGGCAGCTGCTTTACAAAAGGCCATGTGACCCTGTGGGTTGGAAGAAGTAGAGCCACAGGAGCAGAAGACAGGCTGTTTTCCTTAACTCAAACATTTTGCAGCAGTTTTAAAAAAACATCTATATACTTAAACTGAGTGGCTGGTTAGTTAGCTAGTGATTTCAGCAGAGTAGGAGGAAGAGTCTGCATGGATTCCAGTTGGAGGTTTCTACAAGCAAAAGGAAAGAAGATGTTGCAATGCTTTTGACTGAGCAAACTGTATAGATTTTGTTAACCAAAGACTTTAACTGAGAGGTAGGTGAACTCAACTTTAGCATTTGGGAACTCTGAGTTACTTCTCACTGTGTGTCTGTGGGGACTGACCTCTTAAGATTTTAGAAAGTTATAAAATATTTAGTTCTGCTTCACTTCCAGTTTCTTGGTTGGCTCTTGTTGTACCTAAATCAATTGGCCTGTCCATAGATCAGCCCACCAATCTCATTGCCATTTGCAACAACAGCCAGAGCAGAACTAAGACACAAACTGTGCCACTCACCCTCCCACACCTTCACCCTGGTCGCCTGCAGCAAACTGCAGTGTCTGGCAATAGTACAGCCAGGCATGCCAAGTCCTTGTATACAATGTCAGGTTAATTCTAATAACAGCTCCTACGTGAGTATGCCAGCCTTCATCACTAAAGTGAATTGCTGTTCTTTCTCTCACTGAATGCAGTGTGTTCTGCCTGATTTCTGTTTGTTAGACAAGAGCAATGTATGGGTATGAAAATTATCCCTTTTCAGCCTAATTCCAGACTTGTGCATTCATGGGGAGTGTTCAGCAGTGTGGGAGGCCAGCCTCAACAAATGGTCAAGTGTTCACAAACTGGGTCAGATCTTCCACATTTTTCATTTCCGCTGATCTGCTTGAAAAATGTAGGATGCTATTTGGCATCACTGTCTCTTGGCACATTTACAAAATGTTAAACACAACAATATATAGTAAGTGTGAAATCCACAAAAGAAAGGACTGACTCAATAATTAAATGACAAATTGAATACTCCCTCCTCACCTCACCATGCAAAGAGCCTGTGAGAATATAAACAATTTGCACCATGCTTTGGAGATGGATGAATTTGGGTCCTTCTGGGCCAATAGAATGTGTGCATTTTAGAATTATGGGATTTCATTGCAGATCACCTGGCAACACCAGCCAGAGTTTTGTGGACCAAGTTCACCCTAGCTACTGAAATCAATGGAGTCACATCAAGGATTAAATTTGGCACTGAATCTAGAGGCTTTTAGCTCAAGTGTTTCAGCTGATCTCAGCTGCTATGACTGAACACAAGGAGAGAGGTGCCCCCCGCAGACTGGTGTTTTTCAATAATACCATATTGAATTGCTCCCGGCAGTGAACAGGAAGCCAGAAAATCCTTTGGAGCACTTCCTTACCACTAAGGATGTGGGCCACCACATTCTACATGGGCTTCATGCAGAGAACATTGTAATAATTCAGTCTGCAGAGGCATGATCAACATCTTAATTGGCTGCAATTGTTGTGCCAGGCACAGATGGTAAAAAAAAACACCCCACTTCTGATGATTGATGCCCCCCTGGAATTGAGGAGCAATTGGAGAAGTGATCCTAGATTGCAAGCTTCTTTGGCAGAGAATGGGCACACCCACTTAACAATTGGGTAGATCTGAAACCTCCCATGTCCTTGGATTGCTTACTCTGGTCTAACAATATCACTACCATCTTATCTGGACTGAGATCCAACCAGCATGCCCTCATCTAAGCCCATCTCCAAACACTGTCCAGGTCTGATGGACATATTGCTATGAAGTCTGCATTTAAATACTATGCTGATGAAAGTAAGATAGTTTGGGCTGTAGTGTCCAGACCATCTCACCTAAAGATTTCACATACACAATGAAGATGAATATGACTGGTAAGTGAAAACTAACCCAAATATTCTACCATTGTTTATTATAGCTGATTCACAAATTGTGTTTTAATGGTATTTTCTTAACAACAAAGAGATCACTTTTAGAATGCTAGATTCTGAACATCTGTGTCTTAAAATCTGACCATTAGGGAGCTACAGCGTCTCTGTAGTTGCTGAGAAAACAATGACAACTCAAGCCAAAAATCAATTAAACTAAGGAGACTGTTCCATATCCTTGTTTTCTGGGAAGAGAACAGGTGTTTAATAATTTACATAAATTATGCAAAATCTAAAGCATTTACAGTAACTAAACACTTAGCAACAGACAAAGTAGTAATCTGGCTGATGATGTTCTATAAGACAATGGTGGCTGCTAGCACGTATATAGTTATGGGCCTATCAGGCTTTCCATTATAGACTTATTTTTCAGGGATTCATAATTCAATGCTAAAACCCCCTCTGATTTCCATCTTGGCAGACAAGGATCCTAGTCTAAGACTAGATTTTCTTTTTTATTCGGTTGTGGAAAAATGGCAGTTTTTTAAGTTATGTATGTATAAAAATGGAATTATTCATTTCAGACGCTAGTTTATGGTGCTACAACTCAAGAACTGCTTTGTTTTTTTAAGGAGAAATTTTACAAGCCATTAGTCTGAAATTGGATTAGTGCATTACAGAAAGCTGGAAAAAAAACATTTAAAATCCCTGAATTGTTACCATTTTATAAGTATGTTTCCTCCATGTGTGCACTCATGTTTTCAACCAAACTTTCCTTGGGATTCAGGGCCTTGTTCTGCCGCCAATTATGTAAGATTAAGTTCACACTTTTGTGCATTTTACATGATAGATGAATGACTTGGGTTTGTTATGCAATTTACATGAAAACTGTCGACTACCTTTCCACAAACCTTATACATTCTTAAAGAGCTTGGCAACTGAGGTGAGTGCTGGGGTGAATGGGTAAAGTTCCTAGGAAAAGATCAGCAGTCTGAACTGTGCATGTGAGATAATAAAAGCTAACCTGACCTTCCAAAGGAAACTACCAGTATATGTACAGAAAACACTGACCTTTTTGCTCACTAAGCTTCCTTTGTACTATCCTATCAGGTGGCAGGATTCATCCCTGAGAAACTGACAAGAGTTTCCTTCCCTTCGCTTGCAAATCTCCCAAGATCCATAGAGGCTGGGCCTAACCCCATAGAAGGCACCCAATGCTTCTACACTGTTTCCTGAACTCTATGGTGACGTGCCTCTCTGCATGTCACTGTCCCAAAGCTCTCTCCAGGGTAGGCAGAATTCACTGTATGTCTACATTATATATGATAATACTAATCCATTTAGCATTACCTTATGTGGGGATTTCCCAGGGGTGGGATGGTGTGGAAAGTTGTTGTTTACTCCAACCCTAGGACAGTCCCTTCCAAGTCAGGGATCCCAGGCCTCTGTTTAAAACAGACACAAACACAAAGCAGCTTCTGTAGAATCAGCTGAAAGGGGATATTAATGGCACAGATCCAACACGATGCACTAGACTAGTTTCACTGGAGCAGAGTCACTCCACTTGTGGAACTGTAGGGATGATCGATATTTCAGTGTATTTAGATGCCTAAGTGGACGTTTGCACATGTACACACAGCTACTCACACACAGGATCAGTATCACAGTAACTATATCCACAAATTAGACATAAAATTACATGAATGCTTTTGCATGAGGCTCAAGGTGCCTGCCCTTATGGAATTGCCGTCCTTCCAAATGAGCAATCCAAGATCAAGCCACAGTCGTGCAGTTGTAACTTTACTTATCCAGTAAGCTACTGGAGGAACTCTTTTATTTACAGAGCAACAAATGCCTTAAGATTTTACTGCCTGACAAATCTCAAAACTCGTTCTCCAAAATGAAACAAAGTTCAAATTACAACAATAAGAAGACAAATTTTCAAGTTCAAAGCTGATGCAGAACATGTTAGAGTCTAAGAGAATACCTTTACTTTTTCACCTTAACTATGAAGTATAAACCTTCACACAGCAATGAAGTGGAGGTTAAAAGAACAAAACTGTTTATAATACAAACATTTGATTGCAGTATGTGCCGGCATACCTCCAAGTATCTGAAGGACAGAGCACACAACCACCCAGGCATGTAAGGTGAAAGTTGACTGTAGACTGGCAATTTTTTTGGGGGGGGAGGGAGGGAGGGAAATAAAATGAGCATTTAATCAAATTGTTGCTTCAGCAGTTCTGCTTGAATTGTATTCTACCTACACTTGCCGAAGGCTGAACAAGCCAACAGAGAAGACTGCCATACCCATCAGGCCTGCCTTGTTAGGGCCACCTAAGGCAGAGTAAATGAAGAGCATTTACTCTGACCTAAACAATCTTATTAGGGGCTGCAATAATGTTCATTAAGGAGAAATGTTTCTGCAAATATATGGAAATTTCCCCAAATACAATAGACTGTCTGTAGAGTGATGGGAGCTGAGAAATGCAGAGCATTTCTGCAGGTCCTAATGGCAATCGAATAGAGATTTCCTTGATTCCCCGCAGCATATAGCTGACTTGGCAAATCCCTAATTGCAGGCCCTGCAGGCAAACTGTACTTTTCAGCTTCCTGTACTGGATATATATGTGCATAAAAAATTCAATGATTCCCCCAGGGTTTAGAAAAGGGTAAAGGTAAATGTCATCTGAATACCAAAGGCAGTAAAGAAATATCTAGTTGGGTCCAACAGCGTTCAACTCTCCAGAAGCTCCCAACCCCCAACAATATTGGTTTAATATAGCTTACATGTAATTCTCACTGTATCTTGAAATACACTATTGTGCAAACATTGTGTTATTGCATGGTATTCTCATGTACTACCAGGAATTGGTTCTGTAGTTCGTCTCAGTGAAAAAGAGATCATTAGCAGGAGGAGCACCTGTATTATCTTAGCATTATGCATTTTGGGTATGTCTACACTGCAGTTAGATACCAGCGGCTGGCCCATGGCAGCTGACTCGGGCTTGCAGGGCTCAGACTATGGGGCTGTTAAATTGCCATGTAGATGTTCAGGCTTAGGCTGCATACTTCCAAGTATCTAAAGGACAGAGTGCACAACCAGCCAAGCTCCTAAAGTGAACATTAACATTGAATGTTCAGTGGCAATTCAGTGGCAGTTCATTCCCACCTCTGAGTCCTAAAGCCCAGGCTCCAGCCTTCGTCTGATCATCTACAACACAATTAAACAGACCTTAGCCCAAGCCCTGCGAGCCCAAGTCAGCTGGCACAGGCCAGCCGCAGGGTTTTTAATTGCAGTGTAGACATACTCTTTGTGTTTCTCTTTCCTCGGCCTTAATTTTCTAGGTACCAGTATATTTCTTCTAGTTTCATTCTCTTTTTCATGTTTGCTTCTCTTCTTCACTCTCTCTTACTTATCCACCTCAATCACTTTCTCTCCACTCACATGATCTGTCTCTGCTGAGTGCAAATGGTCATAGCTCCATTGATTCTTATGGAACTTTGCCTTGAAGTAGGGAGGAAGTGCTTTGATATCTAGCAATTAAAAGGTTTATGAACATGCCAACTAGTATATATGTGGACTGTATGATGGTGTGGTGTGTTGTAAAGATTTTATCTACTTTAGTCAGCAGTGGTGACAAAGGTACGGTGCAGGCTGTCCCAAATGAGTCTGTAAATCCTCTATACCTCAACATATCATGTATTCTGGCTAGAAGGACCCATTGTGATCATCTAGTATGACCTCCTGTTTAACAAAGGCCATAGAAGTTCCCCAAAATAATTCCTATAGCAGATCTTTAGAAAAAAATCCAATCTTGATTTGAAAATTGTCAGTGAGGGAAAATCCACCACAAGACTTGGCAAGCTATTCCAGTATTTAATTACCCTCTGTTAAAAAATTTATGCTTTATTTTCAGTAGGAATTTATATAGCTTCAACTTCCAGCCACTGTGTTATGTTATATCTTTCTTTGCAAGATTGAAGAGCCCATTATTAAATGTGTTCCCTGTGTAGGTACTTCTAGACTGTCATCAAGTCACCTTTTAACCTTCTCTTTGTTAAGCTAAATAGATTGAGCTTTTTGAGTCTGACATGTTTTCTAATCCTTCAACTGTTCTCAGAACCTTCTCCAATATTTCAACATCTTTCTTGAATTGTCGGCACCAGAACTGCACGCAGTATTCCAGTAGTGGTCAAATATGGAGGCTAAATAACCTCTCTACATCTGTTTGAGAGTCCCATATTTACGCATCCAAGGACAGTGGTGCTGGAACAATTTTCCTAGTCGGGGTGCTGAGAACCATTGAACCAACTGTAAACCCTGTATATAATGGAAAACACTTCAAGCCAGATGGTGCAGCAGCACCCCCAGCACCTCTAGTTCCAGCACTTATGTCCAAGGATCACATTAGCTTTTGACCACAGTGTCATGCTGGGAGCTCATATTCAGCTGATTACCCACCATGATCCCCAAATCTTTTTCAGAGTCACTGCTGCCCAGGATACAGTCATCTGTCTTGTAAGTGTGGCCTACATTCTTTGTTCCTAGATGTACATTAACCTTTAGCCATATTAAAATGTATATTGTTTGTTTGTGACCAGCTCACTGTGATGTTACACTCCATATGTTTTATGAAAATGTGCTTATGAACGTGAATATGAAGTAACTGGAATATGCTTTATGCAAAAGGTCTCTTGTAAGGTATCTTTACAAAGCTTATAATCTACTGAGTGTGTTCATCCTATTTGTATGCATATATCATTCTTGTATCTGAAGCTAGAAATATGAAGTATAACTCTGAGGACCTATTGTAATTATGCAAAGTGTGGGCTATTAATGGTGGCTTAGAATCTTGATGGTTCCCATTGACTAGGACAATTGGTTGTGAATGGGTTTATTTACCTGCAAGCCTTCCTGTGTATGTGTAGGCCAGCCCATGGGTAATGAAGAATGAGGTCTCACAGGACATGTGACCATGTCACATGATACTGGAATCCATCTTAAATCTGGTACTTTTAAATTTAGAAGAAGGGGTGGGGACCCAGAGAGACAAAAGATTCCCGTCTTGTGCCAAAGCTATAAACAGGGGTGGAACAGAACAAAGGGGGCTGCCAGTCATGAGAAAACCCTGATTTTCCACCTAAGATGTCTGCTGGAACTAACAAGGACTGTACCAGGGGAAAGGATTGGGCCCAGACTAGGAAGGAGTCTAGTCTGTGAAAGAAGCTTATTGAAACATCTCTGAGGGTCAGATTTTACCTGTAATCAGTTTCTTAATGTATTAGGCTTAGACTTGTGTGTTTTTGCTTTATTTTGCTTGGTGACTTACTTTGCTCTGTCTGTTATTACTTGAGACCACTTAAATCCTACTTTTTATACTTAATAAAATCACTTTTGTTTAGTAATGAACCCAGAGTAAGTGATTAATACCTGAGGGAGCAAACAGCTGTGCATAACTCTCTATCAGTGTTATAGAGGGCAGACAATTTATGAGTTTACCCTGTATAAGCTTTATACAGAGTAAAATGGATTTATTTGGGGTTTGGATCCCATTGGGAGCTGGGTGTCTGGGTGCTGGAGATAGGAAACCTGCTGAGCAGTTTTTAGTTAAAGTCCACAGATTTGGGAGCATGAACCAGACCTGGGTCTGTGTTGTAGCAGGCTAGCGTGTCTGGCTCAACAAGGCAGGGTTATGGAGTCCCAAGCTGGCAGGGAAAACAGGCTCAGAGGTAATCTCAGCACATCAGGTGACAGTCCCAAGGGGATCTCTGTGACTGAATCCATCACGCTCCCCAAACAATCCAAGTGGCTATGTATCAGTGACCTGTTCTCTTCATTATTTACCACTCCCCCAATTTTTGTGTCATCTGCAAACTTTATCAGTGATTTTGTTTCCTTCCAGGTCAGAAATAAAAATGTGAAATAACATAGGGCCAAGAATGTGGTTGATCCTGCAGGACCACTAGAAATATTCATCCCATGATGATGATTTCCCATTTACAATTATATTTGAATCCTATCAGTCAGCCAGCTTTTTATCCATTTAATGTGTGCTATGTTAATTTTATGTCATTTTAGTTTTTAGATCAAAATGTCATGTGGTACTAAGTCAAATGCCTTATAGAAGTCTAGATGTATCACACCAACACTATTACCTTTGTCAACCAAACTTGTAATCTAAAAAAAAAAAAAAATCAATTTAGTTTGGCAGGATCTATTTTCCACAAACCCAAATTGATTGCCATTAGCTATATTTCCCTCCTTTAATTCTTTATTAATTTAGCTGCTTCATTATCTTGCCTGGAATCAATGTCAGACTGAGAGGCCTATAATTATCCAGGTTATCCCATTTACCCTTGTTAAAATTCTTGCATTATAGAAAATATATTTTAGGATGATTGTAGTTTTTTTTTAACTGAAACCATTTTTCATTTCCCTTTGCTTGGGAGGCCAGCTACCTTAATTACAATGAGCCCACCTGCACAGGGTTCAGGGAGCCATAAAAGTATGGCATTAATCCATGCTTTTCTAGGCATGAACAAGTCATAATATTAAAGCCTGTTATTTTGGAACATTCCAGGGCTAGAAGCGAGTGCTGGAAATTTCCCCTTTTCAATGGTTTAAAGTTCCTACTTTATAACTCTGTAGTTCATGAGACAATGAACTCTGAGGTCATGAGTTGCGACTTTTTCTATGTTTAGAAAACCTTCTCCTGATCTAGGACTGAGGGAGAGATTTTCAAAAGTGTAAATCGCATTTAGGTACCTAACTTTCATTGATTTTCTTATTGTAAGTCAATGGGAGTTGAGCACGTAACTGCCATTTATGCTTCTGAAAATCTCCCTTTGAATCTTGTCCATCCTGAGCATTGGACAGGTGCAAAACGGGGGTGAAGGAGGAAACAAATTCTCTAGCAGATTGTTTTTTTTTAAAAAAATTGGCTGCTGATTGAGGCTGGTTTTGGGGTTGGGATGTGAGAATAAGGCAAGTAGAGAGGAATTAGTTGACAGTGTATTCTGCTCGCACTGACAGTGCTTTTTAGTACCAGTGGGTGAAAGTGATTAAATTAAATAAGAAATGGTTAAAGTGAAAGTTAGTATGGTCCAGTGGACAGGACTCAGGACTCCTACTGTGTGACCTTGGACAAGTCACATCTCCTCTCTCAGCCCTTCTACCTTTTGTCTGTCTTGGTTATTTACCTGTTCCTAGCGGGGACTCTCGGGGTGTTGTATAGTGACTAGCAGAATGGGGCTTAAATCTTGGTTACATAACACATATTCAAATAAAAAAATTGTAAGAACATTACTTGGGAACCACATTATTAATGCTTTGAAAAAATTTCACGCAATTTTTGTTGTGTTTTGTTTACTATTAACTTCACTTTAAAGATCTCAGCTTCACCAGTCACATCTTCTGGCCTCAATATGGTGGATCATAAACTTTAAAATTGCTTTGAAAACATATGAATAACTCTCTGTTCTTCCACACTGACTGTACACCATACTGATCTATTCAGAAGAACAGTTGGCTGATGTACTAAACCAGTGTTTTTGGCCCACTGATGGCTATTATAGTTTGAGGAACGTCAGGATACGTTAAGATTTCCTTTTACTTTTTGGCAAGCCACTGCACTCCATTCATTAAGGCCAACAACTCTCTTCAGCCAAAACTCAATTAACAATAATATATTCCCTTAAATCTAGATGTGCCTGTGATGGGGTGGACTAGGCCCTGAGGCCCCCATGCTGGAGGCCTTGTGACCCTGCCACACTCCACCCCAGAAAAGGGCAGTGGAGCGGGTCCTCCAAGATTCCTTGAGTAGCTGTGTGGGACCAGCCAATCAGAAAAAGAGGCTGCAGAGAGCAGGCAATCAGGTCTCAGCAGGCTTGTATGAAGGGAACTGCAGGGCCAGAATGAGTTCAGTCTGCTGGCAGGGATTGGGGGAGCAAGAGGTGCTCCTGGCTGGCTGCAGGAGCTGAAAGGCTGGACAGAGCAGATCCTGGCGAGAACCAGGGGAGCAAGGAAGGAGTTCCTGACTGGCTGCTGGGACTAGACAAAGATAAGGGCCATTGGAAAGTGGCCCAGTGAAATGCAGTAGTTAAAGGGACTGGTTGCTACTTATAGGGCCACTGGGCCATGGCCTGGATCCCCTCCTTTCAACAGCCATTGGGGCAGTGGCTATGCCCTGAGAGAAGGGAGCTTAGATAGGCCCAGGGAAGGGACTGTATTTGGAACTGTGTTATCCCAGAAGGGGGCTGAAGTGAGACTGACCCAGCTGAGGTCAGAGGACTAAAGGGCAGGGAGGAAGCCCAATGGGCACTGCTCCACCCCAGAATAGGAATCTTTGCATGTAAGCTGGCCAGCCAGGATACTGAGATAATTCTCAGTCTAACCAACAGAGCTTGAGTCTGGAGAGGGCTACAGTGACATTGTGCCAATTGATGGGTACCATGATTGGCCCTGTTGGATTGTTGAAGGACTGAGCCTGGGGAGGACTGCAGAACATTATTGAGGGCTTTGAGATAAGCCCAGTTGGACAGTATATCCTGGAAGGGGTTTGTTTTGCACATGGACTGTGTGTGACTCAGCCAGAGGATTGAGTTACCAAAGACCTACTTGATGAGTGCTGAGGCTGAAAGGGGGCTCTGTGAGTGGAGGAAGTTGAGAAATAACTGCAGTCATGCACACACTCTACCAGGGGGCTCTCACAAGAGGTGAGTGCATCCCATACCATTTTGAAATACGCAGAGATTGCTAGGTCTCCTGTCATCTACAAACATTTATTGCTGATGTACAAACTCATATCTGTGTGCGCTTAGGAAATACAATGGAATTACTTTTGCTAACACCTTAAGCATGTTTTTACCTAGATGCCAGGCAACCACATTCAAACACTGCAAAATAGCTCCCTGGAACCATCCAGTTTTAAAATATATTCTTCTTAACACAGGTACCTAATATACACTCAGTTTCAAATGCACATGTATTGTGTCTCTTTTAGTGAATATATAAAACAATAACACATCATAAATAAGTCAAGAATTTACTATCATATGGACTACCATAGTGCAACTCTAGCTAGTCTACTCTTTTTTATTGTAGATAATTTAATATTTAGATAATTTAAATGCCCTTTAACAAAGAGTAAAACCATAAAAATTAAGTGTTTTCTCAGAAGGAAATGATAATTTTAGAAGAAAAGCCGAAGTTATGAAAACATCAGGTCTTTTTAAGAGCTCATGACCATACTGCCTATTGGATACTATATTGAGCAGTCAGTCGTCTTTTATCGTTTCAGCTTGTGAAACATGCATAATCAGGGGAACATCTATGAATTGCCAATCTGCATGAAACCCAAGACCCATCTCATCCAATATCCTGTCTGACAGTGGCTAGTGCCTAATACTTTAGAGAAAGGTGTCAGAATCTCACAGTAGGTAGATGTGGGACAAATCTGGTCTCCACATACATTTCATCCTGATCCCTAATAGTCAGATATTGGCTTAAGCCCTAAAGCACAAGATTCAGTATCTCTTCCAAAATTTTTGTTAATGATGATAACCCTGATATTCTTGGTATCAATATAAATATCTTATCACATTATTTAAGACACTTTTCACAGTGAACTATAGGAACATTACATTGCATACTAGACACTAGGGATGTAAATACCGTTTAAAAAGTTAACCGTTTCAATGATTAAAAATGTTGTCTAAACGGTTAACAGTTTAAGCGGCTGGGGCCCAGCTGGCCGGCGTGGCAGGGGCCGCTCCAGCCGGGTGCCACGGCTGGGCCCGCTCTGGCCAGGTGGCACTACTCTGGCTGTGTGTCACGGCTGGGCCTGCTCTGGCCGCTGGGGTTAACGGTTAAGGCAGTTAACCGGTAAGACAATGCTTACAAGTTAACTGGTTAACCTTTTCCATCCCTACTAGACACTTACTTAAGATTTATACTCATGACATTTCAAGCTGGGCTACTGTTGGATTCTTGCTCTTCTTCCCACTCTTTTCAGTACTGCTGCCTGTTTGAAGTCATGCAGGGATGGAAGCCTTCCTGCCCTCACCTCCAAAACCACAATCTGTTTTGTAAGCCCTGTACATTATCAGTTATTTTGTGGAACAGATGCTTTAATCAGAGTTGGGAAGACTTATTTAAACCAAAACCCAACCCTTTCTCCTTGTAAACCACGACTCTGTCATTCCAAATGTTTTATCTTCAAAATGCTGTAGAAGACTCCTTTTCCAACATTATTTGAAGTACACATCTAGAATGTAGTAATGCACATTCAGTACAGTTCATCCACTTTCCCTGAGAAGTATTTACTGTTACTTTAAGACAACTAGGCCTGAACCCATGAGTTCTTGCAATGTTGCTAATTATATAGTAGATGTGCAAGGGGAGGTCATGCGTGAGAATAAATAAGATTAGACGTTGACCCACTCCTCTTCATTGAGTGGTAGTAAGTCTGATTATCTTTTCTCTGATGTCCAAATGCACATAGTAAAAAAAGGGATGAGAATTAGCATGTTTAAAGAGACATGTGGAAGCATGAGCATCATGTTACTGAGATGCTTTATTCAGCTTTCTGCTTTTAGACTTGCCTCCTGTTGCTAGGCAGTAGTTTGTGAGCTCTGGAGCAGTGCTCATTAATGTCCTCCTTTATCCTGTCCTCTCTTATCCTGCTTATCCTTTTTGATCTTCTGCGCATACATGCAATGCTCCACACCTGCACCATACAAGCTCACACCTTGCTGTATAACAGGGGTTCTCAAACTGGGGGTCGCGAGCTGTCAACCTCCACCCAAACCCCGCTTTGCCTCCAGCATTTATAATGGTGTTAAATATATTAAAATGTGTTTTTAATTTATAAGGGGGGTCACACTCAGAGGCTTGCTATGTGAAAATCACCAGTAAAGTTTGAGAGCTACTGCTGTATAAAATATGCTTCTTGGTCACTACAAAAGATTTCTCTTTACATGCACAGTCATACCATAGATGGATTTACATGAATGTCTGTATATTCATTCTTTCATACTTCACAGCAATTGAGAGCAAAGGCCACATGAACTTTATGCATCAGCACACACTGCTAGCTCTAATTTTCTCCCTGCAGAACTATTTCCTATCAAATTTCACTTAAGCTGGAGAGATGATGTGAGCAGATGGTTGTAACTGCCCACTGCAATAGGGATATAGCATACAGACATAAGTGTATGCACCAATCAGTATACCATGATATTCCTGAAAATAACGTCAGATGCAATAAGGTGTCAAGATTATTTTACAATAGTTTTTGTAGCCTATCCAAGATTTCAGGCTATTATTTCAGTAGTGCCTAAAGGCATCTGTAGGTCAGGACCCCACTGAGCTGGTTTCTGTACAGACACAGTAAATAACAGTCTCCACGTCCAGTAGCTTCCAGTCTAATCGAATTATAGAATATGCCAAGATTTTCAGGAGTGATTGGTGATTTGGGGTATCTCAAATTTTGGGTGCCTAATGTAAGACACGTTGACAGGGGTCTAAATTTCCAGAGGTGGGTGATAAGTTAAATCTGAAAATTAAGGCCTTTTAAGGGGTTTCGAATTGGGCACACAGAAACACTATTCATTTTTTAAAATCTTGGCCATGAACTCCTATTTAGTTCATTTCTTTCTTTTGGGATTTTACATTGCAGAAATGTTAAATAAACCCAGAGTAGTCTGACAGACCACAAAGAAAACATAGTGTACAGTGTTTGCACAAAGTAAGTAAAACCCCCAGTTGTCTGGTTACCTTCTGTGCCTCCTCGTGGCAGGGCATGGTGCTGCAGCCATTCTGCCTCTGTTTCCCCAATAGAGTTTCCAGATCACTCTGATGCCTTATGGCTCAGCCCCCTGGCCAAGTCACTACAAAAATTCCATCAACCCTAACCCGTTACGGCGAAGCCGAAACTAAAGTTACAATTCCAAAACACATACAAAATAAAGAAGTATTTATCCTAGTTTAGTTTAGTTCTGAGCCCCTCTGAAGTTAATTGTCCTCCCAACCTCTGGAAGCCCTTGAGAAACTCAGGTAGTCCAATCTCATGGCTGCTTTTCTTTTATGGAGGCTCTGACTGAATGATGTCTCCCTTTCTCAGCACCTTCCAACAGGTTTGAAACTCACTATCTGTATAGCAGTCAGAGCTGATTGAACTGTGGTGAGCACATTAACCCTTTCCAACACTATGGGGTTTGCATATGCCATCACAGCCTCTCCAAGTTAATTTAAATTCTCAATGTATGCCTGCTACTGAACTTTTTTAAGACTCATTAAAGCTGTGTGTGTTTCTTGGAGACTATATTTTAGTGCTTACTTTGGGAATCAGATAGCAAACATGCCCAGTGTATACATCAACAAAAAGGAAGAAGTTATTCCAGTCCTTATGGGCAATGGTCAGAAAAGTAATGAGAAAAAAGCAGAATGACAAAGTTTAATATGCATCTTATTATTTCCACTTGTTTTGGTCATCTGTTTTGCTGACACTCCTTTGAAGGGAGCATTGTGGTTTAAAGGCATCATAGAAGAAATGTGTTTTAAATGAGCAACTCAAAGGAAGAGTTGAAGGAGACCTAATGGACCACATCAGAGAAG
This sequence comes from Terrapene triunguis, assembly GCF_002925995.2. NCBI lineage: Eukaryota > Metazoa > Chordata > Testudines > Emydidae > Terrapene > Terrapene triunguis. The sequence goes on from NW_020664561.1 coordinate 42,824,725, forward strand.
GAATTCCAAGTGTAGGTGCTAAGTGGGAAGGAATGAAGATAAGAATCAGAGAAGGAAATAAAGGATGTGTTTCATAGTGTGACTATAGATACCTAAACTGTCAATTTCAGGTCTGCATCCTAACTTTCCTAAACGCTGAGATTCAGATCCAAAGATTTGTTTCTGAACCACCTCAACTATTATTTCAAAAGATACAGACATATAATTCTGGCAGCAGAAGCAACCACTGTAGTTATGGTTGAAATATAATTTCTGTTATAGCCTTCCTTATTCAGATATCCCCAGCTTTCTCAATAATTCTTTTTGGACCTCCGCATTTTATTCATGGTTTTGCCAACCAATAATTCTTTTTGGACCTCCACATTTTATTCATGGTTTTGCCAACATTTTTTGGCCATTTTCAGTAAAATCCATTTAGCCATTCTTGAGCTCTGAAAGTGTTTTAAAAATTGCATTCATGCCATTAAGTCCCCCACAACCAGAAATTTTGTGCATGCATAACTAATTTTCTTCAAACTTGGTTTGTTTTTCACCTCTCAATACAAATTAGTCAAGCCAGGTTTGACGCATGTATGCACTGTGCTGTTACCTATTAGGCCAATATTATAGATCATAAGAACATAAGAATGCCATACTGGGTCAGACCAATGGTCCATCTAGTTCAGGATCCTGATGTCCAACAGTGATCAATGCCAGGTACTTCAAAGGGAATGAACAGAACAGGGTAATCATCAGGTGATCTATCCCCTCACATCCAGTCCCAGCATGTGGCATTCGGATACCCAAAGCATGGGATTGCATCCCTGACCATCTTGTCTAATAGCCATTGATGGACCTATCCTCCATTGTCTTATAATTTTTTTTTAATCTAGTTATAGCTTTGTCCTTCAACATTCCCTGACAATGAGTTCCACAGGATGACTGTGCATTGTGATAGTACTTCCTTTTGTTTGTTTTAAACTGGCTGCCTATTAATTTCATTGGATGACCCCCTGGTTCTTTTAATATCTGAAGGGGTAAAAACCACTTCCTTATTCCCTTTCTCCATACCATTCATGATTTTATAGCTTCTATCACATCACCCCTTAATTGTATCTTTTCCACTCGAATAGTCCCAATCTGTTTAATCTCTCCTCATACGGAAGTTCCATACCTTTAATCATTTTTGTTGCCTTTTGCTGTACATCTTCCATTTCTAATATCTTTTAAGATAGGGTGACCAGAACTGCATGCAGTATTCGAAGTGAGGGTATACCATAGGCTTATATAGTGACATTATGGTATTTTCTGTCTTATCTATCCCTTTCCTAATAGTTCCTAACATTCTGTTAGATTTTATGACTGCCGTTGCACATTGAGTGGATGTTTTCAGAGAATTATCCACAATGATTCCAAGATATCTTTCTTGAGTGGTAACAGTTAAGTTAGACCCCATCATTTTGTATATATAATTGGGATTATGTTTTCCAAAATGCTTTACTTTGTATTTATCAACATTGAATTTCATGTGCCATTTTGTTGCCTAGGCACCCAGTATCATGAGATCCCTTTGTAACTTTTCACAGTCTGCTTTGGACTTAACTACCTTGAGCAATTTTATATTGTCTGCAAACTTTGTCACCTCACTGTTTACCCCTTTTCCCCAATCATTTATGTATGTTTACCACCACTGGTCCCAGTACAGGTCCCACGGGGACAAGGCTATTTACCTCTCTCCATTCTGACTATTTATTCGTACCCTTTGTTCCCTGTCTTTTAACCAGTTACTGATCCATGAGAGGACCTTCCCTCTTATCCCATGACTGATTACTTTGCTTAAGAGCCTGTGGTGAGCGACCTTGTCAAAGGCTTTCAGAAAAAGTCCAAGTACACTATATCTACTGGATCACCTTTGTCTACTTGTCTACCTTCAAAGAATTCTAATAGATTGGTGAGGCATGATTTCCCTGTACAAAAGCCATGGTGACTCTTCCACAACAAATTGTGTTAATTTGTGTGTCTGATAATTTTGTTCTTTACTATAGTTTCAACCAATTTGCCTGGTACTGAAGTTAGTCTTACCAGCCTTTAATTGCCAAGATCACCTCTGTAGCCTTTTAAAAAAAAATGATGTTACATTAGCTACCCGTCCAGTCATCTGATACAGAGTGATAAGCTACATTCCACAGTTTGTAGTTCTGCAATTTGAGTTCCTTCAGAACTCTTGGGTGAATACCATCTGGTCCTGGTGACTTATTACTGTTTAATTTATCAATTTGAACCAAAATCTCCTCTATTGACACTTCAATCTGGGACAGTTCCTCAGATTTGTCACCTAAAAAGAATGGCTCAAGTGGTGGTATCTCCCTTAATCGTCTGCAGTGAAAACTGATGCAAAGAATTCATTTAGCTTCCCGCAATGGCTTTGTCTTCCTTGAGTGCTCCTTTAGCATCTCACTCATCCAGTGGCCTCATTGATTGGTTGGCAGGCTTCCTGCTTCTACTTTTTTTGGTTAGTTTTTGTGCCTATTGTTAGTTGCTCTTCAAATTCTTTTGTGGTCTGCCTCAATTATACTTTTAGACTTGACTTGCCAAAGTTTATGCTCCTTTCTATTTTCCTCGGAGGCAAAAAGACATCCTTTAAAAATAAGAAGGCAAATCCTACTAACTACTTTTTAGTCTGCTGTTTAGCCATGGTGGCTTTTTTTGGTACTCTTACTATTTCTTTTAATTTGGGGATATATGTTTAATTTGAGCCTCCAATGGTGTTTTTATTCATATTAGTTCATACTTTAAGATTAAGCACAATGGTTCAAACTTAAAGCCCATTGGGCATAAACATCCATGTTTGTATTTGTCAGAGTTTACATTGTTTGGGTTGATGGAAAAATGTTGCTATTATTTTTAATGCTCCAAGATGGCAGTGCTGGCTGATGTTCTTTTTTAACCATTACAGAATATAGTACACACGTGCATTATAGACGATAAATATATATTTTATGCAAAAAACAGCTTTAATGCAGTGCTAAGTTTAGGAAATCAAGAACTCCAAAAATCATGAAATGCGAAGTTCACTTTTAAGATGGCTCTAAATGTTTGCTTAAAGATATTGACACTTGGAAATCCTGGCAACCAATCAAGCTGAATGGAGAAACAATCATAAAAGGAATTCAAGGCTATCAGACCTGAGAAGCATAGATGGAGAAGACTCACCTTGTTATTAGTGCAGGAAACTTAGTATCCTCTTTTCTTTTTCCCATTACCTTTGCACAATATTTTTTTCATTAGCTGGTGTTTGAATTTGCTTGAAACAAATTTTAGATTTGTTTTTTGATAGTTACATTTTCAAAAATATCTTGGGCTCAGGATGGAGTAAATTGGCACAGCTCCACTGGGGCTAACGGAGCTACATTGATTTATACCAGGCAAGATTATGGACCTTTGTCTTTAATATCACTTTTGAAAGACCTCTTAAGAATCAAACAATAGCTGTTTTCTCATTATAGCATTGTAGTACCATTGTTATAGTTATGGTTGAGAAAGGACCTCCCTTATTTTTCAGCTGCCTCTAACTTTCTGAAGCAATATTTTTGAGCTGAAATTTCTCATGCTTGTTCTTAATCTCAGAGGTAAATGTTTTAGAAAGTTTTATAAAATTACTTTTCGCTGTTTTTATGAAATATCTAAGCATGAAAAATTGGCCAGTTTCACCAGTTATTATATTTGTTATTTATATCATAAGCTCTTCTGGACAAGGATTTGGTTTTATGTTACATGTATTTTACTGCTGGAAAATGCAGCCTACAGTTTGACACTTTATAAATAAAGTTTAATTTTTCAAAAGCTTTTTAATGATTAATAACTCAGTGGCTATTGTTTTAAACTTCATATTTGTGTTGGCCTAGTGGCTTTCATAAATACTAAGACAATTTACAAAATCCACCGTTTGAGAATAGTGGCCCAATAAGATTCTCAGTTGCACACGAAGAGCACACAATGACACTTAGGAAGGTGGGGTGAAGATGGCCTTTGAGCTCCAATCCTGGCCCAGCCATTTGCCATTCCAGTCCCTGGGATTAAGTCTGTTCTAATTCCTACCAGCTACCACCCGCCCCCAGTGGCAGTCAGGGATTGATGGGGATGAGGGGCACCCTAGCAACCCATCACCTTCCCAGCCTCTCTGTCAGGTTGAGGTTGAAGCAGGAGATAAGATGGCGTTACATCCCCAGAAGCTGTTGCTCCACTGCAGTGATTCTATATTGACATGAGGGCTGGATTAAAGCTCTTCAGATGGTGTAAAATGGCATACAAATCAATGGGGCTATGTTGCGCCATCTGGAATCTGGCCTTGTACATGTCCATTTAAATATTGAATTCTTTCCATTCTATTCAGTGTGCTGAAGCTGCACTGTCTCATGGTGTTCTCTCCTACCGCAGCCATGCCAAGAAAGGCAGCAGTGGTAGAGTGAGACTCCTCTCTGATTCCTGCAGTTTCCAATCCCTCCCTGCTACTTCTCCCATTTCTCCCTTCATATAGTTACCACCACCCCAGCTCCTTCGCCATTAACTTCCTCTCTGACACACTCCTGGCTTCCCCATTTCTATTCTTCAGTCACTGGGCTTCATGATTTCAGCTTTCATGTTGATGTCCCCTCTAACTTCTCCTCTCCTCCCCTTCACCTCTTCATTTGACTTTCAACGCAGGATCAACAATCAGTCACCAGGTCAACCACTCACTAGACACTTATGAATTCACTTTCTTCAACCATCACTTCTCCTTTGGCATTGCTCGCTTCCCCCACAGCTCTCCATCCTCACTGACCTGCAATAGCCATGACTTTTCCATCACTGAGTCCCTTCCGCTCTGCTTTCTCCTTATTCACTTTCACTGACAAAGAACTCAAGACCCTCCACACCCACTTTTTGCCCTCATCTCTTTTTATGTCATTCCCTGCCTTCTGTGCTTTGCTAACAATGCCCATCTTGCTGCCCCATTCAAATAATTATTCTTCTTCACTCTCCAGGCATGGTCTACCATTCTCATGATTATACACCAGACCACTACCTTCTCCTCATTCAAAATGTTCCTTAAGGCTTACTTCTGTTGTGATGCCTATGAGAAATTAGCCAGTTAATAATTGCTAGGTAGGAGAGAGACCGCGATAGTTTCTGCACATAGAAAGAAAGTGGGAGGGAGGAACTAACAATATGTATGCCACTCATCACCCTGATTGCTCATTTTGTATTCCTTTTCTTCACCCCCCTCAGTTGTTAGTTTGTCTTTCACCCTGTAAATTCTTCAGCTCAGAGACAGTGTCTTCTAATATGTTTGAAAAACACACTTCATATCACAGTAACACCACAATATGCTAAGTAAAGTCCTTGTATTTATCCCCTTGGAGCTCATCCTATGAGATGCTGACCAGCACCTTCAACTCTCATTGGCATGTCTGAAGAGAACGAGTGTTGAGACACTCAGGGATTCACAAGATTGGGCCATTATGCAATGTTTTATTTGGATGCTTTGTATCAACAACAGTAAAAAGAACTCAGTGTGTATATCTATATATTCATATATCCTCATTATTAGCTTCCATTTCAGAGTATTCTACACAATATGAGATTGCTTGGGATCCAATTACTTTAACTATTATGTTCATTTTTGTTACTCCCCCATCCGCTAACAACACACACAAGATTTTAGTCTCAAGGACAGTGTCACACTCAGGATGGAGGATACATATTTTTATGAGGTGTGGACCTCTGTTTGTGTGACACTGTTCCACAAGGGTTACATCCATCTTTATTAACTGTGAAGGCTAATTCAGCAGTAATATTTTCACAGCAATATGAGTCATCCATTGGAACCAGCAACTGAGATTTTCCAGTGCTAAATATTTAGTGCCTACAAGGTACTGAACTTTCCCCTATGCATATATGTTCAAGGAAAAATATGTCAAAGTCTTTGTTCATAAATACATCCTTTACCAACATTCTGACTTCAGCAGACTGGGTTACTGGTGACTACTTCTTCTCACTAATATTCTATATCACCAATCGGGACTCCTTAGTTAAGCAGCTGATTATAATTGCAGGACTAACTTTTAATAGATGCTTGTGAAGTTTTTTTGTGATGATTTTAAGTTAAGAAGATTTTGGTAGTGTTTCAAAAGTGCAGAGTATATAGGTCTGAAATGACATGACCCCTTTCCAAATGTAAATAACTCCGTTTTTGTAATGATTACAGGGATATCTTAGATGAGCCAATAAAAATCAAAAATCAAAACAAAGTCACTGCAATCTCACTTCACTTTTTAGGATGCTCTTTGACTTGTGGTTATCTAGGCACCAGTGTTTCCATGACTGGATTTTTGAAATAAGTTTACATCTGGAGTCTGGAAACCAGGCCCTTGTTCCCACTTTATGTATTCTCCCATTATTCCTGCACTTATGTTGCTGACCTTCCACCACTCATTTGCTATGTCCAGCTTTTTAATAGCAAGAGAACTATAACTGCACTGTTTTCTGATTACCTGCAACTGAGATCATTGCTGGTACCTAATAAATCCTCTTTCTCATTGCCAGTATTTCATGGCTGTGTGATGACTTAGTAAATGTTAGTCAAAACATATAAAGGGTAAAAATGTACAGACCTTTCACCAAGGTTCACTACAAGGGAGGCCTTTGGCTGCTCACTGCTCCATGATGTTATGCAGTTAAGTGTCATTCTGTTTGTGCTGTTATTGAGAAGCAAAGATACACAGAAAAGTGAAACAGAATATGCATGAAGGAATTGAGAGTGAAGAGGGCTCAATAACCCCTGATATGGGGGATTACCTGGCTAGGCATTGAAGGACGGATTAGGGCAAGAAAATTTGGAGAAAGAAAAGGACATCAGGGTGAGATGGGATGGAAGAGATGGACCTAAATAAGTCATCTAGCTAAACACAAATGCACTTTGAGGCTTCTCCAAAAAGAACCTCCAAGTCTTATGGGGGTCTCTCATTATTTGTTAAAAATGCAACATGCTGCCTGGATGGGCTTTTTCGACGAAGCATAAACAGATTGTTTAGCAAACACATAATAATGAAAATGCAATTGTAAGTAAGTGCAATATCATACAATTTAATCCAACATAATGGAATGCATTTCAGCCACTTTTGAAACCACTAATCATAAGTGCAGAGGTATGCATGCACAACACTTTTAATGAACACTTCTGCAGCAGACTTTATTCCCCCTAGATCAAACAGAAAGATGTACAGCTCAGGAGTCAGACATGCAAGTCAAAGACAGGATCGGAGGAAATGGGAATATCATTGCTGCAAGAACCGTCACAGTTAAGGTCCTTTAGTGGTCCCTAAGTGTGTACATCACACTGGCCTCTCCTACAGCTGGCAGAAAAAGTAGGCGAAGAAGCCTACAAAACACCAAAGTTTCACTATTTACCTGTCCTTGCTTAGTTCCTGCTGGCTGGTATCATCAACCCCTGAATGCAGAGCGCAAAAAAAAAAAAAAAAAAAGCCTACTTTTAAAAACAGTTGAGGCAAGTAGGATATCACACTTCCCTTGCTTGTTTTTTCTCTGGCATTTCTGACAAGTATAGCATGTGGTACAACAACTGTCACTCTGACCATGCCTCTTTTTGGAGGGTGTGTGAGTCTGTGTGTGTACGTTCATGTATCAGGAGTCCTGTGGATCTTCTGCTTTCCCCATGGGGAAACATAACAATGTAGAGTTCTCTATGTTGCTTTTAGGTGAGAGTGATGCACGCTATATATTTTTGTGCTGCATGACATTCATGGGATGGGTTGGCAGGGACCAGAGAGTTTTATACCTCAGTCCACTTTATTACATGTAGAGTACTTTATAGCACTAGCTCTTTAGATCTCTGTCTATCCCTAACTCAATGTCTTGGGGGGGGGGAGGGAGAAATCCCACATCCAGGGAACATTAAATTCACTTGTACTTCATTTTTCAAGAACTAAAACCACCTTCAGACTGTCTATGTACATGATCCCTCATTGTTTAAATTTAGGCAACTAGATAGATCTGCATTTATTATGCATATATGTATTTATCAGATGTCACAGTGATGGTAGTGGTATTAGAGCCTAAGCAGAAGAGAGTAGATTAATAATATTTTTATTAACATTTCAATAGGCATTTAGAGAACTTAACTGTGCATGATCAGTAGTATGTAAGAGTATTTTTTTGTTATGACTAATTTTTGAAGTTTACACTCCAAAGATTATAGTACATATCACACCTTACAATAGGACTATGGAATTATCAGTGCCATTTGTATATGCATGGATGAGGAGAGACACCTTGCTTATGTAAACATAATTAAATGAGCAAAGTACAATGAAGCCCTAAAATCAATGAAAGTGTCAGTTTGGATGCAAAACTACATCTCAGACTATAAATAATTGAGTTATTTTACTGGTCCATCCTCACTGGTGGTCAGAAACATATCTTACATGATACATTTTTGATAATAAGCTTCCCACTAGTAATGCAATAGTTTAGTTAGTCCAGAACCACGCCATATAGTATTTCTATCAACAGTCATTGAGCAAGAGTCTAAGTAAGAGAACTACACTTTCAGGGGTGGAAAAATGTGTCACATTAATTTTATATGTTTTCTAGCTACAATATGTGCCAGTGAGATTATCTTTCCTGTGCCTTTACTAAACTGAACAAGCTAGAACTGATCTCATGATATACGCGACAAAGGAGAGTGATCAAGTCTCCGCCCAGTAACCCTGTCCAAAAATCCTGACTCTGCAGCCAAAACTTGGCAATGGGTGGACAGGACCACATACAGTGGAAAAACCACCCACAAGCACTGTGACATTTATTATACATAGGAGAATATGCAACCCGTACTTGAACCCAATTGAAGGGGAACAAATACTCCTGTGCAATAATATGAGTCAAGTTTCCCAAACAGCAAGGCGTAGACAGATACGATTGAAGCCAGCAAAACGTGCATTGCATAAAGTGCTTATAATATTGAAATTCAAGTCTGTTCCCATTTCTGAGATGATTTCACAGCAAGAAAGTTAGATGTCAGTAGCTTTGTTGGACTCAGAAATAAGTGTTCTAAATATATTAGATGTTTCTTAAAGTATATAAACAGAACTTGTTCATTAAAGGTACAGGTAGCTTTTATATCCCTAATGACAATGTGGTGTCTAGCCCCTGAAATAGGAAATAAGATACAATCAGGATCATTATGTTTAAGTCAAAAGTTAGGGGAATAGTGTATTGTGAAACTAACTAGAAAGATCTTTAACGTCAGTGAAGAATAGACACAAGGTGTAATTTTTTTAAACAGCCCAAGGCTTTTTACTTAGCGTAGGCATTTGATAGTGTCTAATCCAAAATTTCCCCTACCACCACTTTTATTCAGTGTCGAGTGCCTGTTGGTTGTGACTCTCCACCCCAGAAGTAGCTTCATTTCAGCGGTGGTGCACCTATTTATGATCCAATTATTATATATTGTGATCATCTAGTCTGACTTCCTGTGTAGTACAGGCCATAGAACTTCCCCAAAATAATTCCTAGTGCAGATCTTTTTGGGAAAATATCCAATCTTGATTTAAAAATTGCCAGTGATGGAGAGTCCACTGCAACCCTTGCTAAATTGTTCCAGTGGCTAATTACTGTCACCATTAAAAATGTACACCTTTTTTCCAGTGTGAATTTATTTTGCTTCAACTTCCAGCTATTGGATTGTATTACACTTTCTCTACTAGATTAAAGCACCCATTATTAAATATTTGTTCCTCAGGTAGGTAGTTCTAGGCTGTAACCAAATCATCCCTTAATCTTCCTTGTTAAGATAACTAGAGTGAGCCCTTTGATTAAAGGATTAAAAAAAACATGCCTTATAGTGATACTCATTCTCATGACTCTTTTCTAATTCTCTCCAATTTATCAATATCCTTCTTGAACTGTGGGCACCAGCAAAGGTTGCACTGGTGCCAAATATAGAGGTAAGATAACTTCGCTACTTCAGCTCTGTTTATGCATCCCAGGATCGCATTAGCTCTTTTGGCCACAGTGTCACGCTGAAAGCTTAAGTGCAGCTGATTATCCACCTCCACCCTGAAATCTTTTTCAGAGTCACTGCTTCCCAGGTTAGAATCCCCCATCCTTTAATTGTGGCCTACATTCTTTGTTCCTAGATGTATACTTTTACACTTAGTCATATTAGAACACACATTGTTTGCTTGTGCCCAGGTTACCAAGCCATCTGTGAATCAGTGACTTCTCCTCTTCATTATTTACTACTCCCCCAAATTTTGTGTCATCTGCAGACTTATATCAGTGATGATTATATGTTTTCTTCTAGGTCATTGATGTTAAATAAGTTTTCCCATTTCTCAGGTGAGTGCCCTAAACCTCTTGACTCTGAGTCTCTCTCTATCTCTCTTGCTGAAGCTGTTCCATTGTATATAAGCCACTAAATATGCTTGGGGCAAGACAGTGAGAATGACTCTAGTCCAGTGGTTAGGGTACTCACTTGAGAGGTAGAAAACCCTCACTCAGCTGGGCTTTTGTGGATCCCATTTTTATGTGCCTCTCTCTTCCCATGCATTATATAAAGAACCTAGGTACTTAACTCAAGGCTGTGGCTTCCACTGGGTTGCAAGGCCCCTAAAAGTACAACAATGTTGAGCATAGCAACACCTAAGTGGGGGTTGTCTCAATGTTGGTCCTAGTGCCTGAGATCCCCATTATTAAAAGACTCTCTATCATACCACCAACAACACATCCCTCACTGAGAGTTGACCTCAGAATCTCAGTCTCTACTACCATCAGTTCTTCAAAGCACATTTGCTTAATGTGCAGAGGGAAAAAATATCACCTGCAAAGTTATAGCTTTTTTGATTAATTCCAGTTGTTGGTTTTTCATTTTTCTTTTGGTCTGTCCAACTTTGCTGCTGTTACTTATAAAAAACAGTCAGTTTCTCCCCTGTTATTTCAACAACAACAAAATCATTAACAAGTCTTCATAACAAGATCTTATTTTCCATTCCTGTCATTATTTGCTGGTGATGTATGAAGCATTTCCAATGAACCTAAAATGCCAAGAGCAGCAAACATCTCAGCTGGAATTTTTTCTAACTAGATTACTATAATTCTCTCTCAACTGGCTTGTTTACCCTATGGGCAAATGCAACACCTTCCAGTTGTGCAAAATTTTGCTGGTTGTTTTTTCACAAAGACACATCTCTCACTTGTGCTGCAGAATTTACATTGGTGCTACTTCATTTTTCCAGTGTCATGATTTGCAATCAATTCTTACCAGTCCATCTCTGAGCGATGTTTGTTCCTGTAGATACCTGACTCTTCACTGGAAATGCTCCAGTCAAACCTCAGGTTTGCTCTACTCACTTATGTTATGACATTTTTCTTATCCCTCCTGCTTTTGGTGTGAACACTCCTCAAGCTTTCGGTGTGTTTGAACACAGATATAAAATAGATGGCAAGCTTTTGGGGGGCTGGGATTGTCTTTTTATGTATCGTATTAGTGCCCAACATTCTTTGGCCATAGGAATAATATATAACAACAATAATCTTGATTCATATTTTGTAATTGTTCCCCAGTTTGGGGATAGATTTCTGCCCATTTGTTCAGAGTTGCATGATGTAAGAAGCCCCCAAATCTTGTGGCCATGTGCAACTTCTTGGCAGTCCCTGTTACACCCCAGGAACTCCAAGACAGTCCAAAGGGAGCGGAGAAGGATACAGTCCCATTGCCCTGTACTACATCCCCCGTGGCTTGACAGAGCCTTTTGTAATGGACTAAACAAAATCCAAAGATCCAAACTGACACCCTGAATTCAGCAAAGCATGTAAGTACACATGCTTAAAGTTAAGCATGTGCTTAAGTCCCATTGAAGAGACACACTTGAGTATATTGCTGAGTAGGATGGACTTAAGATGCTTTGCTGAATCAAACCATGACAGGAGGTAGGATGGTCTTGTTAAGGCACTGGGTTGGGATTCAGGAAACATGGGTCTAATACATGGCTCAACTATAGAGTTACTGTGTGACCTTAAGTCACAAACTCTCCTTACTGCATTTTCCTCATCTTCTGCTTTGTCTTGTTTAGTAATGGCTTCTCTATGTGGGGAAGTAGACCAGCATAGCTATAGTGGAATAATTATACTGCTATAACGACGTTGCTCTAATTCCCCATGTGAACACATGAGCTCTCAATGCTAGTAAAGTGTTTTGATGTGCATTATTTGGTCCATTGCTCCAAGACATCATATGAAAGGCTCTATATGAATGTAGGGTTTTGAGTGGATTGTATATACTAAACTCACTTTTATTCTTGAATAGCATGTTTATATGGGGAGTTACACCAGCACATCAGTATATTACTCTGCTATAGCTATGCTGGTCATTTCTCTATCTAGACAAGTCCTAAGAATCTAAGTTCTTCAGGGCAAGGACTGTCTCTTATGCGCCCAACCGAATGGGGTCCAAATGTTGGCAGGGGCCTCTAGGTGCTACCATAATACTAATAAATAACAAACACCACCACATTTTGGTGATGTTCAAGATTGGAAGTGGATCCTAATCTTCCCTGTCTCTCTGTATATATGATACACATACAGAATCTGTGTGAGAGAGTGTGTGTGTGTGAGAGAGAGAGAGATCTAGAAGTCCTTGGGGACCTAGACAGTTTGTATGGAACTTTTATGAGAACACGCATAAGGCAGAGTATCGGGGTTGAGGCTTTTTTTTTCTGGGGTGTGGGATTTCAGGACCAGACTAAAGGCTCTCAATGCTAGTTAAATGTTTTGATGTGCATTATTCTGTCCATTGCTCCAAGACATCATATGAAAGGCTCTATATAAATGTATGGTTTTGGGTGGATTGTATAGATCTGCAAACTTTTTCTTCCTTTACAACACAGGCATATTGTAAAAGTGATTACATTACCCCCTAAGGCTAAAAGTCCCTGAAAAGTTGCAAGTCTAAAGTAAATTACAAGCACACGGTTTCCCTATTCATAACACTGTTCTCTGGTAACTTAGTATTTAATGTATCTCTTTCATAAACCAGACGTGTAGCACTCCATTTGTAAATATTTTGCTTGAGAATGTAAATCTTGAAGATAACAAAAAAGCACAAAGGAATTGTACAAACCCACTTTCTCCCAGTTGAACTGTAAAAAAAAACTTCTAGAAATCTCTGGCGTTGGAACAAATTTCCATTGTTTACTTAGAGCTGCTTCTGTAGTATCCCTCAGCATTCCACTAGTTTATTTAAAATCTACTGGCCAGATCCTCAACTTGTGTAAAATGGTGTAGCTCCACTGAAATTCATAAGATGGTAGAAGCTGAGGATGTATCCTCTAAAACACAGAAGCACTTGAAAAATATATTGAAAACAAAATTACTATGCAAGCTGCCTTCTCTTTACTCTTGGCATTGTATGCTCTTTTCATCATTTATGACACTTAGAAATAAGACATTTTACTATTCTTCAAAAACCCAACCTCAAACCCAGCTCATGTTGAAGTAACTGGTTAAAACCTAGTGCTGAAAACTGGGAAATGGTTTTGATTTTCATTATGTTTAGGGTCACTCCCAGGTCATATTTGACACAGATTCAACATTCATATAAATTTAATAAAATCTGTAAAGGAAATTCAGATAACAGCTGTGAAAAGAATGTGATCAATAGGCACCTAAATAAGTGTCACTTTGAATGTTACCAACAGTTGATGGATAGTTAAATGGATGAAACTATAATGTCTCCACCAACTTTTAAATGCAGAAAGCTCTAGCAATTTAGTCACTTAAGTGACAGAAATTTTGCATGCTCACAGTGTAATCATTGTGTCTGTTCTTTTTATACCAGCTTTCTTATTTAGGGTCTAATTCAAAGTGTGAATTATTATTCAGCATACTCATGACTGGTTGATAAGAGAATGGTTGAGTTAAAACATCCCTTTTTCCACAGTTATTGAATCTCCAAATATCCTTGGAAAAAAAACCCACACTTTATCCCTAGGTACTCTTCCTAGGTGTTCATAGTCTTCACACCATTCTTCTTCAACACATTACCATAATATAGTTATTCTTGAAAGTATCGTTTTCAGAGGTGGTATTGTATTTCAATACGGCAGTATTCAGAAGTGCAAGTGCAGGCAATATATTGTAGTGGCCTGTCAGGGCTTGTCTACACTAGAAAGTTGTACTGCTTTGGGTATACCGGTATAATGAAAGTGGTAGAAACCCACCTAGTACGGGCAGTTATTTCAGTGTCAAGGTGCTTTATACCAGCACAGTTTATTCTCATTATGGGAATAACTATAGTGGTATAGGTCACCTTTATACTAGGGCTGTCAAGCGATTAAAAAAATTAATCGTGATTAATCATGCGATTAATCGCACTGTTAAACAATAATAGAATACAATTTATTTAAATAGTTTTGGATGTTTTCTACATTTTCAAATATATTGATTTCAATTACAACACAGAATACAAAGTGTATAGTGCTCACTTTTTATTTTTTATTACAAATATTTGCACTGTAAAAAACAAAAGAAATAGTATTTTTCAATTCACCTAATACAAGTACTGTAGTGCAGTCTCCTTATCATGAAAGTTGAACTTACAAATGTAGAATTATGTACAAAAAATAACTGCATTCAAAAATAAAACAATGTCAACCTTTAGAGCCTACAAGTCCACTCAGTCCTATTTCTTGTTCAGCCAGTTGCTCAGACAAAGAAGTTTGTTTACATTTATGGCAGATAATTCTGCCCACTTCTTGTTCACAATGTTACCTGAAAGTGAGAACAGGCATTCGCATGGCACTGTTGTAGCTGGCACCGCAAGATATTTACATGCAAGATGCGCTAAAGATTCATACATCCCTTGATGCTTCAACCACCATTCCAGAGGACATGCTTCCATGCTGATGATGGATTCTGTTTGCTAACAATCTAAAGCGGTGCAGACCGACGCATGTTCATTTTCATCATCTGAGTCAGATGCCACCAGCAGAAGGTTGATTTTCTTTTTTGGTGGTTCGGGTTCTATAGTTTCCGCACTGGAGTGTTGCTCTTTTAAGACTTCTGAAAGCATGCTCCACACCTCGTCCCTCTGAGATTTTTGGAAGGCACTTCAGATTCTTAAACCTTGGGTTGAGTGCTGTAGCTATCTTTAGAAATCTCACATTGGTACCTTCTTTGCGTTTTGTCAAATATGCAGTGAAAGTGTTCTTAAAACGAACATATGCTGGGTCAACATCCGAGACTGCTATAACATTAAATATATGGCACAATGCGGGTAAAACAGAGCTGTAGACATACAATTCTCCCTCAAGGAGTTCAGTCACAAATTTAATTAACACATTATTTTTTTAATCAGCTGCATCAGCATGGAAGCATGTCCTCTGGAATGGTGGTCACAGCATGAAGGGACATATGGATGTTTAGCATATCTGACACGTAAATAGCTTTCAATGCCAGCTGCAAAAGTCCCATGCAAACTCCTGTTCTCACTTTCTGGTGACATTGTAAATAAGAAGTGGGCAGCATTATCTCCCATAAATGTAAACAAACTTGTTTGTCTTAGTGATTGGCTGAACAAGAAGTAGGACTGAATGGACTTGAAGGCTCTAAAGTTTTACATTGTTTTGTTTTTGAATGCAGTTATGTAAAAAAAATCATTTGTAAGTTGCACTTTCACGATAAAGAGATTGCACTACAGTACTTGTATGAGATGAATTGAAAAATACTATTTCTTTTGTTTATCATTTTTACAGTGCAAATATTTGTAATAAAAAATAATAATATAAAGTGAGCACTGTACACTTTGTATTCTGTGTTGTAATTGAAATCAATATATTTTAAAATGTAGAAAAACAAAAAAAATTAATACATTTCAATTGGTATTCTATTGTTTAACAATGCGATTAATCGCGATTAATTTTTTTGAGTTAATCGTGTGAGTTAACTGCGATTAATTGACAGCCCTACTTTATACTAATATAACTGTGTCCACACTAGGCTTTTACTGGTATATTATCAGTTGAAAAAACAAAGAAACCCTCACACATCTATTCACAATAGTTACAATGGTAAAACTTTTAAATGTAGACTAGGCCTCATCATCAGTTCAGAAGTGTCCCAGTTGCAATGTACAGGTAGTAAACCATTACGGGCTTGATCCAAAGCCCACTGAAGGTAACAGGAGTCTTTCCACTGGCTCCACTGGGTAAAACTTCAGTGCCATGGTCTGTGCAGAAAGCCTCTGCAGATGTGTTGTTTAAAGAGGTGTTAAATGGTTAGCAGGTGGATTAGAAGCACAGGGTGAGTGTAGGTGATGGAAGTTTTGTTGCTTTAGTGAAAATGGTGTGTTCTGTAATAAAAACAGTGTGAACTTAATTTCCCTCTGCTGCATTCTTTATTATTCATGCTGCCCCTCCCCCCCCAGTCACTGTCACAAGCTGGTGCTAGATACTAGTTGAAAATTAGCTGAAAATGCCTGGCACTTGTCAAAGTCTAAGAGACATAGTTGTCACCCACTGAACTCCCTTTAAATTTCAATAGTCTTTGCTACATTCGAACTGTGAAGGCAGTGGGACTGACTCACCGCAGAGCATCTTCTTGTGGCCAGGCATGTCATAGCAGCTGTCTTCTCAGCTGGTGCTCCCTTTGACAGGATCTCTGGTCTTCTGATGGGCTGCTCCTTCCTGTGACTCAGGCCTCTGGCCAGGTAATGAGTGAATCCACATCTTCCAGGGTAATAACATTCAACCTCAAAGGGGGGGAAAAAACCCTTCTATCCTTCTCAGAAGAAATCCTCTGCACATTTTCCAGCCCTCTCCCAGGCCCTGCAGAGTTCATCCTCACTCTATCAAAGAGGGCTTCTTCCCAGGGCTTTCTCCCTGGAGGCGTGGTTCCTCTGAAGCTGCTGATCTTCAGTGCTTCTTTGCTGGAGTCTCTCTTCTCCCATGCCTGTTTTAGAAGTTTCCTACTGCCCAGCTGCCCTCTCCCTCCAGGGACAGTCTCAGGGTACAAGTACCTTCCTCCAAGCCCCTTTATTGTTCCTTTCCCTTTTATTGTGGGCTTTTTTCCAAAGCCCAGATTTCCTAGCCTTTCCCATTTTTCAGGGCATAACTTCTCTCTCATAGAACCCCAGTCCTATCCTTCTCTCACAGCCTGCTCTGTAGGGATAGTTCCTTTTCCCAGCAGCCCAGCTTTTCTTCCAACCTTTCTCTTAGACTTTCACTTCTCTGAGGACCATTGTCCAGGGATGTTCCCTAGCTCAACTTTCCTGACCCTTTTCCAGAGTTTCCTCTCAGAAGCAGATTCTAAAGCCTAATTTTTGCCTGAAGCCCTACTTTACCTACTGTATAGTAGCCATATAGTCCTCTCCAGCTGAGTCTCATCCCAAATTGGTCCTGGCCCCTCCTTCTGGTATAACTAGATGCATTTACTGAGCTGCCCAGCTCCCCTTAACCGCTAGTGTAAGAGCTGCTCTACTGACCCAACCTGCTATTCTGAAAGACTCCTGTGAGTGTGGGAAGCTAACACCTATTGAATCCTGGGGGCAGGCGGGCGCAAGCCTGTCAGTATCTGAAGGCCCCTTTACCAGCCTAAGAGGACGAGCTTCTGAACCCAGAGTTCGAATGAGATCGGGGAAGGGGGGGGGTTGCGGCAATGAATTAAAAAAAACAGGCATGATGTCATAGGGCCATAATCAGGGAACCTGAGGGGGACACCGAGCAGAGAACCCCAGACAGTGCCCACTGCTCCTCAAAGGTGTCAAGGGAGCCAGCGGATGTGGGCCAAAGGAGCTCTGCCTAGATGTGTGAGTGAAGGGAGGAGTGCTAATAGGCCTCACAGTTGCAGAGCTCCTCCCCATCCAGTATCCTCCTCCCGCTTTTATAGATGTCCACCTTGGCCAGCGCCAGGAGGATGTTGATGAGGAGGTCTAACGACTTCATGGGGCCACAGATGGTGTGTGCATAAATCAGAAGGTGCAGAGAAAAGTGAAGCCAGAACTGAAGGAAAAGGTTCTGGAGGAGCCGGAAGTGAGACGCTATCAGGTGAGCCAGCACTCTGATCACTTAGGCTCCTCCCCCGCCAGAAGGCTGGCTGGGGATGTGCAAGCCAGTTGGCTGATCAGGCTGGATGAACCAATAAGTGTATCAGCTGAAGGGTATAAGAAGGACAGGGCCAGCTGAGCCCAGTGATCTCAGGGAAAGGAGACCTTTCTGGCTGTGAGGGAAAGGGATAATAGAAGAGAAGCACTGTCAATATTTTGCTGCACAAGACTGTATTGATGTTGGTGATGAGAATGTAAATAATATGCTCAACACTGCCACATAAAGAACAGTGTGAGATGTTTCTGGGGTATTAGAGAATGGAGATGGAGAGGGCCCCATGACAATCCCATAATATAAAGAGAAGTATCCCTAGGAGCCTAACATGTGGATTATAAAGTACCCACACACGGAGCTAAAACTGGCATCAGAATTACTATAGCATAGTGGGGCAGATCTTCTGCTAGTGTAAATCAGCTCCACTGACATCAATGGAGTGAAGCTGATTTACTCCAGAGGAGGACTTGGCCTACTATACGTATGCCACCCCTTTTTTCTTAAGAACCAGTTCTGTCATTATTATCTTGGGGCTTATTTTAGCTTCTTTTCCTCCCTTTCCTGGTCTGAATTGTCTCACATCCGTGAGTCTCTTTCTCCTCATCCTCCTAAGCAGGGAGGTAAGTTACACCCTAATCATTTGCTTTCTTCTTGTTCACCTCCCCTTCTTGTTGCTCCTGTAACAGACATTCTTTCTTGCTTCCCCATATAGCAAAAGTGATATGTTAATTGTATTAAAACTGAAGCCCAGTCGCAGCGAGGTCTTGATCCAACTATTACTGGAGCCAGTGGAAAGACTCCCAGTTGGCTCCTGACTGGCATCCTGAATTGAAGTTGCAATCAATCTTCCGCTGTGCATAGGGTGGATTGGTGGGAGCTCCCTTTTCAACAAGTTCCTGGCTTTCTGCAATTTCTTCTAGTCACTTCATGCTGTTACTGGCCTTTCTTTGCTACATCATATAAAAATGTGTTAACTGTAATGTACTTCAGAAATGATTTTGAATGGATGACATTATTCAAAGAAAGTGCACTCAGCTTGGCAGAGAGAGTATTTAATAATTGGACATAATATATAGACATGTCATTACAGGCCTCTCTAATTTGTATGTCAGGTCCTTGTAAGAAGTGTCTGAGGCTTAATTCAAAAAAAGACTTCCATTTCATTGAAGAAGTCAGCATGTACCTTCTGCTCTTGAGGAATTACTACTGCCTTTTGGAGGGCAGTCTAAAGAGTAGACTGTGCTGTTTAGATTTTGAGAGAGACTTTAACCATACTGTTGTGCTTTTACATTTTCAACCATTTATTTTCAAATGGTGGGTCATTACCTGTTCATTTAAAAAAAAAACCTCTAAGTGCTTGTCAACTACTTGTTTAAAAATTCTCTGATTGGAAAGATAATGCTACCGGTAGCTTCTCTGGTCTGTACTCTTTAGGAGTCATGCTACAGCACGATTTCTGAAAGAGTAAGTTTACAACATAGGAGTTAAAAGTGTCTGCACACATTACTATAACACTACTTAGCACCTAGATAAAATGTGCATTGTGATTTTTACCTGTCTGTAGAGATGCACTCAAATATGCCAGGAAAAACTTCAAGACAGAAATGTACTGAGTTAATTTTTATGTATGCAATTGGTTCCTCTTTAGTAGATCTCAGTTAATAGCACTTTTCTCTAATTCATGTTTCCATTGAATTAGGTGGCAAACTCCCATTAATATCAGTGGGATCTGGATTTAGTTCAATCTGCATCTCTGTCTAATTGCTCCATTTCTCATGCTCATCACATTGGAATTTTCATACTTATGCACAATAGCTCATGACATCACAGAAGATTAAATGACTATTGATTTTGGTTACATTCATTTTGGTTAAATTCATTATTCCTATAGTTTCATGTCAAATTCCAGGTTCAAATTTCATTCATAACATTATAAAAGGATTATCATTGGCAAGGTTATGCATGTGGCTGCACCTTCCAAGATCATTTACATAGTAATCTGAGATGTTATGAGCAAGTTTTAAGATGTGATCAGACAAATTGGTATAGTTCTTTCTATAGCCTAGACTTAAGCAGTGAATTTAGTAAAGACAATTTTTTGTCTATTGGACTCTTTAACCAGGGTCTTGAAAGGTGCTATGAAGTTCTGAGCAGGAGCAAAGTGAGAGTTTGGGATACTCAGCCCCTCACAGGATCTAGCCCATTGTTTCCATTAACTGCCCAATTAGGCCCTGATCCAGCAAAGTGCTTTGTTGGGTGAGGTCTTAATGGTAATCTTTGTAGACTGTTTGGATTGTCATCTGACAATCTATGCATATAAGAAGATGCTGTATATGCAGTCCTCATTTAGTATCTTGAGTGCAGGAAAATGTACTTCAACGATTCCCATATCCAAGATTTGAAGCCCACTAAGGGTGTGATCCAAAGCCACTGAAATCAGTGACTGGTGTATGGTAAGTTGCAAGAAGTTTTCAAAATAAATGGAATCCGTAAGTTTAAATCCCTTCTCCAGAGCTGATATTGTAGTCAGCATGTTTTATAATATAAACTTTTGCTAAGAATAAATGTATTAGGTACTATCTAGTTAGATTTATTACCCATCCCATGGTTTGCTGCACAGACTGCCGAGAAGCTATTCTATTAGTGGTGCTACCTACTGAGTTCTCTCCCAAAGGCTCCTTTTATGAGACTTTAAAAATCACTCTCTAATTTAACAATGATATTAAAAGAGTGCTTTTATTCTGTCCAATTATGTGGAAGTGCACTAATTTTTGGTTTTGTTTAAGGGGTTAATCTTCAGGGATGAAACAGATTACCAGCTTTTGAACCAATTTAAGTAGAATCTCCAGAAACAAAGCCAGGACAAATAATTATTGGCAGTTCACAGAAGGCATTCTGTGCTCATAGCTCTGCAGGATATCGTTAAAGTCAGCTCACTCGTCTTAATGGAAAACACCTGTGGTCCGGAACACAAGAAGAAACTATGCTTTCAGACATTCAAAATAAATTATGGAAATAAAACCACCCCTTCACCCGCTAGCACCAATGTCCCTGCTTTCCCCAAAAACAAATATGAAACCTTAGTCTTCGAAACTGTGTTCACTCTCAGCCATTCAAGAACGTCAAGCAATTTCAGTTGCAATATTAATCAGAAGAAACCTTACCACAAACAGAAACACACTGAACAAAGGCTCAGCTGGAGACCCTTTTTTAAATAGCTATTAAAAATGTATGTAAACCCATTAGAAACCTTTAACACTAATACTATCGCAAACTTTAAAAATCAATTATTCTCTGAATTTCTAAGAGCCTTTGCTTTTGTGCCACTTACTTACAGAAAACATTTGTGTTAATGTAAAAAAAAAAAAAGCCATATTGCACAGATGATTAAAACTGTATTAAAGCAAGCAGTCTGCGATGGATGTGTGTGTAGATATAATATCGAAACCACTTTTCATTTGGTTTGGAAAATTTAACTACTGGATTTAAATGTAATTGACATCCTCAAGTGTGAGGTGGCCTCACCGTTAGGCATAATAACTCAGAGGAAGTTACAGTAACATTTAGTCTGAATTAGAAAAGCCAACAGAAATTCAGTATTTTAATCAAGTTAATCCCTAGAGGGGGAGGGAGGGGAGAGAGAGAGAGAGAGAGAGAGTGTGTGTGTGTATGCATGAACACTGTTTTGTTCTGTTTCCTCTCTCCAGTGCATTTCAACAGAAAGACTGGGAACAAGTAGTGAGAAATACGATTAATTTTTTGAATATATACAATTACAGAGAAAAGGCCATGACGTGCCAAGATACTGAAAGATAGTCGTTCCTGAACTCTAAGACAATTATGGAGCTCTAAAAATACACCAGAACTCCTATCTACAAATGTAATGTTTTACAAGTTTAAAAATGTCATAGAGCATAAAAATAGTTCTTTTCACCTCTACAGACTGGCAGTTGTCAGGTTATCTTCAGAGCCAAGCTGTGGCAGTAGCCTGAATAGTTTGAATATGCATTCACAGCATGTAAATAAAATGAAAAATGGCTTTCATCTGACTTTTCATGTATCCAGAAAACAAATGTATTCTTTTTATAGAAAAGGAAATATCTCTGATTTCAGAAATGCTTTTAATCAATCTTTCCATATCCAAGGTGATTGTGTCAGTGTGTGTTATGCTTATTTTAAGAAAAACAGACGTATAGTCTGGAAAGCATCCAGATATAGCAGTGGCATGACCGGGAGAAGTAATTCCTAAATATATAAAGATACCCCAGTTCCTGAAGAATATACTGATCCCTGATGATAGGCTGAATGTTTCATAGTTTAAATAGCTTAGTTTTCCTGCAATAAGCACAGTACCTCATTGTTGGAAAGGCCTTCACTTTGATCATACACACAAAAGGGGAAGGGTCTATTCCACACTTTCCCCCGTTTTACTTCCATATCCTTTTCCCCCGGTGGATCTTCTGCTTTACAGTATTAAGATATAGGCTACAGACTACTATAGCCAAATCAGATCAATATCTAATATGTCCTCTGGAGAAAACATACTTCACTTGACCTCAGGGGAGGGACTAGATTATCTAATAGTGTAGGTATTGTCTTACTCTAACTTCTCTCATTTGAAAGACATTCAGAATTCATGGCCAGTTACTGACTTCAGAGAGGGGTCTTGGCCTCAAACGGATTTGATGAATGCACACACGTTTAAAATGTAGACATGTCAAAGGATTCCTTGTGTTTTGACGTTATAAGGGAACAGCAGAGAGCAGTGCTCAGTGTACCCCTTACCAAGAAGTAGGCTCAATAAGTAAATCCACTAACATTCCTTGGATTTCTAGGAAGTGGATGAAAGTATTTTCTTAATATAGTCTACCTGGACCAATGTCACTCAGCGTGATTGATACTTCATCTATTTTAGTCCTTACTCCTTTAAAAGAAGAGACTATGTTCATGTTTAAGGTCCTGATTTTCAGATGACCATCAATTCAGCCTTTTGCAGTCATGATTCTCAGCCCACAAGTCACAGAGGGAACAACGTGAAAGCACAGTTATTTGTGGGCGACAAATTGCACCTGAAAAAACAGAGGCCATCTCTGAAAATTGGACTCTTACTATTTAATTGAGTAACTCTGATATCCCAAAAGCGGATGCCATTATATCCTCTACTGCAGGGGTTCTCAACCTTTTTTTTTTCTCTGAGCCCCCCACAACATGCTATAAAAACTCCACAGCCCAGCTGTATCACAGCTATTTTTCTGCATATAAAAAACAGGGCTGGTGTTAGGGGGTAGCAAGGAGGGTAATTGCTTGAGGCCCCACACCACAGAGGGCACTGTGAAGCTAAGTTGCTCAGACTTTGGTGGGGCTTCTGGCCCTGGGCTGTAATCCCACGTGGCGGGTCTTCGGCTTTCTGCCCTAGGCCCTAGCGAGTCCAATGCCAGCCACATTTGGCGGACCCTGTGAAACCTGCTCACGCCACCCAGACCCCTGGTTGAGAATCACTACTATACTGTCTTTGCCTCTCCCCATTCTTGGGAGATGACTTAATAACAGAAAATAATCTGAGATGGAACATCCGTGCTAAATCACCTCCCAAACTTGGCAACTGAGACCCATCTGGGAAAGTTTAGCTCTAGATGTGGTTTTCAATCTGAATTTTAGGATTCCAGCTTCCGTCTAGTTGCTAAGTGACAGACTCTGCATTTCCCATGCTAGGTTGAGGATGATCCATTTTTCTTGTCCCTTAGAAGTATCTGAGTATGTTGAAGAGGTCTCAATGTAACATCCTCTTTATATTTATTACAGCCAAGCTTTGGCTTCTCTTTGCCATGAGGGACACTATAATACTATATAAAATATAAACAACACTGGGTCTTTCCAGCAGATGCTCCCTAACAACTGTAATAAATTGTTTCTTGAAAAAGCACCACCCACATATCAGCACTAGTGCAACCAAATGTAACAATGGAAGAACCAGCATCCTGTATAGATACTTATATTTTAAATTTTAAAGCGTGTCTACAACATGTATTATAAGTAGCCCTCTTGACAACATTTATTTTCCTTAAGATGGAATTAGTGGGGAGAGATGGCTGTGTATGGTATTTCAGGTCAGGATACCATGTGGGAGGAGGGTAGGGGTAAAGTGATCTTTAGCTCTGGCGCAACTCAGAAATAGCATAACTAAACTCAGTAGAGTTACACAAATTTAAAAGCAGTGCAAATGAAATCAGAATCACACCTAGTATTAGCTGAATAAAAAATGTAGTAAAACATAGACATGATACTGAACAAAATTCTATTTCATGTAAGACAATGGAGAAAATACTTAGGAATAGCTAATCCACATAAAATCTGACCTCTCTAATATTTCAAGAGCTATGGACAGTAGGTGGCACGCTGAGTAAGTGGTGATCATACTTGTTTAAGGTACATAAGGATAATTTAGGCTTATCCTGCTGATAAAAAATTTGGACACCTTTCTATTCTTTAAATCATTTATATACAGATGATTGACCCCATCAGTTGTATCTCCTCCTCACATGCTTTATTTCATGTTCAGAAAGTTGTATATAGGGCAACACATAGGGCATCTGATAATTTGAATGAATGAATTGCTACATTTATCTTCTTACACTGACACTATAATTTAAATTAAACAGAAGCCTAGCTTATAAACTCACTCTAGACACATACAGTACTTTATGGTCCCATTATATCTCTTGGATTCTGATCACAATGAAACTTTATCAATTTAAAACAATGTAATACAAATATTCTTGGGTCAAAATATGATGTGTACAGTCAACCTTTTAGGAGTATTTTGGATAAATATTGTATGCCCAGTTGAAAAAGGATGGGGAACATAGACATTGCAATATAATTGTGGGTTTCAGCTGAATTTGTATTTGTACATTACTATTAACCCTAGTAACTGAGAGAATCTTTTTCTTTTTCTTTACACATCTTGTTCATTTCCAGAGAAAGCATGTGCACAGACTTAAGACAAAGTTGTTGGCTAGCTATGAGATTCCCCACACTAGCTTCTTTTTGAGGGCAGTGCATATGACAGATGACCAGTTCCACCTACTGTATTAGGATAACTCTACTAAGTACTAACAATAACATATGGAGATTTAAATTGCAAACTGAATTCAGCAGACAGCAGGGTTTCCACTTCCTAATCATTTTGCAGCAAAGCTAAAAAAACCCCAGCATCCCAGATTTTCACAAGTGGTAGCATTGCAAACGTTTACAAACATGAAAGAAACAGTAAAATCTGTGTTCGAAAAGTGTGCGTGCGTGTTGAGATTTTGAGAGAAGGACAGGAAAACGTAGCTCAGAGAAGATAGGTTTCTTTTTTTCTACATGGTACAGCAAATACCTGACATTTTAAAAAGTGATGATAAAGCAATAGCATTGACAGAGAGACCCTCACAAAATAAGGTGAAGCATAATGCCCAAAGAAGGACATTTTCAAAAATGCATACACAACCCTTGGTTTACACATGCACTGGTGTTTGTGCAGGCACCTTCTGAAAACTCTATCCCTCAGCTCCACCTTCTCGATTTTTCTGGGACCACTTATCACATTCTTAAATACAAATAAGTGAAGGTCCTTCTATGGGGGCAAAAATAGTATTGAATAGGCTAAATGTAACTGTAGTGGGGCGACTGCCCCACTCCCTGAATTTGGACTGCAGCAGGCCAGTGGGCCTGTGCAGACAGGGAGCCAATCAGGGCCCAGATTAGAGGGAGCCAATCAGGGCCAGGCTCAGCCCTATAAGGAGGCTGCTCAGGAAAGGAGCAGGCAGTCTGTCCCAGGCCTTTGACAGGGGAAGGTCTGTCTCCAGGCTGGAAGACTAGCACCCGGGACAGCGCAGTGCTGGGCAGGCCCGGGGGAGCAGAGGGTAACTCCAGCCTGGAATCTGTCAGGCTGCAGGCCCTGAAGGGAAGGGCCTAGCCGGTGCGAGGGGCCGAAGGGGAAGCGGCCCAGGGACATGGACAGACAGAGGCAGAGAAGGAGGGCAGGACGGCTGCCACTAGAGGGTCCCTGGGTTGGGACCCAGAGTAGTGGGCGGGCCTGGGTCCCCCCCCTTTCCCCCTTGCTTTGCACCCGGCTGATGGAGCGGCCATCTAGAGCTGTACCAACCCCCTGCCAAGAGGGGAGTGACTTTGAGGGTGCAGTTGGCCACATCGGCCAGGATGCAGAGAGGCAGCTGATTGATCCCCCCCCCCCAGAAGGGGGCGAGGATGGACTAAGGGGCACTGCCGGAGGGCAGTGGCTCGAAGAGGATGCCGCGAGCTTGGGAGCAACGTGGGTCCGGACACGCCAACCGAGGGCAAGACGACGGATGGGACACCACCAGGAGGGGGCGCTCCACTGGACAGAGCTAATTCCCGAGACAACCAGTAGGAGGCGCCAGGTGGTGAGTCCCAACGCCGTGACAGTAACAGATAAGGGTCTTCTGGATGGGCTCGTTCCTGCTCAAGTGCTAAGGCTTTTGAAATCAAAATATATCAAATAATAAGGAATGAAACAAAACAAAAATGTTGCCATCCTATGCATAAATGGGAAAGGAATTGGCACCTCGGGCTCTGACTTGTCACAAAAAGTTTCCACTTCAAAATATTAGTCACAACAAATGCAACGAACAAAATAAGTAAATGAAGCTGATGAACAGAGATGGATTAAAAATGGATTTTTGGCAATTCTGAAAAATCTGAAAAAAATTCCCTTTGGGTCAAACCAAAAACTGTTTTTTCAAAATTGTTGGCAAATCAAAATGTGGAAAAAGATTTTGTTTCGGGTTCAATGAAACTTTGTTTGACCCAAACTAATTGTTTTATTTTTGATTTTCAGCATTTTTTAAGGTTTTTAAAATAAAAATTGAAGCAAAAAGTCATTTTGAATCAAAAAGTCAAAACATTTCTTTTTGGAATTTTTGGAATTTTTCTTTTAACCAAAACATTCTGGCAAAATGTTGGTGTTGCAGAATCTGCATTTTTTTACCATAAAAGTTTTGGTAAAAAAAAAAAAGTCACTCCATTCTACTGACAAAGCAAACTAACCTTAGTGAAGGGCCAGGACTTGGGTATCTAAAGATGCTTGTTGCAGACACCCAAATTTTTACTTCCATTTTGAATTCTGCTTCCTCAATGCAGGACAAACCAACCATTCTATTTACTCTCTACAGAAGCTCTGAAAATGTTTGTTGGTTTTCTGTTGCAATTTAACTTGTTCCGTATGTGGCCACAGCACCACTCATGAATGTGCATTTTACAAAATGCCAGGGTGGTAGTGGTGGTGATGATGTTAAGGAAGCACAGTTTCTTTCCCTATTCCTCGGCAGGCAAGGGGAGATAACACTCTGAACCATCCTTTTAGATTTAAAGGCTTAAATATGTATATGGATAATGAGAATGCTCACAGCTACCTTTGCTAGGATTAAAAAAATAGGGGGATATAAATCTTCTTGCTTCAGGTAATAAACCAACAATTAAATTTGTGGGTTATAAAGAAACTTCCATTACAGGCAGTAATCTCCATACAGGTTTTTTGTTGTTGTTGTTGTTGTTTTTGCACCTTCTTCTGGATCATCTGGCACTGGCCACTGTCAGAGTACTTGAGTAGATGTATTGCTGGAGCGATCTGGTATGTCAGTTTCCATGTTCCTGTGCTCCCAATCATATGAGTAAATGTTTGTAGGGTTGGGTCTTTATCTAGGCTCTCAAGAGTGGATTTTAAAGAAGGTAAAGAAGGTAGATGAAATGCAACTCCCACTGACTTCACTGAGATCAGGATTATACCCTCTGTTCCAACATAGGGATGCCTTTTGCTTGGTAGATCCCTGGGACTTGAGGGCACTCAGCACTTGGCAGGACAGGACACTTATTGCATATATACAATTACTTCCTTTTGACCTACCATAAGATTATTATTATTTTTTAATCCTAAAAGCCAAAAAAGTGCTGGTGCTATATTTTATCAACAAAATGAAATTTGCCTGTAGGGGAACTTTCAAGTTTGTAGCTCAGCAGGATATAAAATCCCATTCACCAGAGTAAGCATGAATGAACCAACATGCTTCCTGAAGTTATAACTATGCAAAGTATATTGAATAATGTTTGAAGAGAGTTAATTACAAACTATGTTTAGATTTAAACTTAATACGTTGAGCCTGAGAGAAATGGATAACTATAAAATTGCCTTATCTGTCAGACAGACAAAAGCCACGAGAGGGCATTTAATACCATAGCAGGAAGGATTTTGTGACAATTTAATAAAAGCGATGGGAATTAAAAATAGACCTAAAAATTTAAATAGAGCTTGTAGTGAGCCGGTGTGGCACCGCTCCGCCTCCGACAGGGCCGAGCTTCCTCCAATCCCAGCGTGGGTGGAGCCACTGGGTCCGGGGCCCGCCCCTCCGAGGTCACGGCCCCGACCCGGAAGTATAAAAGACCGCCAGCAGAGCTCAGTGAGAGCCAGACCGCCAGAGAGAGCAGACGTCCCGGGCCGAGCTCCCGCTTGGGAGACAGCCGCAGACCGCGAGCCGCCTGTTAATACCCCACGCCGGTCAAGCCTCCCTCTCGCCAGGTACCCCGAGGAGGACTGGCCCCGCCTGCCCCGTGCCAGCTATCCTGAGGAGGACTGGCCCAGCTTGCCCCGGACCAGCTGCCCCGAGGAGGAGTCAAGTCTACCCTGTGCCAGATATCCTGGGGTAGAGCTGCCGGACCAGCCCCCAAGCCCCGCACCCGAGGAGCCGATGCTGCTGGACTGGCCCGAACCTGGCATCGCCACCGAGGTAAGCCCCGAGGGGGAACAAGGAAGTAGCCCGGGGGTAGCCGACCCCAGTCAGGCTGCAGAGGCCTGTGAGCCGATGTCAGTGTGTTTCGGTCAGGATACCCCACTGACCGGCAGCGACAGTAATCGCTGCTAGGGCCCTGGGCTGGGATGCAGTGGAGTGGGTGGGCCTGTGTCCCCCCTCGCCACCCCCACTCACGGGTGGCAGGCTTCCCCCTCACCCAACGCTCAGGTAGGAACCTGGGCCTGATTAAACTGCCTGTTTGCTCAACCCCTGCCCCAAAGGGCTTGAGCTGTGACTGTTTGTGCCCCGCCCTGCCCCAGGGCCCGGGCCCCTTGACTGCTTGTTTGCTCAACCCCTCCCCCAAAGGGCTTGAGCTGTGACTGTTTGTGCCCCGCCCTGACCCAGGGCCTGGGCCCCTTGACTGCTTGTCTGCTCAACCCCTCCCCCAAAGGGCTTGAGCTGTGACTGTTTGTGCCCCGCCCCGCCCCAGGGCCTGGGCCCCTTGACTGCTTGTCTGCTCAGCCCCTGCACCGGAGGGCCTGGGCTCCTTAACTGTTTGTTTGCTCAACCCCTGTCCCAAAAGGGCTTGAGCTGTGACTGTTTCTGCCCCGCCCTGATCCAGGGCCTGGGCCTGCTTAGACGGTTAGTTAGCGCTCAGCCCCTGCCTAAGGGCGTGATCTCCTGAACTGTGAGCCGCTCAGCCCTTGCGTAAAGGGACCTGAGGTTAGACTGTCTGCAATTTAGTGAGCTGGTGTGGCACCCCTCCATCTCGGAGGGTAGAGCCCTGGCTCAACCCTACTACAGAGCTAAATTTGATGTATAAAACATTGTGACTAGATTTGTTCATTTTCTGGTTTGTAAATCGTGTAATATGTAGGATTGAGCAAAACTGTAAAAAGTTCTTGCGAAAATGTTTGCAATTTTGTTTTTGACAAATTCATATTTGCAAAATGCAATTGGATTTTTGCATTCAATACATTTGACTATTTTCTCCATTTAGTTGCAAATCCACAGAGGCTCAAAGATAGCCACTTAATTTCACTTGAAGTATTTTTTTTTTCTTTTAAAGGTAAACATGACTGACATCCACCTCAGATACTTGACGACTGTGTCTATTCAACACTCTCTATTCAGTCAGAATCTTAAAAGGACACCCAAGGTCTCAGGAACACAGTGGATGATGAGGCTGAGACAAGCGTTTGCTAGATGCAGGGGTCTGTGGTTCAAATACTCTCCTGTTTTCTCAGCTAATGAGGTCAGAACACCTTTGCCAGTAATGAACGTGTAACATGCCTCTAAAACAATGCACCATGCATGATGCAGTCAAAGAGAATTATAATTATAACATTTAACAACACCAAAGCATTCAGCATATGAAATATGAAATTAAAATGGAAGACACAGAAACATTGTTAACACTAGTGAGATTTAGGTCAAGATGTTGGACAGACTTGTTCTAGGGAAAGATTAATGTGAAGTTTGGTCCTGATCCTTGGATGTGTAAAGATCAATACTGAGCTTTTGTCTGTCTCAATCTCCAAGTGTATGCAGTCCTTAAATAATTAGTCAGCCATTTTTTTGCCATGACACAAAATTTAATGGGTTAACCCTCAGTGTGTGGTAATTCTGGGGTGTGTCAAAGGGAGGCAAAAGACTCTTTAAACCACCATTGCTTTTTGCCTCCCCATTCTGAAGCTGACTTATGGCCAAACCAGTTTCTAGCACAAGTGAGAGCAGCCTAAGGGCTCCTCTAACTAGTTAAGGCTTGTAATGGTTCCTAGGGGGCATTATATCAGTGAGGATTGCTGGAATGCACTGCACTCTTGCCCAGTCCAGACATGCACCTTATTCTGGGAATAGAGCTGGAGGAGCTGCAACTGAGAAAACTGTCATACCAGCAGAATCCTCATTTAGGACAGCATTAAGAACAGCTCAAAGGAATCTTATTGGCCAGTCTCTGGTCCACAGTTACCATCCTACCCAATTGCAACCCTCCCTCGGCTGATATAATGAAGCTGTTTCTGGCAAAGTTTATTAAAAATTCCAGTCTTTTAGCTCTGATATTCAAATGTACTTTGGTTTAAATGCATAGAGTATAGATCTATAGATACATGGTAGCACAAATACTAACTTACACATATGCAATGTCCAAAGCATGTGTGCATACTCTTTTGCAAATGCAGGTTATATACAGATTAGTGGGTTTAGATGGCAATATAAACTGTGTCTAGCTCCGCAAGACTGTTATATTAGAGCATGCTATTGTAATGCCAACAAACCCTGGTTGTCATCGGCCAGGATCAAACCTGGGACCTCTGGAGTTTAATGCATGAGCCTGTACTTCATGAGCTAAAAAGCACATCTCTCTTAGTCAAGGTTGTAGCAGGGTCATCAATCTCTAGCTCAGGGGTGGCCAACCTGAGCCTGAGAAGGAGCCAGAATTTACCAATGTACATTGCCAAAGAGCCACAGTAATAAGTCAGCAGCCCCACCGATCAGCACTCCTCCCCCCCCCCCGCACCTTCCAATCAGTTGTTTCGTAGCATGCAGGAGGCTTGGAGGGAGGGGAAGGAGCAAGGGCATGGCAGGCTCAGGGGAGGGGGTGGGAAAGGGTGGAGTGGGGGCAGGGCCTGTGGCAGAGCCAGGGGTTGAGCAGTGAGCACCCCCCGGCACATTGGAAAGTTGACGCCTGTAGCTCCAGCCCCGGAGTCGGTGCTTATACAAGGAGCTGCATATTAACAGCTGAAGAGCCGCATGTGGTTCCGGAGCTACAGGTTGGCCACCCCTGCTCTAGCTGGTCTAGGTGCCGCTAGAGCAGGACAGAGTGCCATACCAAGCAGGCATGGGTTACATGATGAGAATATTATACACTGTAATGACTCAGTCCCTACAACAGAGCAGCTAAGTGTTGTGTAACAGCAATGGGCTACTGATAGTGCTGCTGAGCATGGTATTTTGTGTCTCACAATCTAACAGGCTGAAGAAAGTGAAGGAAAGTAGGTATAGTTGGTTTGCAAGAACATTGGGCCCAGCATAAGGCATTATGCACCTGGTAGTGAGATACACTCTCTTTTCTTAGACCCCTCAGCAGCATTTTATTAGTGGCCTGGCCTTCATGCTGTCCATGCTTACAGTTCCTTCTACGTGTTGGCCGCCTAAGGGCTTCAGGGGACAACAAAGGTCCGTGGCCCG
>NW_020664561.1:42856862-42976809 GCF_002925995.2 Terrapene triunguis
GCCTTTCACTTTCCCGAGTTACCTGGTAGCTATGCCTAGTGGACCCCAACATATGTTTAGCTATTAAACACACTCACTCACTTTTCCTGTCTGAAACATGGCTGCTGTATACATCCTTTTTTATTTGCTGGATTGTACTTTTAGTACCTATGCTATGGCCACAGTCTGCCCTCATCTCTGAATGATTTGCCTTCTATTCACCTGTGCGAAATTCAGAGCAGGTTTAGAAGTTTGCATGATGGGCGCTATGCAGTTCTCTCTACACTATGCAGAAGCCTCTATGACCAGGTGCTGAGCAAACAGTGACCGGTGAGCATTAGTTCTTTGGCTTTCCATACTTCCTTCAGAAGCCTATAGGACCCAGACTTTAAGGATTAAAGATTCCTGGATTATAACAAAGTCTATTCATCATCTTTTGGCACTGCTCTTTGTGAAGCATTAGTAAATGATATAACAGCATTTCTAACCAAATTTCACAAGGCATTAACATACTAAATAAAGTGGTCATTTTAAAATCAGTCTTGATGGCATACATCAGTCTCAGGGGGAAAAAGTGAACACTTTTGGTTCAAATCCCTCTTAAAACATACTTCTTCTGTCAAGTCAATCAATGTTAATCCACTTTAGTCATGAATACGTTCACCACAGACTCAATAATTAAAATACACATTGCAATACTCTGATAAAATCCCTTTGGTCATCCAGGGCAGTACATAGCTATATTGTCTCATGTCTCCATTTAGCTTCCAAGGCTTAGTGGGTTGAGTCATATCTTCCCCCAAGTTACAGCACAGAGCCCAAGGTCAGTATTTAAACAATGGTGCATAATAGTCATCATGACCTTTGCAATCTTTATTTTTCTAAAACTGGATATTAATTCAAACAAACTGAACATGCTATGAAAGCGCGAGATACCTTTTGTAAGATGGAGAGAATGCTAGCAGGTGGGAAAACATTTGTAAGATTTGGCAGACTGTTCCCCTTTTAAGGATATCTGTCCATTGATTGTCGGGGAAATGAGCAGCCTGAGAGTTGCCAATCAACTTTGTGCTGTGCCAGGACCCCTAAGTTACAGGAGTGGTCAGAAACCCTCATTTGAAAAGACCACACCTGCTCTTCATGAATGAAGACCATGCTACTCTGGTCAGTACATTTGCCAGTTCAAGTTGGATGACGTTCCAGGCTACAGGTAGGTGAACGATTCTCAGTAAACTATGTGTCTGGTGAATTTAGTCCTTGCCTTGTTTTCAAATAGTCTATGAACACACTGAGAATTTTACCATCTTTGTTGTGTTTTGAAATTAAATATTTGATTAATACAATTTTCAGCCTGTGAACAACAAAAGCCGTTACTACTTGAGCAGGCGTAGCAGTATTAGGGCTAATAAGACAAGCACTTTAGGGCTTATAATCCAGTGTTTGGATTCCATCTGATGTAGACTAGTGGAACCCATACTGTCCTTTACAAAGAAGTACACTACAAACTTATGCATAGATATGTGAATTTGAGTGATGGACTCTTTCCATTATGAAAATATCTGGACACCTCTCTACCTACAGTCGGCCTTTGTCTCCTAAATTGGATGCCGCTTCTCTTCTTGCTTGTGTTTTAGATATTTATTTAAAAAACAAATTCCAAAGGACTTGTAGCATAATAGCAATGAGAAAAGTACTGAACTGTTTTACAAGGCAATAATCTAGTTCCCTTATTGCAATACTCTAACCAGCCATCAGCCTTATAGTTTTTCCACCCGGGAACCAAATTATTGCCTCATAAAACAGATCACTGCTTCTATTATGGCTTAAATATAATTGTATTTAAAGACCTTGTTTGGTTCCATTTAGCAAAATTAGCTTTTATCTTATTTCATCGTAACAACAGCTTTTAATAAACTCAGTGATTTTGTGTGGAGCAATATAATATTTAGAACTTTGTGCAAAAATATACACCAAGAACAGCAAAAATAGTAACATGAAATGTTCTCCTTTTTGTGAAAAGTTATCTTTCACCCAATCTAATTTTAGTAATGTGGTAAAACATTCAAAATGGACTGTTTGTCTCTAAAAATTACTTTTTGTTGATTTGAAAAACTAAATAGAATCTTGGTTCACATGGTGGCATTGGGGGATAACTTTACTCAATTTCAAAGATTTTGTAATAAATCTGGTCAGAACTACAAAATTTCATTAACATTTTAAATTTTCAGACTAATTCAGCAATTTCACTAAAGTCTTTTTACTCATAATTTTCAGCTAAATGAAATCAAATATGTACATCCAGCGTAGGAAAATGCCATGCCGTAGTATACAATGCCACGCTTTATAGCCTGGCCTCTAAAATGGTAGCTCTGGGCCACATTTACAAAAGTATTCAGGCAAATAAAGATACAGAAAGGCACCTTATAAGATTTAGAAAACCACATAAGTGTGTTAGCCTAACTACTACTGATGTGAATGGGAGGTAGGAGCCTAACTTGCTTAGGTGATTATAAAAGATTGGGCACATTACATTTTCCATCTCAAAGCCTCCAGGTCTAGCTGATCAGCTTGGATGATGTAAGCAATCCTTTTGTACTGTACAGAAACAATCTGCTGCTGCAGGAAACGGTGACATCATAGATAGATATGTGCAAGCTACTGGCCTTTCTTTTCCATGTAGTTTGCAAGCCCAGGTGGCATAGTTCATTGCTGTTAGCAAGCTATTTCTCAGGAAACAAAGAAAATGAATTCCATTTAATTTATAAACGAATAAAGCAGCATTGACCGAACAAGAGACAACATTCAGGAGGTCTTGGGCCTTCCAGTAACAAACTTGATATTATTAGCTATCTCCAATAGGCCAACATTAGGGCACCATGCCATCCAGTAGTTGCATTTTTGCTTTTTATTGACGATATATTTACTAAGAATATATGAATCAGCTTAACAATATCCTCAAAGAAAATCTGCACAACACCTCTAAAAGACAAGCCTGGGAGCTTAAATTCATAACTTTGCTAGACACTAAAAATCATGGACTGAATAGAGACACTAGATTTATTACAACAATCTGTAGCCCACTATCCACCACCACCACCTTTTCCCCCCCATGACTGGAAAGTTGTTAACTGCCTTGAATGGTCCCTTGGAACATGTGTTAACTACTTACGCCAAACAATCTGTTCCACCTTGTATTTAGCTGTGAAACTCTGAAACCTGGTCTACACTATAGAGTTAGGTCAACGTAAGGCTGCTTACATTGACCTAACTCTGTAGCCATCTACACGAAAATGTAGCTCCCATAGATGTAACTCACCCACCAAACTGACTTAATAACTCCACCTCCGCGAGAGGCGTAGTGCTTAAGTTGATGTAGTTAGGTCAGCGCAGTGTCAGTGTGGACACTGCACTGCTTACGTTGATCATCACTCCCTTTCAGAAACCATCCCACAATGCCCCACACTGGCAGTTAAATCGGCACAAGTGCTCCTGATGAGGACATGCACTGCTGACACAAGGAGCATAGTGTGGACATGTAAAACCAATTTTACGGTGGCTGTATGTCAGTGTAACTTAGGTCAACTTAATCTTATAGTGTAGAGTTGCCCTGAGTCCATTCCCCAGACCTGAAGATGACTCTGTGTAAGCTTGCGTCTCTCACCAACAGAAGTGGTCCAATAAAACATATTACCTCACTCATGTTGTCTCAGCTTAACAAAATGACAACTGTACATTAGCAGCTGAGGTATTTATAAAAGCAAAATGTAAGAGAGGGCACACTGAAATTAGAAAGTGTGGTGAACAAAGTTATAAAATTATGATGCCTTTATTTTCTGTCTGAAAGTAGCAACCATTTTGTTTTCAGAATTGGTTAAGCTTGTTACAAAGCACATACTGTGTTCTCATGGTGACATACCTTTTTGTTCTTGCTTTCCTTAATCTAAAATTAATTGTAGAAAATGTGTGGTTGCTGTTTGTATATGGAAAAGCATAAGAGGAGACTTTAGACAAGAAATATAAAAGCTTGTCATCATGAACAGAACTAGGCAGCAGGTTGATTCATGGGATTGGTATAGTAAAGGGACAGAGACTTTCACCTCCCAGCCATAGATCTGCATTGTTGCCGACTCTTGCAATTTTGTCATCAGTCTTGCAATATTTTGTTTTGTTCTTACAGCCTGAGCTCCTGGAGTCACATGCGTGATAATCTCAGCTTTCATTTAAAGTATGTTTCTCGCTCCCATCGTTGTGGAGAAAAAGCTTGAAAATGCCCTTAATGCGTTACAGGCTCAAAACCCAGAAGGCAAATACCAATCACATGATTTTTTGAGGGCCTGCCTCATTATTTTTGAATGCCTGGTTTCAATTTGGTTGGATTTGAACCTAGCTTAGGTGGAAGTTCTATTCCTCTTGAGTTGTTTAGTGATCTACTTAAGATGAATTAGAGATTTTAATATTACTTCTAGTGGACAGCGATTCAATGTTAATAAACACTATCACAACTAGCTTAGCCATCTGATCTAAGGATGGAATAGCAACAGAAATGAACTGCTCCATCTTAATGACAAGGAACCTTTAGGAAAGTGATTCGGACCGCAGGTTGACTCATTCAAAACATAGGTCCCCAGGGAGACTGCATTTGAGTAACATCCTACTGGCACTGGTTTAATAATGCCTCTGAAGAAAACGTGCTACCTACTCAATCACCAGCACAACTTGATCCTGGGGCAGTATCTTTGGCAGTTCCCCACCAAATATTGACCCAGTATGGTCTTGGTTGTCTCATAAGCTCAGACAAGTTCACATCCTAAAGTAATACTGCTGCCTGGAACCTGGCTAGCTGGAGCTATTTGACTGATGAATACAATTGCTACCTCAACTTTGCAGGCTGATAATTTATTTCTTGCCATGCAAACCCCTGTGATTGTATTTCTTCTGAAATTATAGCAATCTCAGTATATATCTTACTTCCCAAGGGTTTATGAGTAATTTTTTGGTGTTCTCTTTTTGTCTTTTCTTGCGCATAGTGTGATGTTTTGTGAACTTGCTTTGAATGTAACTCATTGAAAAGGCCAAGAAGAAATACTAGACTGTTCCCTGAGATACACTTGTTTTCATCACTGACCTTCTCTTTCAAGAAAAGGGGAAGAGGGGAGGAAGACAATGTGGTTTTCTTTGATGACAAGTTAGTTTAAAAGAATCCTCTGATCAATGACTGTACTGTCGCTAAAGGATACATTTTCTGTTTATTTTCTTTTAAGAGAATAAAATGCTGACATTGGTAGCTTGCAGTCTTTGGAAATGGGAGACATAATCCTAAAAATACTAAAGGATATTGGTCTTACCTACCCATAAAGATTTCATTTGTACAGAATAAAAGAACATCTTGGGTTAAACTTATTGGGAAAGGGAAAAAAGCCAAAGTGGAAACCATATGTCATTCAATTTCATTGGAAAATGAATTGTATTTGGTTAATATGATCTTCCAGTTAAAGGGCATCAAACTTTAATGAAAGGAAAATTTTCTTTAAATAGCATTGGCTCGAGTCCCTGTTGAGTCAGCTTTATAAACCATAAATATTTGTATTTTGCATCTCTGCTGACGGGCGGCTCCAGGCACCAGCGCACCAAGCGCTTGCCTGAGGCGGCAAGCCGTAGGGGGTGGCCTGCCAGTCACCATGAGGGCGGCAGTCAGGCTGCCTTCGGCGGCATGCCTGCTGGAGGTCTGCCGGTCCCGCGGCTTCGGCAGCAATTTGGCGGCGGGTACGCCGAAGGCGTGGGACCGGCGGACCTCCCGCGGGTGTGCCACTGAATCCGCATTACCAGCGAACTTCCCGCAGGCGCGCCACTGAAAGCCGCCTGACTGCCGTGCTTGGGGCGGCAAAATACATAGAGCCGCCCCTGTCTGCTGATAAACACTATACAGGAATACACTGTTTTCCAATGGGATTTGATCAGGATGGCAGAACAATTCATACATTTGATTTTTTGGCACACGGGTGGTGTGTAGTGTGGTATTAATACTGTATTTCTCTGATCCACTCTGCTACATAGTCCAAGCATCTTGGAGGGAAAAGGACTTTTAAAGATGTTGGCAAGTAGGTACTGTCTTGTGGCTATAAACTACTTGGCAGTAGGAATATCATGTACCAGCTTTGCTTCTAAAACCTTTATTTGTTACTTTCTTATATGTCAGATACTAGTTAAAATAATTGAAAAAATCTTATAAAATGAAAGCAAATATCATATCTAAATGCACTGTTAGTACTTTAAAGTCTCATTTTAGAAAGGTCCTTAATCACATGCCCAATTTTAAGACCATTTGTCTATAGTCCCTGATCTTGAATTAATATTGAAAATATTCCACACATCTTGTGGGAAATAAGCTTTTCTATATGGTGGAATATAATTTGAAATACTTATGAATAATGCCATGAACAGAGAAAAATTGGGTAGAACTAAAACAACAATAAAAAACTCAGAACATATTTCCCTATGCTTTTAATCTGAGCTATGTGATGATAATTGTAGATAACCATATACTTAGAAATAGGAAATTATAAAATTCCATTCAGCCTAAGGATTAGAACTGGTGGAAGAAACTTAGATGGAACCACATTTGTCAGAATATGAAGTTCTGTTGAAACTAAAACACTTCACATAATTTTATTGATTTTGCCAGAATTTTGTTTTGGAAAAAAAAAACAAGAAAGGTCCCATTGCAATTTTTTTATTTTGTATTTTATTATATATCATAATACATTTTAAAATATAAAAATCAAAATGAAACATTTAGGTTGTCATGAAATGAATTTTTCACCAGAATTTTCCTTTACAGAGAATTTCAAAATTTTCAGTTTTTGCCCCTGTTTGGAATGAAACCAAATTTTAAGATCTCTATATCTTTGCAAAAAGGAACTCCTGGTCCTCTGCACTGCTCTACTATGAATGCAATTGTCTCTAAAATCTATAAGGTGTTAAGTTGGACTTTATATCTGGTGAAAACTTGTGGACGATAATTCATAGACTATTTAGGATACAGCTCTACAAAACACTAATATATGTGTATCAGTGTTTGCAGGATTAGCACTCTAAAGGGCCCTAACTATTAAAATTGCTTATCTTTAACAATTTTATGACTAAAAAACAAATTTAATATAAGTGGTGACCTCAGATGATGTCAGTGGCTCTCCATTGCAGGTGTCAACCAACACAACCACTCACAGAGAAAAGTAATATAACTTTTTTGTAAACTGTTAGTCTATGGCAGAAATGTGAAATACTAAACTTGTTTAATTATCTCCAGGGTCTACATTCCTTAAGGAACATGTGTACCAAATATTAAGATTTCAGCTAAATTGGAACATGGAAATTAATTGTTAGTCAGTCACTCTCATACAAACATCTATATTATATTATTTTAATCGAAATAGTATATTACTATTTATCTATCTTAGTAGTATTTGTAAAATAGTCTTCAATCCTATGAATCCTACTGTTAACAGAAACAAAACTCTTATGGGGTATATTATTTAATTTTGTGTGCGTGGAGGAGAGAGTTGGAAGTCGGGAGAATGGTCATCTACAGTCTTATCCGAAGCCCATTAAAGTCAATGGGAGCCTTTCCATTGACTCCACTTTGGAGTCAGGTCCCTAGACTGCAACAACTTCAGATGAGAACAAAATAGCCTTAGATGAAACCCACAAATACTGCTTTTTTAGAACTTTAGGACTCAATTTTATATTCAACATTTGTGAGAGAAGTGAGAAGAATAAGTAGCATCTGCATGGTGTGCAAGTTGGCGAGAACTCCAGTCTGCCACTTTCCAAATGGTTTTAGAAATGTTTGTCAGGCTTGATCACAAATTACAGATGATTATAAGTGCAAGCAGTATGTGCAAGCAGATGGAGAAGATGAACTGGGAAAAGTTTCTTCCTAAACAATTTGATTATTACTAAGTATTTTCAGGACAAAAGTTAAATATTTAACCGGGGCTTATAATAAAGAATTATGGGATGTTCAAGTTAATTTATAAAATTCAATCAAATAATTTTTGAAGGTTCTGACACTAATAAATAGATATTTTAACATTGTTAGCAGTGAAGATTCATGGAAATGCTCCAACATTTTTCATTTTTGGGCACATAGGAAATCACAAGGATACAAATGAGAACTTCATCAAATGGGTGTTTCTCTTAGTAGAAGTCAGTAGTGACATGAGACATGTTGATCCAGAGAACTAGTTTACAGCTACACTTTCTTGCCATTTAAGGTGAAATCCACCGAATAACACCAAGTTCCTGGTGAGCATATGTTTCTTTTCTGGAAGTCAATAGATAAGCCACTTTATACCAAGTGAACATCTGGACCATTGTTCTTTTATTCTAGAAAATATACTTTCTGCATGGAAGCATGCAAGAAAATTCTGGGTCTCGAACAGTAATGAAGGTAATTCAAATGATGTTCCTCCACGACAGTGCTAAGCCAGTGTGCCAGAGTGATTTAGGTGGCAATGCATTATTGGAAGTGAAAAATGTGTTATCAACCTTGTAGTCATCCTGGGCAGCATTTTCAGCAGCTGGAGGCTGAAGTCTGTTTGAAAAAAAAAATGTGCATACACTTGGATTTGCATGTGCTTACAGCACATTTTTGCACACCAGTCTACAGTGGCTGAAAATATGGCCCTAAAGCCTCCACCATCACTTTTCACAATTATTTATCCTAGGTATTTATAAAATACACCTCTACCTCGATATAACGCTGTCCTCGGGAGCCAAAAAAATCTTACCGTGTTATAGGTGAAACCGCATTATATTGAACTTACTTTGATCCACTGGAGTGCACAGCCCCGCCCCCCCAGAGCACAGCTTTACCGCGTTATATCCAAATTCGTGTTATATCGGGTCGCGTTATATCGGGGTAGAGGTGTACCTTTCCCCATGGTACCTGAGTACAACATGTTTGGCACTCTCAGAAGCCTTGCCTAGGATTTCAACCTGGAACTTCTCAAAAGAGAGAGTTGTACCACTTAGATCAATAAGACACTCAGGACTATGGCATTTGGTCCCAGTGCCATATAGGTTAAATTCCAAGTTGACAAAACAGTACATCCTGCCTACCTAAATTCATCCGGTGCCTTCAGTTATGGTTGCCTATGTCATATATGTTTCTTTCTCAAAACTATTACCTAGTTGCTAAGATAAAGGTGCTGTATACATCATCAAGGACCACACTGTAGTTGGCCACACATAGATGAACAAAAAGAAAAAAGGAGCAACCCTTCATAGGGGCCCAGTCCCAGTCATGATAAAGAATGAAGATATAGCTTGAGGCTAGCCCAACCAGTGGCCTCTCATTTTCCCCAGAATATCCAGATGAGAGAATCTTCATTCCTCTCTGTCAGCAAGCAGAGTTAGGTTGATGCAACTTTTCAAAGTCATGGAACTGACATTCAAGCAGGTGCTCTCCCAAAGGAGCCAGAATTTCCTGCTGCAATTCTAATACACAGCCACTGGCTTAGAGCCACATTGTGTTCCTCTGAGATGCCTGCATTTCAGCGGTTGGTGAAGTGACTTCTGTGTATACCTAATCTGAAAACAGTTTTGCTATTTTTTAGCATGAAGGACATGGCTATTTAGTTTATAGTTTGTATAGAAATAGTATTAACTATTCAAACTATAGTTCTATTCAAACTATAAACCATTACTATTTAATTAATATTTTAATAACAATAAACAACACAGACTTGGACTTGTAAGATTCTGTGAAATACTATTCGATTGCAGCAGAATATTCAGCTTGAACTCAAAGGGATGATAACATAATAGTCAATTGTATGAATGATCTAAAAATATGGCCTTATTTATTTCATTGCTTTGTTTTTTGTTTGTTTTTAACAAATGGTTAACAGTTTACAGATGAAGAATATTTGCAGTGAGGGCTTAAAGCAGTTTAATAATTTCTATATAGTTGTGAAATATACTAAGTTTCTGCACAAATATTGAGAAAAATATTAGACTACTTGCTAATCTTCTTAAATGTAATCAGGGAAACAATTTTTTTTTGTATGTAGAATACAAACTTTTACAACAGAACAGATAGTATCTTACATATATTAATTGTTATTTTGTTTGATAATGAATGTGCCTTTAAATATTTTTGTTAGCTAAATTTCAATTTTTAAACAGTGCCAGTGACACTGTAGCTATATCACAAAAGAAAAGAGCTTCTCTGCTTTGTTTTCAATTTTCTCTGGAAAAATTTTAAATCAATCTATAGTGCTTATACAGGTAGAATTTATAAGGAATTGAACACAATGCATATTCAATTAACCTTTCTTTTCTCTGAATAGAAGCTTTACTTGATCTTTGAGATTATCAAAAAGCCATTATGTTTA
This sequence comes from Terrapene triunguis, assembly GCF_002925995.2. Taxonomy (NCBI): domain Eukaryota; kingdom Metazoa; phylum Chordata; order Testudines; family Emydidae; genus Terrapene; species Terrapene triunguis. The sequence goes on from NW_020664561.1 coordinate 42,867,239, forward strand.
TTATTTTTAAACTTTCATTGAGTGCAATAAGCTGATAGGATGAAGGATGGGTATTGAAATACCCACTTGTAATCCAACACACCTTGTTCTTGCAAAGAAGAACCTGTCTAACCATTAGAAGTGGTTCACTGGGACTAGAATATAAAATATATTGGTTGGTTCACGAAAGAACATTTTTCTGAATGAGTTTGGCCACTGATACTTTTGCACAACAGAAAATATTAATGGAAGAAATTATGACTTACAGATCTTGGTCTCAGTCTTTCAAAGACCTAGGTCTGTGAGTAACTTTTTATACACATAAGTACTCAATGGAGTACTTAAATCCATTAATTTTTGTAAGATCAGAGCTGTAGAATTTAAGACACTATGGGGCAGGAACTGTATTTTATATTTGTGCAGCACCTAGTACAGTGGAGCACTGATCTTGGCTGGCAACTCAGGTTATTACAGTAAAATGTATATAATAAATGATTGTATCCACTGAATGATCGATGATGTTTGGTAGTGTTCGCAGAGAAAGCTTGTAGGTGCTCAGTAAAACCCAGTTTTATGAAAGTCTGTAAGGATATGGCAAACAACTGCAAAATGTGGAGTTTTGATAACCACTAACGTCAGTAGGCAGAGATCATAAACTCCTCAGATTAGGAGGTAAAATCTTGTGGAGCTCAGTGGAGGTTAGGAAATTCAAGGGGATGGCCCATTAGTCAGTTCAACCCTAGGGAACATAACCCGCCAATACTCAGCCAATTGACTTCAGTGGGGCCTGGGTTTCACCTAATACTCAATTAGTCTGGAGTTTCAGTTAACCAGAGTTTGAAAAAGTGGAGCTGAGCTGTATATACATTTTGGGTTTATCAAGTGGCCATAATGAAGAATTAATTTACCCAATTATTTTGGATTTGTGCTCAGTTTCTGATTAGTAAATCATAGAATCATATATTTTAAGGTCAGAAGGGACCATTATGGTCATCTAGTCTAACCTCCTGCTCAACGCAGGCCACAGAATCTCACCCACCCACTCCGGTATCAAACCTGTGTCTGAGCCATTGAAGTCTTCAAATCATGGTTTAAAGACTTCAAGATGCAGAGAATCTTCCTGCAAATGACCCATGCCCCACGCTGCAGAGGAAGGTAAAAAAACCCCAGGGCCTCTGCCAATCTGCCCTGGAGGAAAATTCCTTCCCGACCCCAAATATGGCGATCAGCTAAACCGTGAGCATGTGGGCAAGACTCACCTGCCTAACACCCAGGAAAGAATTCTCTGTAGTAACTCAGATCCCACCCCATCTAACATTCCATCACAAGCCATTGGGCATATTTACCGCTAATAGTCAAAGACCAATTAATTGCCAAAATTAGGCTATCCCATTATACCATCTCCTCCATAAACTTATCAAGCTTAGTACCACACTGGATATGATTAATATAAATTAGGATTCTCTACCATGTGTAAACTCCAGTGTATGGATTAAGGTTAGTGATACTCTTATCCCTGGTGAACATGTTGTACCTTTTTTTGTATTTTGTTATACTATATACTCTTCCTCAAAAATCAGTAAACAGATTACAAAAAGTTTGACACAAAATAATATAGAGGGCAACCTACTTCAGTAGATCTTTAACATATAGTAATCAAGTCTTTTCCACTAATTCTATCTCTGACTCTCTGTACCCATATTATATATATTTCTTGCATTCCTGAAGTTGCATGAGGTTGTTTGTTTTATAAGATATTGATTTACAATCCATAGTCTCACAATACATTAACATGGTAAAATAGACATAAAATGGCATATAGGAAACATAGAAATATTTGAAAAAAAATATTATGTGACACACAGTCAGAGCTGGGTGGGAAATGGTTTTCCTGTTCCATGAACGTTTTTGTGATATCAGGAATTTTCCCCCTCCTGAGTTGGGATGAAGCCAAAAACTCAAAAATTCTCATAGGTCAAAATTCCCTTCTCCATCAAAAAAACCCCAAATGGTTTGGTTCAATGCAACCATTTTGGTTCAATAATTTTGAATTTTTCTTTACCCTTTTTTTATTCTAAGTTTACTAACATTTTGAACCAAAAAGCCGTTTTGATTCAAAACCCCAAACGTTCTGGTCTGAAAATGTAAAAGTTGGCCCTTTCCAAAACATTTTCAAGTTGTGTGATTTGTCAAAAAGGACCAGTTTCATAAACAGTTTACAGAGTTGTTGAAATAATTTTTTGGGGAAAAAAAATTCATGACCAGCTGTACACACAGTTTGTATTTTGCAGGCATAGTTCACTATTCAGAAAAAATATGCTGATTAGATATGCACAGTGTACACATACATGTATTTATTTATGCATGTGTGTATGCATGCATATATACGTGTATAGTTGTGTCTATCTATATGGTTATTCCCCAAATGGGTTTTCAATAATTATTAAGCAACTAGAAAGAATACTAACAATGTAACACATAGTAATATATTTTTCAAGTAACTCAGTTAATAGCATTGCTACATGCTAGTTTGTCTATGTTATCTTATGATGAGACCATCCTTAATTAACACTCATAAAACAAACCAGCCTCTTACAATAAATTCGTTCATTGTACACCAAAGCTGTGTGTTTGAGTTCTCCACTGTATGTAAATTAGAGCTGAAGAACGAGGTAGATTTGCTAAATACTACAGATCTCACACATAGTGGAAATAAAGATGCAAATCACAAAACAATAAATTCAAAGCTTTGTTACAAACACCCTGAAGAAACCTTTAACAAATCATAACTGTCAGAGGGATGGATGATGAAAGTTTTTGTCATGCAAAAGGATACAAATCACTTTGCTGTTGCAAGCTTTGCTCTTTTATTTTCTTGGTTGCAGGCACATCATCAACCTTAATGATAAAAGCCTTCCACAAAAATAATTCTTAAGCCTCAGGAACAAACACCTCTTTGGCACCCTGAGAGAAAATTCCACAAACATCATCAATCTCCTTCTGAGCATGATTTACAACCCTTCCCTTTGGCCGACTCAAGCCATTCATGTGCATGCCCCCAACAGCGTCACATTGGGATTCTCCTCCACTTTTCCCTCTAAACACACACCAGTAGCTTGACGTGCTCCTTGCCAGTTTGGAAGCACAAGTTCAAAAATTAAGAGAAGTTGTTTGAGCCACAGGACTATCCAGGTGGGCACATTAGAAATACAGTACGAATAAAGTGACAGTGAAAGAGAACTCACACTAATGGGCCAGATTCTCAGCTGTGCTCAGTATCTTCTGGGTGCTCCTGAGAGGGGAGAATGCCAAGGACTTAATTGTTGCTTCCTGATTCTCCGCTCTAATTTATTTCAATTAGCTATGGCTACCAAGCAGCTGGTCACCCACCAGGGGTTGCCTGAGCACAGTAGCACTGTGGTCATAACCCGGCCCACCTGTGATGTGCACTTTACGTCAGATTCTGCAGAAGAGGTGGTTTAAAAGTTAGACAAAGCCATCTCTACACCAGCCGGGACACCCCAATGAGGAAGAAATCCCCAGCTAGGGAGATCTGGCTGCTATCCAGCCCCTTTTACTTTGCCAGAGCAGTGCAAGAGACTCAGATTGCAGCAGAGATTCTGGACCTATATCTTCTGCAACCAATGAGCCGGAGTCGCCTCTTGTTTACACCAGACTTGCACTGACTTAAACAAAGTAGCTTTGTAGAAGTGCAAGTAAGAGGAGACCCAACTCATTATGTGTGTTGTTGGAGGAAAGTAGAAGAAGAACTATTTCTATAGGGAAGTTGGATAAAAAGCAAAACCTAAACCAGTGAAATTTAACAAATGGGAGTAGAGTCCCCTTTGTATAACTTCAGTATCTGAAGCCTAGTAGTGGTCTCACAAAGTCTGATAAATGAACTCCTTTTGGTTGCATTCCCTGAAACTCCGGAAAAGAATCCGTGAACAGCAGCTGAAGTCATTTAGTGTACTCCAGAAATTCTTTTTATTTTGTGCACTCACTAAAACAGATGTACATACATTATTAATTGTTGCCTAACTTGCAGTCATGATCAAGGACAGAAAAACTATACCCCATTAGGAAAGCATACAAACATTATGATTAGATGAAAACACAGACAGATCTTTAAGATGTCTATATTGAGTGAAATAGTAGATACTTATGTGTCTGGCAATATATTTATGAAGGCAGCTGTGCAAAGGGGAATGAGCTACATGACCTACCAAAAGAAATCTATAAACACATTCAGGAAAAATTTAGATCACTTTTATAATGGAATCAAACATTTAGACCTACTGGATAGAATTTTCAAAAGTGCTTAAGTGACTGAGGGGGTGTGCATTCCTTACTCATGCTGGTGAACATTTATTCACAGGAGAGTCCTAGTGATATCAAAGCAATTATTTGTGTGAGTGATTTAAGGGCTACCCAGTCTAGCCTTAAATGCACAGTTCTACCATGGGGGTTGTACAGAATGGCACTACCCCAGGGCCAGCAGAGAGAGGTATTATATCTCAGGAGAGAACAATCCTTCCTAAAGTTCTATGGTGTGTAAGACTGACTATACCATGTAGCCTGAAATCATGGCCAATTATGCCCTATTGCTGTAGAAACAGACACATATCAATACCTATTCAATTGTTGGCTAGTTAAACATGGGCTTTAGTGAATCATCCTATTTGACTACTTTATTCTTAAAACCAAAGAGAACAATATTTTACATCTCTTCCAAGTATGAAAATCCCAACGCTCCAACACTTTTTCCAGGATTTAGTAGTGCAATTTTTGCTGTTCACTTTGTATTTCCATTGAATTGACAGAACTGGAGTCTAAAGCCACCTCCTTCCTCCACAGAACATGCACAGCAGAGGCAGTGGCAATCCAAAAAAATCCCCGTGCATCACAGGGGGTGGTAAGGGGAAAGAGGGATAGCTAGTCTTTTTTTCACACCCCATTTTTGAAAACACTGACCAGTAAGTGAAGAGGCATAGTCTAATGGACAGTTAAAGGGGCTAGGACCAGAAAATCATGAATTATAATCTTGGCTATAACTTTTAATCTCTCTGTATCTCAGTTTCTCCATTTGGATAATGGGGATAACACTTCCCTCTATCACAGGAGTATTGAAAGGACATAGTTATTCCCCCCCCCCCCCAAGAGCTGTATGAAGATTAAGCACTTTGTAAATGCCAAGTGTGATTATTACTACTCTGCACAAGTGAAAACCCCAAACTCTAGTAGGTGACTTATCTTGGATAAGTTAGTTGTGGAACATGCTAGTGCTAGGATGCTTTTGATAGGGTTGCCTGACATCAAAACTGGTTTTAGATCTAAACTTGGGTTTTCAGTGAACTAATTTTTTTTTTGAAGGTGTGTGCTTACTACAGACAATTTCAATATTTCATCAACCTTCCCCCTCCCCCAATTTAAACTTTCTGTTAAAACTTTTCAGGTTATGGGTTTCTTGATGAAAAATAGAAATTTCCCATAGGGAAAAGCCCAAATATTTTCTGACCAGCTGTAGTTTTTATTTATGATAGGTAATGACTACACAAAATTAATTCAAATCCATATACAACCATTAAAAACATGTGTTTCTGAAAACAACAGATCACACTTTTTGAAAATTGAACTGCCTGATATTTGCATATTGAAATTACTATTGTTGCTATTGTAAGAAATTCATTTTTACACTATACCTGGTAGTCAAATGCATATTTATTCATCATAGCATTGTATAATTTTGGAAAAAAGATGGAATTTAAAAACACTTCATATGTAGTAATCAGCATATTAATACAGATATTACAATCCTGATCGTGGAAGGTTAAGAGCACCCTGAGATACCATTGCACCTCCTCCTGTTCCTACTGAAGTCAGTGGGGGGAAATTACCATTGATTTAAGTGCAAACAGAATTGAATTTATTGAAAATAAAAGAAGTTGTGACTGCCTCGCAGCTCTGAGGAGATTTCTAGCACCTCACAGTATCAGTTTCTAAACCATCACACCTTAAGATTGTTAGTGTAATGCTATATAAAGTAAATTATTTCTGTTAGATTGCTTAATTTTTTTTTTAAAAGCATCAAAATAAACCTCTGAAGGCTTTCATATGTGGAGCATGCCAAATATTTGATACACATTTATTAATTTTATGAGGCATAATAATCTCTAATGGCACAGGAAACCTAAAATTTGCAATATGACCATGGAGCCAAAGAAATTTCCACTTGTGACAGCAGTCTTAAAGAGCCATTTTGGCAATAATTGAGTTTCTATGCTTTTCTTTTAATTTCACTACCTGATGATACCTGAGAGCAGTAGACTTTATTTCAGAATCCCATTAGGTACCATTATGAGATCCTATTTCCTAGGTTTTTAAAATCTAATTGTCAGTCAATGTGTTACAGTAAGCCTAGCTTTCTTTTGACTCTCATGGCTATACACTGTGGGAAAACAACAAAAGAAGTATGCTTCATCATCCTGTCAAGGAGGTTTCTTAACAAATTACCTTTACCCTCGAAAGAAAACACAGAGAGACTTTTTTGTAGCTTTAACAATTCTCATAGTTCATATCTTCTTTTCTCAGCTATTCAAGGGAACAAAAATACAATCCCATAGAGCACACAGATAGCGAAATCGATATCTTTAAAGATTTATGGAGAAATCTAGGTGTTTAATAAAAGCAAGTCATATTTCTTACAGTTCCTTATTTAAACTCTGTTTAAATGTTTATCTTTTACATCTGTGTATTGAAAACATGTCACTTCAATTCAGATCATTTCTTTGCAGGAAAATGCATGATAAGTGTATCTTCCTTTTATTGTATGAAGGACTCTGTGTCCAGATTCTAAGGCCATGTCTACACTACCACTTTTCTCCATATAACTTATGTTACTCGGGGTTGAGCATCTCCTGCTGGCATAGAGCGGCTACACGAGCAATCTTACAGCAGCACAGCTGCATCTCTACAGCTGTGCTACTGTAAGCTCGCTAGTGTAGATATAACCTAAATCTTGGACTATTCCAAGTAGGGATGACTATTAAAAAGGATAGAAATTACCCCACTGCAGAAGACTAGCATAAAGCCTATGTCCTACTTAAACCCTCTTTTGAGAGGCTTGAATGGGGCATAAGCCTTATGCTGGCTTTCTACCCAAGGATGAATTTCAGCCTAGGAGCCTGATCTAACTTCCACTGAAGTCAATGAGAGTCTTTGCACTGAATTCAGGGAGAGTTGGAATTGGTCCTTTGGACCAAACTTTTGTCTGAGTGCTGCATGTAGAGGGGATGCACTGGAGTCCTGGGAATAGGAATCTTTCTTCACAGGCTATGGCATGTTTGTTCTTGCAGCCCCTCTTCCTTCATATTAGGAGAATAAATAGGTCGAGAGAGCCCAATATCAAACACACTGGTGTCTAGGGAGCCCCCTTGAAGCTGTTCTCTGTAGTGTACAGGGGGTGCAAGCTCCACCACACTCTCTGCATCCCTCCCTCCCTATATTAGTTCTGCTGCATTCAGGACCATCTATCTTTATGTGGGGAACTATCAAAGCCTGCCAGATGTGAGGCACTTTGGCCCACACACGTCCCTTGCTAGTCTAGTAACAGGTAATTGATATTCAGTTAGAAAATGTCCACCTGGGCTTTTAAACTCCACAACAAAAATAAACAGTTCACCCCATGGTATAATTGAAGGTACGGGCCCTTACCTGATCCTGGGTGTCTTGGATTAAGACCAGGGATTTCCTCTCCTGTCTTAGCTTCACCCAGCACAGCACTCCCCCTTGGAAGAAGCAGGAAAGTCTTCTTATCTCACCTGTTGGGTCCTGATAGGTTATTGACTCCTCCTGGACCTTCTAGTCACTGGAGGACCAAGTCTTATTGATTTTGCTGTTACTAGAACCTGAGTGGCTTCTCTAGCCACTGCCGAGAGGTCTCAATTAATTACCCGTTTCTCAGGTGACACTTTTCTTTCAGGAGGATGTGTCAAGGTTGCAATGCAGCCATCAGGGGGGCAGACAGGCCTGGTACACTCCATCACAGAAATAAAGGGTTTGCCTTTGGTAGAATAAAGCTTGTGATAAAATACATGAGATACAAAAAGGAGCAAATCAATTAAAATTACTATAAGGTTTCTATAAATCACTGAGACATCAACCATGTGATTTGTCCATACCTAAGAATGAATTAAATTAAAAAGAGAAAGTTGTCTGGGATTTTTCCTGGTAACAGACATGGATGTACTTAAAATAGAACTAAATAACTTCAAAATAGTGATTGTTTTTAATAACACTTTGTCTGTATCTAAAGGACAGCAGAAGTGGGAGATTTAATATTGCTTCTTTTCTTCATGTAGGAATAATTTAAGAATTATTAACTATATGGATTTCATAAATCAAAACACTGTCCATTCAATTAAAAAAAGAAAATGTTACCTCTTCTAGCACATCACCACATATTACTAACTGTTAGGTGACACATTTATGTATTTCCTCCAAAACTTTGTAATTTAGATAAATTAAATATTAGGCACGCATGCGCGCACACACACACACACACACACACACACAATCTTTCAGTGAAGTGTAATGTGGAAGTGTCCATTTCCTTATTCCTACACAGCTCTGTTTAAGCACCTCAAAGCTAACTTACAGTCAGATACTCATCAAAACATGTCTCTTTCCTTCTGCTACAACCTTAGCTAGCTGCCAATGACTTCTTAGGTGTCTAGGAGCCCAGAAGGTCAGGTGATCATGAGCTCACCTCACCTCACCCAATAATTCACAACACATTCACCACATCAGCAGGAATGATTGACAACTTAATGAATAACAACTCACAAGCTTGTTCCCTCCTCCAAATCTCAGAGATACACTCAGCATACAGTATATAGTTCCTCCTGAAACAACAGAGCTTTGGTTTTAGGAAATGTCCTTGCATATCTTTTCTTTGATTCTCAGGATCATATCCGCTATCCAATGCATGTGTACAACTACTTCCTGTTCAGTTTTTAACTGTCATTCTCTTGTAATGATTCAGCCAAATTTTCAAATACATCCTCTAACGATTTGCAAGCATTTTTGCAAGTACGAATGTTTACAGCTGCGTTTTTTCATGCCCAGTCATTTGAGCATGCAAAACCTTGGATTTCTGTGTGAATTTGTGCAGGCAAATCAGATTAACCTACGCAGTGTGCAGTCCCAGTTGGAAAAAATTGAATGCACATTTCTAGAGGCCTGCTTAAGATCCCATTGATAATGTGGCCTATAATAGACCAGATACAAAGCCCATTGAATTTAATGGGAGCGTTTCCATTGACTCTAGTGGGCTTTGGCTCAGTTCACAACAGTATTCTGTGCTTGTAAAAATAGCTCTTCAGCAAAGCTGGCCTTCACAATGGCGTGTGTCTCTGGAGGAGCTTTCAAGGTTCCCGATAGTCCCAGGCTAACAAAGACTTGTGTCTTGTTCTTAAAATTGATTGTTGTGAAATTAAAAACAAAACAAAACAAAAACCTAGTTCTGCTTAGCTACTCTTTTTTTTCAACTGCGAACTGTGGATTCCTTTAAAATATTTGTTTTTGCCATCCGATGTTCCCGCATCTGAAAAATGTGGCCAATAGAATTTACCTAAATAAGTTTCCTTCGCATCTGGGTGAGAGTGGCAGAGTCTCACCTGTTCTCTCTTAGCTAGGTCTGAATAAATATAGAGTGAAGATCTTGTTCACTTCCCTTTCTTAACAAGCTAAAAAATCCTATTCTGATCCCTATTTTGAGCCATAGAATCAGAGGACTGGAAGAGATCTTGAGAAGTCATTTAGTCCAGTCCGCTGCACGCAAGGCAGGACTAAGTATTATCTATGATTAACTCTAATGTTAAAAATTCAGAAATCTCACTTCATCATCTTTCTTTCAGCTTTAGATTTTCAACCCTATAAAATAAGAACTTTTTTTTCTGGCCTGGTGGCTTAGGATCAGTCTATGGATCTGCAACAATTTCTGCCTGTGAGGAATCTCCTCACTCACCTACTGTGGCTGTTTAAGGGCAAAATCATTCTGTTAGATTTGTGCATTGATCTAGACAGATGGCCAGAGCCAATAGCACTAAGGAAGACTGCATCTCAGTGGAATCCCCAAGGTCTTCAAGAGCTGAGCCAAGGTCAGACCAGTAGGCTGAAACTGCGTCAGGGTCAGGTTTAAAGGTATTCCTACCGCAGGCAGTTCTTCTGTAAGCTTGAGAAGTGGACAGAGCCAGTAGGGGATGCTGCCTGGGGAGTCAGGAAAGAGAAGGCACATCAGGAGGGGAGGAAGGACAGCTTCATCGAGCTGCAGATTGAAGAACTATATAACTTTTCTGTTTGTGTTAAAAAACGTGAGGAAGAGTGCTCATTATATAAAGGAATTTTTTCCCTGTGATTTTATTATGATTTTTGAAGATATGTTATAATATTTTAAAATTTCTTTCTGCATGTGAAAATAGTATGATTATATTTTAGATGATATTGTTTAGCTCATTATATATATTTTACATCTGTACAGCTATACTGTATTTTATTAAGTTTAGATTTTCTCTCTCCCTGTCTGTATCCCTCTCAATACACACATGCACACTTACACACACAATTTTAGAGTCCCATTCTGCTCCCATCGAAGTCAATCAGAAATATCCCATTGACTTTAATGGGCACAGGATGAGGACTTATAGTGTAGTAATGATTTGGCTACAATGTTTCTGGAAAGTGAGGGTAATTCTTTTCTCTGCTTCCATACATATGTACTGAAATATAACAGTAAATAAAAATGAAGCACTAGAACCTCAGCTGGGGTCGATTGGCATAGCTGTTTTGACTTAATTGGTGCTTTGCCAATTTATACCAGTTGAAAATCTGGCCCACAATTCTTAAATGACGCATGACATTTAATAAAATATAAAATTCAGGCAAAATAAATTGATTTTAGTCTGCAAGTAGTTTTGTAAACTTTAAGAACTGTAATCAGATGCAAGAGACAATGTCTTCCTTCATTTCTAATATGTTGCTCCTCATGTTTTGTGATATTCTGTGAGGTTAGCTTGCAAATTACAATTACATTAATGAAAAACAGTTTAACTTAAACCAATGGAAATTAAAATGGCTTAACTTGAAATACGTTCAAAACTGCTTTTAAAATTAAAAGTACCCTACTTCACCAATTTCTTTACCTCCCTATGCCTAAAGTTTAGAAGCAGCTATCTACTATGATTTCATTGTGGTTACAAAGCATGGAGCAGATAGGGACCGCCTTTTAAAAGTGACATACCAGGCCCCTGTGTCCTAGTTGTTCCATGCAACCTGTGCACTGGGGCAACTCACAGGCCCTGGGGTCCACCTGTGCAGAGCAGCTTTCAGGGTCAGGGTCTGAAATTGCAATCACAGTAGTGAATTTTCATTGCTATATTTTTGTGTATGCAAAACCTTGGGTTTGAGTGTATAAACTAAGTTGTTCACACAGACTAAAAACGTGGCCACAATAAAAGATGCCCATAATAGTACAGGTGGGATTGTGGTCTCTTTGAAAATTCTGAGTTTATTTACAGTTGTTTAATTCCCAAACAAACCTGATTCTCATTTAGCATAAGGACCCATTTCCACCCTGATAGTATAAAAAGGTTTTAAGGGATGTAAGTGTAACATGCCAGTGAGGTATGAAGAAACCTTTGACTACATGAGTGGTAGGTTTGCATAGATGTAACTAAAAGCAGAAGTGGGGCCACTGTGCCTTTGGTGTATATGAAAACTTATCTGCTCTCCTTTCAGGCTGCTCAGCAAATCTCTGCATGGTTCTGTAATCCACATGTAACCTTCTGGCAGGTGGTTAATGGAAGCAAAAAGGGTTCGATATATCTAGGCTCCCTCTTGACAAGTAACTAAATTGGCTCAAGCGCCTTCCCAGAAAGCTAGAAAAACTAAACACACCCTCCCTGAGTACTTTTAATGGGCAGAATTTCCCCACACTGTGACTGTGTCCAAACGGAGAGATACTTATCAGGGGAATGGGAATGCAGTCACAAACTTTGGAAACCAGTGCTGGTGTCCTAAAAAAAGAAGTGCCAGAAGGTAGGGTGTGGCAGGCCCGGGGAAAGATCAGGAAGAGCTGGAAGGAAAATAGGAGCAGTGTGGGAGTGATGGGTGGCCCAGGATAGCAGGGGGGACTCCCAGCCTGTCCCTGCCTCTCTCTTACCCATGCCCCTGCTCCCCACATGGGGCTCTTCTGTTTGGGTGCCCCTGTTACCCAGCTCATAACATTTCTTGGCTCCAGCTCCATCCCAGAACCCCAGTGTCTTTCCTGCCCTGCTGGGTCCCAGCTGCAGTGTCTCCAACTCCAACTCCCTTCTGAGCACCCGCCTGACTGGGCCCAGAAATGGCACCTAGTGGCTCTGAGGAGACTGTGCAGACAGGGAGGAAAAGGAGCTGCCTGGCTTAAGACAAGTAGAAGTACCGGAATGCCATTCTGGCTCCTAAAAAAAGTGCCAGAGCAATATTTCAGAGCATTTCTGCATGACTTGAGTACTATGGGAAACCCAGCAACAGCACAGATATGGAAACAGAGTAAAATACCCATCTCCTTCCAGTAACTTTGACACTAGCCCATCTAACTCCCTTCCCACCACTGGTGAGAATGTCCAACATATAGTGGAATTGGAAAAGGTTCAGAAAAGGGCAAAAAAATGATCAGCGGTATGGAATGGCTTCTGTATGAGGAGAGATTAATAAGACTAGGATTTTTCAGCTTGGAAAAGAGATGGCTAAGGGGAGATATGATTGAGGTCTATAAAATCATGACTGGTGTAGAGAGAGTAGATAAGGAAGTGTTGTTTACTACTTCTCATAACACAAGAACTAGGGGTCACTTAATGAAATTAATAGGCAGCAGGTTTAAAACAAATGAAGTATTTCTTCACACAACACACTGTCAACCTGTGGAACTCCTTGCCAGAGAATTTTGTGAAGGCCAATACCATAACAAGGTTAAAAAAAGGACTAGATAAATTCATGGAGGATTGGTCCATCAATGGCTATTAGCCAGGATGGGCAGGAATGGTGTCCCTAGCCTCTGTTTGCCAGAAGCTAGGAATGAGTGACAAGAGATGGATCACTTGATGATTACCTGTTCTGTTCATTCCCTGTGGGGCACCTGGCCCTGGCCACTGTTGGAAGACAGGATACTGGGCTAGATGGACCTTTGGTCCGACCCAGTAGGGCCATTCTTATGTTCTTCTTATGTTCCAGTCTCTTGACCTCATCCATCCACCAAACCCCACTCACAGTTGAGTTGCCATAGTCCAAGTGTCTCGTTGCAGATCTGTTTCCAGTCTAGCTGGTTGCCAGGTCCTGCCTGAAGGCTCCACCAACTAACCAGCTAAGTGTTTCAGCTTTATTAAGATGTCTGTAGATGAAGCTCACCAGACATGGCTCTGCAAATATTGGCTCTTGCAGAGGAGTACTTGGGACTATTGAGCAGAATCTTAGTTGCTTTAAAGTAAGACACATACATTCTTTCTCCTCCTTCCTCCTTTCCCCCCAGCCCTACCCTCAAACTCCAAGTTTATGTTTGATTATAGTGACTTCCCAAGTATGCAAATGAAATTTTCTATGGGAATAATTTTCCCTTTTTACCAATAGAGATAGAATGATTTTTCTCCTCTGGAGCTTCTGGCTATAGGGCTTATGTACATGTGCATTTCTTTACTGATCAAGTACTGAATTCACGTCTTGATCGTATAGGCTGAGTTTTTGAATCTTGACCTTACACATTATTTCTCATCAGGGCAGAGTAAATCCTTGCAAAGGGTATAAAGGGGGAAGCAGCTGCTGAACTGATCAGTGGCTTGCTGTATGAATTTAGCAGCAGTGAAAGCTGTATTTGATCAGCTTCACTGTCATCAGCGGAAGTCACTGTAGCCATTACTAACTAATGAATTGTTTAAGGGGACATAATGGCTAGTTTGTCTAGTCAAAATGGTATAAACACAACCTTTGAAAACATTGTTCTATTAACTCACAAGAAAATTGACTCCATTGTTCTTTAATTTTTTAAATGGGATGTATTCCAAATCAATTAAGGAGCTAAGGCAAATTTCCTGGTGTATTTGTGGTATCTAGCCGTTCTTTTGAGTTGCTGATGAAAAAAGATAGCTGCAGTGTAACAGTCAATGGACCAATGAATCAGGTAAAGGAACCAGAAAGGAGATTTATGTAATCTTAATATGAATAAATTGGCTCCCAAAGGGCCATTAAATAAGACATGTTTGCCTTCTTCCTAAGACTCCCAGTGGTTTTTAATAATGAACACTTATATTTAAAGGCTTCTGATGTTTCTATATTCCTTTGAGTGGCCAGAAAATATTCACACCTCTTTATTGTTAGTGTGTTTTCATTAAGGACACTTCCTACTGCCTATTTTGGTGTTCACAAAAGATCAGATAATAGATATGATCCCCTCCTTATGCATAATAAAACTAAGTGCATTTCTCTTTTGATATATTGAATTAGTCCAGCCTTTCTGCCTGGATCAATTGACTTGTATTCTGATTTATCCACATATATTGTGGCCCAATAAATCAAACACAGAGGTTTATAGTTTTAATATCAGAGTTTAATGTACTTTTTCCAGGGTGCAGAGGCTCTACCTAAATACCAGCAGGCCTGCAGTTAATTCCCTGCTCAAGTCTCCTAGTAGCATAAAGGATGTGGTAATGGAGCAGAGATATTTGGCAGATGGATTAGGAGGTAGGGCAGAGAAAGCTATAAAAACATGGGATGGGATCCCTGAAAGTACTTAGACCCTTGACCCCCTCGGCACCTAAGGATTCAGGGTACAAGTTCCCTAGGTGCCTACGTTTCCACTTCTGGGCATGCACACAGCTGCCTCCCTCTAGGCATCCAGATGCCTATCTGCTGCCTAAGTCCCAGCGTGATTCATGAGTCAGGGAAAGACAGGGGTTTGGCCACCTAAGTCGCATGTGGGGCCTGATCTGGTGGGCCTGCCCAGAGACTACCTACTGGCTTGGGATCCCTTCAAAATCCAGGTACAGGAGCAGGTGGTGGTGCTGCCCACCTTATAACTTTTAGCCCAGGTTCAATTCCCCCCTCTCTGTCAGAAGGGGAGAATAGGGGGTCTCCCACCTCTCAGGAGAGTGCTCTAATCACTGAGCTATGGGATATTAACATGGGGTGCTCTCAATCTCTTCTGTTGAAGCTGTTGCACGCTGGATAAATAATGAAAGAGTGGTTGGATCAGGGGGACTGGACACTGGGATCTCCCAAATCCCAGGTGGGTGCCATAACCACTGGACTACACAGCCTCACTCTCTGTCTGGTCCAATGACTATTTAAATATTTATCTACAGTGGAACAGTCTAATGCATGATTGATTATGCATCTAACCATTAGGCTAAATGTTATAAAGTGGGCACCTCCTCCTCCTCCTGCTGCCATTTTTGTGTGGAACAAAGCAGGCACCTAACTCAGACCCTCAAGAGATTCCTTGGGCACCTAAGCCATCTGACTCTAGGCAGTAGGTTCCTGTTTGTGGATTGTGGTTCCCTGCAGCTTGGACTTAGGTCCTTATCTCCAAGAGTGGGGCAGGGCTTGGACACAGCCCTCTGATGGGCATTTCCCACTGGCTAGCTGAGGCGGCTCCCCACCTCATCTGCTGGCTATTGTGCATCACATTATTAGGGGCCTATCTCCCCCCATTCATTGTGGAGGGAGGTTAAGCACCTAACTTGGCTTTGTGGATCACTGTGGTTCCTTTGGTTTTCTAGGTGCCTAACTTTTGCTTAGTATTGCAATGCCTAAGGGTATGTCTACACAGCCGACGTTAAAGTGCTTCCACGGAGAGCTCTCCCAGCGCTATAATAAAACCACCTCTGCAAGGGTAATAGCTACCAGCACTGGGAGTGTGGCTACCAGCACTGTAGCACTGCCTACACTGCCACGTTACTGCACTGAAACTTGCATCGCTCAGGGGTGTGTTTTTTCACACTCCTGACCAAAGAAAGCTTCAGCGCTGTAAGTGGCAGTGTAGACAAGGCCAAGTCCCTTCATAGATCCCATCTTTGTTCCCTGCTGCAGACATAAGGGGCTGGAACTTGGGGTGCTGCCGCACACCCTGGCTTGACATGGATTCCATTATACACAGGGTTTACAGTTTGGTTCAATGGCTCTCAGCACCCCCACTATACAAATTGTTCCAGCACCCCTGGCTGCAGAGGGAGGTCCAAAAAGTGAAAAGGAGAGGAAAAATAATCAGGCAAGCAGCAAGGAAAAAGACCTAGGCTCTGAGGGCCACATCATCAACTGGTGTTAAACAGCCTTCTGCCCATGGAGTTATGCCACTTTACTGCAGCTGAAAAAATGTCTCTCAGAGCATGTGTGTAGATCAGGAAGGGGAGTCTACTGCCAGAAAGGGGACGCGGAGGACATGGAGAGGGCTGTAAAAGTAGGGATGTTAAAAGAGAAAAAATAAGGCTGCACTGAAGAAAGTGGAAGGCCGAGTGTATGTGTCTGTTTTCTAAAAGGAGGCATGCACCTGAACCCACATGCACTGTGCTGCACATCTACCTCTGTATGTTTAAGGATAATACTTTACTTACAAACCAAAGAAGAGCAGAATTTTATATACAGTTCAGCACAGGGGTTTATTGCAATAAGCAGAAGAAAAACTAAATATAGCACAATATGAAAATTGTCTAAATAGTCATAATGTTGTAGATGCTGCGTTTACTTTTGATAGTCAATGGGTCACCTACCTCTCAAGCGAGCTCTATTTCACTTTTCAATTATAGACTGTTGTACACTTTCAGAAATTCAATGGAAAATGCTGAATGAATGAATGAATGAATCAAATTATTTGAAAAGCTAGATCTTCTTAGTGAGAGTTTGCAGTGCATTCTTTTTACATTGTGTTAGACAATCTAGGTAAATGAATAACCTTTTTTGTACATGAAAATGTAATATTATACAAGATACTTATGTTGCAAAGCAACCATGGCCCAAGCTTTGGTTGTGTCACATGTGGTAAGCATTCCTAGCCTGACTGATTTTGCATCGGTGGTGTTTTAATAATAATAATGAAAAAAAATACTTCAGGCTGAACCTTCTGTTTTTTATTTTAGCAATGGAAATATCAGAAATGAAATAGCATGTAGTCCCCACATGTTGTAGAACATGAGCTGTGCATAATGGGGCACATAGCAGAATGGAATTTTTTTCCCATTACTGCATAGCAGCCCCTACATTTTTTAAAGAGCGAGGGAGTGTGATGGTGATGTATGTTGGGTCTTTTAATACAGATAGGAAAATGGTTCCCCAACCGAGGAAATTGTATTAAATGAAGAACCTCTCTGGAGTTAGAAAGGCCCTTCTGGCCTGGTTTGGAAAGTTGCGATAAATTACATGCTGTTGTAGTTCTTGAGCTGTTTTTTGTTTAAATACCTCAGTATTTAGCAATATTGTTTATAAGCTAAATACACATTTTATTTAAGGGACAACTTTTTATTTAAGGTGTGCGGTTTAAAAGAAAAAAGAAAGGTTTAAAAGAGGTTTGCCAAGAGAATCTAGTCTCTTATAGTGGGCTGGGTTCTGCTTGGTCCTTGGGCTTGTGCACATTAGGGAGGAGGGAAGAAGTGTGTTAGGATCTTTCCTTCCTTCCACTTGTGCTTCCTGCACTCAAGGGAGCATGGGGCCTGCTCCAGCACTCCTCCATACAGTTTTATAGGGCTCAGAAGGAAATAGGCCCTTAGCTTGGTCCTCCTCAGTGCTAGCCCATGGAGTGGAACCAGTGCAATGTAGGAAGTAGGTCGCCTCCCATACAGCAATGTGTGCGCTGTTTCTGAATAATGGAGATCTCCAGGAGGCATTCTGCCTCCTTCAGTTCTATTCTATGCAGCCGAAGAAGTGGGCTGTAGCCCACGAAAGCTTATGCTCTAATAAATTTGTTAGTCTCTAAGGTGCCACACGTACTCCTGTTCTTTTTACCCCTTACTAGAGGCTGAGATTAAATTGATAGGGTAAATTTTTCAAAAGTGTCCAGGTCCCATATACAAAAGAGACTTAGGAGCCCCAGTCTCGTTGACTTTCAGTGAAAGTCAACGAGACTGGGGCTTCTAAGTTTCCAAGTCACTTTTGAAAATACAACTTGAGCTCCTAAGTCACTTGGGTGCTTTTGAATATTTTACTTTGTCTTATGGATAGTCAATGGCACTTAGGCTCCAAAAGTCACATTTGAAAATGGGATTTAGGCTTCTAAATCTGACACATTTTTATTCTTAAAGTGTTGATGAAGCACACCAGATCTTCTACCAGAACTTTACATTTAACTATTAAATGCTATGTTTTTAGCAAAATATAAAGAGCAACATTCATTTTTAAGAACTTAGAATATATGAATTCTTACACCGTACTACCATTATATCCTGTAGCAATATAATATACATTAAGATTTTCATATTGATCTCCATAGATCTATTTAAAACAACATGCTAATGCTAATTTGATGAGAACACATTATGATAATGATCATCATGTCAGCTGTATTAACCTCCCACAAGTGGACATTATTCACTTCAATCCACTGTGGGCTTAGTCAGTATGCAAAACAGGGATAACAGTAGATAGATATATTGCCACTTTGAAGTAGCTAGCTTGGTGGGCCAATAACCATTACCCTCTAATGTGTCTTCTCATGGAGTTGGTGGTAGCCCAGGAACAAAAGAACTGCTGTGGAGGCAATGCAACAGTGTGTAGCATACAGTAACAGGGTGGACACATAATGTTGTAAAGTATAAATCTCCAGGTGTACTGAGTTTAGCTTACAGTTTATTTTCACTGCAGAGGACATCTTTAGACCTGCCCTCCATCTCCCATTATATAGCACCAGACCTTCATTTCCCTGCAGCTGTCTATACTAACACAACTGTGCATTAACATAAGTAACTGTGCACACTTCAATATGGCCTTGCCTAATCTGCAGATTTCAAGAAAGATCAGATTATTAACATTCTCAGTTGCCTTTTCATTTTTTCCTGCACAGCAACAAGTTATGGAGCAGCATCGACTTTATTACTCTATCGTTGAAAAAAGATCTTTAAGTACATACAATATTACTGTTATTCATGACATCCTCAGAGCAAAATAAGTTTTAGTATTCAGAGTTATTCTCACAGTCTACCTCTTTGATCTTAATAGAAATCTGTTCTCATTTGTTTTTCTCAATAACACTACCTATGCCTACATAAATGTAATCATGCCCATACACACATTATTACAGCACTCAAAATATTTTAGACTCTTTACTCTAAGCACCTTAGATTGGCAATAATAAGTCCCCCAACATTCATTTTATTTTTGACATGACACAAGAGGATGACAAACAATGGGGAGTGAAGATGGACAAGAATTACAGTAATGTTACTTAACTTTGGCTTATGTGCTTCTTAGTGATTCTATTAAATGAATTATCGATATTAAAAATTGGTGAATTAACTCACTTTTCAACAATTCACAGATTTGGTCTGCCTATGGATAGATCTGGAAAAACAATAGAAAATTTTATTTTCATAGAATCATAGGATTGGAAGGGACCTTGTGACAGGGTGTGTATACCCCACACTAGCCAAGAGGGGGTTAAACCTACATTATGGACAGCGGAAGTCCCGCCCCCTAGGCCAGACTGGGCATGGTTGGGATGCTGCAGCAGTATAAAGGGAGGAAGCCCAGATCATTCGGGGCTGGATGCTGGAGGGGAAGGACGTGTGCTGGAAGCTCCCGGTGAGGACTGGCTACAGTTCCTGCCTGCGGAGATCGGAGGCCCCAAGGGTCAGCTTGGACTCCTGCAACCAACGGAGCCCCAGGAAGTGACCGGTGCTGCGGAGCCTGGAGACCCCGAAGCCTCATGGACTGCCACACCAGAGACAACAGTAGGAAGTGACCCAGGGAGGGTGATGGAGTGGTATATCCCACCCAGGTAAGCTCATCGTCTTTTGGTGGGATTCCCCACTGAGCTGGTGATGGACTGCTCCGCCACTGCCAAGGCCCTGGGTCGGGACCTGGTGGAGTTGGGTGGGCCTGGACCCCCCTACCTGGGCCACCAGCCACCCTTGCTGATCACCCCTCAGGTGCTGGCTACTAGGCCTTGCTGCCCTGCAGCAAAGGGCTGTGCTATTGACTCTGGCTGCTAGGCCTCTCTGCCATGCACCAAAGGACTGGCTAATAGGCCACGCTATCCTGTATTGAAGGGTAGCTCTATTGACTCTAGCCACTGGGCCACGCTGCCCTGGGCATCAGGGCTATTAGCTTTTCACTAGTCCTTAGCCCCCAGGGTAGCGAGGTCAGAAATAGACAAGTGGACTTAATGGCAGTGTCTGCGTACCCCATGGCACCCACCTTTCCGGCCAGGGTGTGCATACACCGCCACATGTGGTGGAGAATGTGGGCAATGACCGGGACTTGTTGAGAAGTCCAGAAGAAGGGAACTAGACAGCGAGATCCCTACACCAGTCAGAAATGGATACCGAGAAACTCCTGACGTGGATGCTGGAAAGTCAGCAGCAGCAGGTGGCCCAGCAGCAGTAACAGCAGGCCCAGCTGATGCAGCAGATGGCAAGTCAACACCAGATCCAGATGACCCAGCCTCAGGAGCAACAAGAGCAGCTGCTTCCTGAGTTGGCTGCCCAGCAACAGATGCAACAGGAGCACCTGGTCCAGCAGGTGGCAACGCTATTACACCCGGTTGGACCATCAGGGCCCATCCCCACAGGGGTAGGGCTGCGAGATGCCCTGGCAGGACTGCCTACACATCTCACCAAGATGGGGCCAGGTGACAATCCCGAGGTGTTTCTAGTCACCTTTGAATGGGTCACTACGGCTGTCTGTTGGCCCCCAGAGCACTGGACCACATTATTGGCCCCCTATTTAACTAGCCAGGCGCAGACCGTCTACTACAACCCCGTGAAGTTTTGAAGTATCTCTGAGTGAAATCCGCCATATTGGATCACACTGGCATTAGCCCAGAGACCTACTGCCAGCGGCTCCACAAAGAATGATACCCTTCGGGTCTTGACCACAGGCCATGGCCTAGCACGTGCGGGACGCTTATTGGTGATGGTTGACCCGCAGAACTTAACTGGGCCCCAGGTGGCGGAAGCAGTGGCCCTAGAATAATTCATGCAGATACTGCCGGCAGGCAGGAAGGAATGAGTAAAATGCCGGGGACGCTGGCGGAAGCCATGGGCCTAATAGAAGACTACCTGGTGGCTGATGGGATCAAGGCCCAACCCCGGAGGTCTGGGAGCCCGAGAAGGAGAGAAAGGCCGGCAGGGGGGAACCCACAGAGGATGGACCCGTGAGAACCCCAACGCTTATCCTGACCATCACTCACCAAACCCCCCAGTCCCAAACTCCGACATGCCAGCCAAACCTGGGCTAAGAGTGAAGGGCACCCACACAAGGGATGAGGCCCAGCACAGGAAGACACTGGGCCCACGGAGACCCGAGACCGCTGCTGGGAGTGCGCCCAAGAAGGGCACTTTCGGCGGGAGTGCCCATATATGGATTGTAACTACAGCCAAGTTTGGGTCGCTGGCCAAAGAGCACGGAAACAGGGCTCAGAGAAGCTCCTGGTCCCCATATGGGTAGAAGAGATCCACACGACTGCACTAGTTGACCCCTGATGTAGCCAGACTCTCATCTGGGAAGGGTTAGTCCCCAGCCTTAAACTCTCCGCAATGCAGATGCATCTGCAATGTATCCGTGGTGACATCCTTATCCTACTGCCAGTGTGAGGATCAAGATCTACCACTGGGAGGAAGTCTTCCATGTAGGTGTGGCCCCCAGGCTAGCTTACCCCATAGTGCTGGGGCGGGATTTTCCTCCAGAAATACAAACAGCCAGCCCCGTGAGCTGTACACCATATAATGTTAGAAAGACAAGACAAGGCTTTTGCAGACATCGTCATAATTAGTTTGCAGAGACTTGAAACAAATCTTGTTTGCAATGAAAATATGTCTCCCATCTTCCCAAGAACATCATCCTCTATTCTAAATATTGCTAACCAAATTGTTAGCAAACATTCATTGTCAATACATTCTAATCAAGGGTGTCAGCATGAGAATATCTGCATCACCTCATGACATGACAATGTTTTAGGACCAACTTCTGTGTGCCTTATTCTTAATATTGCTGCTGAGATCAGTAGTGAGGCAATTATGTTTTCGCCCTTAATCTTGTTTTCCAAAGAGTTTTTAAGAAGAGCTTTAATTACATTGTGTTGGATTATTTGTAGTGCTGAGAAAAATCAATACAATTATTCTACTGTTTAAGATCCTCATTCATATAAATGTCTATCAGGTTTTTGCTCTGTGCAATCCTATTTGAGCCCCCAAATATCACTTTAGTGAGAGGAGATCAGGCTCTGGTATTAACTACAAAGTCTGGTGAACCGCAACATATTACAATAACATTTATGCACAACATCATCATGTTATAACTTGAACGCTGCAAATAATGGATTTTTCAGGTTGCTAGCAATTCTGAAAAAAGTAGTTTGCACTCAAACCAAAATCTTTATTTAATTTTTAGAAAGAAAAACAAAACAAATAACATTCCAGGTTGAATGAAATATTGATTTCAATATATTTTTAATTTAAAAATAAACATATTAAAATATTGAATAAAACTTCAAATGAAAAGGTGTTGCTAACTAAAGAATTGAAACATTTTGAATATGCTGAAATGAATTATTTTGACTTTTTTGGAAATTTCTGGGATTTTGTGCCTGACACAAACAATTTGGCAAAACCAACATGAATTCATAAAATGTTGCATTTTCTAAAAATATGCATTTTTCTCACATAAAAAAGTAGCTTGAAAAATGTTTCCCAGCTCTAATCATGCCTATGTCAGCTGAAATTCTGAGAACTTAGTTTGGCAGGTTTGAGAATGGCTGTTCTATGTGGGTTTGGATTTCCACATGATCTGTTCCCTATAGTCACATGATGGAAAGAAGAGGGTTGATAGAGAAGCTTGATGGAATTTGAATCCAGGGCCAGCTCCAGGCACCAGCCGACCAAGCACGTGCTTGGGGCGGCACCTTGTAAGGGGTGGCCAATCTTGGGGTGGCGGGGCGGCGCTCGGGTTTTTGTTTGTTTTGTTTCGGCGGGGCGGTGCTCGGGGGGGGGGTTGTTTTTGGTTCGGCAGGGCGGCACTTGGGGGAGTTGTTTTTGTTTTTGTTTCGGCAGAGCGGCGCTCGGGGGGGAGTTGGTTTTGGTTCGGCGGGGCGGCGCTGGGGGGGGTGGTTGGGGCGGGGCTTTTTTTAATTAATTAATTTATTTATTTATTTTGCTTGGGGCGGCAAAAGAGTTAGAGATGGCCCTGTTTGAATCTACTATGTAATATCTGAAAAAAGAACGAGGAGTACTTGTGGCACTTTAGAGACTAACAAATTTATTTGAGCATAAGCTTTCGTGGGCTAAAACCCACTTCATCGGATGCGTGCAGTGGAAAATACAGTAGGAAGATTATATATACACACACACACACACACAGAGAACATGAAAAAAATGGGTGTTGCCATACCAACTATAACAAGAGTAATCAATTAAGGTGTGCTACTATCAGCAGGAGAGAAAAAAAAGTTTGTAGTGATGATCAGGTGCCACAAGTACTCCTCATTCTTTTTGTGAGACAGACTAACAGGGCTACCACTCTGAAACCTATGTAATATCTGAGAATCAGTTGTCATAACTCCAAACTGTAATTTGCTTTTTCTTCTCATCGTATTACACAGTTAACACAAGGGCCAGTCACAATTTTAGTACTAGTACTCAAGGGAGTATAAGGATGCTTTGGTGCATACAGGATCCACAAGAGGGGAGAGAAGAGGAGGAGTCATGCCCCTGTTGTCCTACTTTGACCCTGCTTGCAGAATAGGCTGGGTCACAGGCGCTGACTTTTTTTTTCTTTTTTGCTGGTGGGTGCTCCATCCCCGCTCTGCCCCAAGGCCCCACCCCCACTCTGCTTCTTTCCACCCCTGCTCAGCCCCCTCCCCCGAGGCCTCCCCACCTGTCACTCGCTCTTCTACACACACACACACACACGCACACGCCTCCCTCTTGCTCCTTTCTGCCCCCTCCTACCTTAAGGGCAAATGACCGGGAGAGGGGGCAGAGAGAAGTGAGCGGCAGAGGTTTTGGGGAAGAGGCAGGGCAGGGGTGGGGCCATGGGGGAAGAGTTCGAGCTTGATGTGATTATCAAGGGCCTTGGGGCAGAGCATGGGTGAGGCCATGGTCTGTGGGTATTGAGCACCCCGTATTTTTTTCTTTGTATGCTTGAGCCCTGGGGCCTATGGGCTAGGCGCACCAAAGGAAGCAGACTGCACTGACCTAAAGGCACAATCCCTCTCCAGTTTCCCATGGGCAAGGCAGCTGTGCACTAATCCTTGCTTGGGCCAGTGGGTAAATGCCACAGTATGGCATAACAGAGTAGCAATCTGCAAAAGTAAGTGAGAAGAGGATTTAAAGTAGCTAGCAATAAATCATAACAGATCAATTAACATTTGTAGAAAAAAAATCACATTAAATGAGATCTGATCCAGGCCCTTTATTTACAAATTTCATGTTGTATCTCCTTATAATTGTTGTTGTGGTATCTTCATATTGTTGTACACCTCTACTCCAATATAACGCGACCTGATATAACACGAATTTGGACATAAACGCAGTAAAGCAGCGCTCCAGGGGGGCGGGGCTGCGCACTCTGGTGGATCAAAGCAAGTTTGATATAACACGGTTTCACCTATAACGCGGTAAGATTTTTTGGCTCCCGAGGACAGCGTTATGTCGGGGTAGAGGTGTACTTGATTGTGCTTAGTTATGCATGGCTGTATTTTACTTGATATTTGCATGGACTTCCTTTAGACAGCTTGACTTGTACACTTCAGTAAATAAAACAAGCATAACACACCTGGAATGATAGTTAATCAACTATATATCACAATGTTGCTTTAGCACGCCTGGAGTTAGAGCAGAATTGGTCTATCTAGTAAGCCCTGATTTGGGAGGCTTAAATATCTCAGGTCTTTCTCTCTAGACATAGTCAGCACGTATTTCATTTTACTACATCTCCAACAAGCTACTTCTTCAACCAAAGCACTATTGCTCAACAACAGCAAACTATCAACATACCCTTGTCATTTCAATTTTTCACACATTTTCTCAGCCCATGTGTTCTATATCTTAGTGAATTCTTATCTCCCCGGTCCACTGCCAAAGGCATGTATGTAATAAAGCTTCATCTCTGAAATGTCAAAAATAATGGGGGGGGGGAAACACATAAGAGAAATTGGCCACCGCCACTCCTGTGGATCCAAAACTCTTAGACTTCAGTTCATTAGCAGACCCTAAGTTGGATGGCTGTGCTATCACCTGCATTGCTGCTGTGCTGTCTGTTTGCCAAAGGGCAGGAACAAATACCTCTTGAAGAATTGCTTAGTGTCAGAACTGGCTGCCAACTAGAATGGGAAACAAAATCCCATTGCACTACAAGTGATCTTCCTTTCTTTTCTTCTTCCACTACCAGATGGACTTTTCAAATGCCCAGACACACGTTATGTGAGAGAAAAACTAAAGACACATACTGGCTGCAAAATAGATGTTACAAATAACACTGAGGCTAAGGATATTTAATTCAATTTAAAGATTTTCTGAAACATTTTGCGTTGTTGAATTCTCTGAATGTGACACTGATTAATGCACTTTGCATCATTTGGCTGAAATCACAACATTTTTTGCAAATACTTTGCTTGCAGCATGGTGGCAGGGCATACAACTCTACTCTGGGACGTACTGAAGAGCAGCATTGCAGCTGATAGTAGACAGGAAATCTTCAGTACCTCTTGAAATAAATCCAAATAGAATAAACCTGTAGCAGAGAAACCGATGGCTTCTATCTTGGTCTTACGTATCAGCCTGGATTAATTTTTAAAAGCCAGAGAAAGAAGGGTGGTGACAGGTACGGGCCAAGACAAATAGCACAGCCTGTCCACTGATGAAAATGGACAATGATTACCATTGAATATCAACATTTATCCAGACCATCAGGATAGAGATACCACAGCTATTGTAACCACAAGTCAGAACTTCAGATACAAATGTGGGTAAGTGTTGACCTTATAAGACATCTCTGCATTGTTGCACCACCACTGATGCAACAGTTTTACAACTCAGTTCAACTTGTTCAGAAAGAATTAGTAACATTCAGTGTAGGACCTGACATTTACATGAGCAACAAGAATATCCAGAATTACAATAGTAAACGAGTATAGGAAGGGATATAAACACATGTTTCAGGACATAAGCTGACCACTATCTATGGGAGCAGGTTATCCCATAATTACCTATTGCAGGGTTTCTTGAACCTTCCTCTAGAGCAGCTGGTATTGGACACTGTTGAACACAGGTTACTGGATGAGATAAACCACTGGTCTGATATGAAATGACAATTGCTAAGTTCCTGTGTAACTAGGAACAAGTTAATTATGGCTAGCAACTGAGATCGGATTATCAAGGTTCCTCTTCTGAGTAAGTTCTGTCAGGAGCCATCGACAAAATTATGAAATGTACTAGAACAATAATATACATGGTTAAAGAACAGGTAGTCACCACTCCATCATCTAAGAATTTACTTCTAAGTGGTTGCAGTCAGGTCTGGCCGTTAAATGCACATCCAGAAAATCTTTTTTTTTTTTAACTGAATTTCTATGTTGTTCATGTTATTTCCAAAGGAGGCTAACAAGAAACATTTCAGTCATTGCCATAAGAGTAATAGGCGATCTAATGCAAACACAGTGGGTCATTGTAACATTATCACAGCTTTGTGGACCAATACTCAAATGTTATAGCATGTCAGTCAGAAAAACTTGGCAATGTTTCACCCCGGCTGCTCTGTGCCTTTCCCATTTCCACCTCACATGTCATCAGCATTCATTAATGGTTTTGAAATAGATCACACACACACACACACACACACACACACACACACACACACAGTGGGCAACATGAGACTTGAGCTACTGCACCACGTGGTATGTGGCTTACCCCCAAGTCTCTGAACCAAGGATTTGCTACATCAGACAACATTACTTTAGGACAGTATGAAAAGTCAGGTTTTCAGTCCACAGTATTTTATACCAGAACTGAGCAATGCAATGGATTTTTTATCTTCTTTTTTAGTGCCACAGGAAAGCAATGAAACTGAAGAACCTAGCCATTGACACCACCTCTAAAAACAATAACTTCATTGAACCGTAGTACTCAGAATCTGGGCACAGAGGGTATCAACCTTCTGATAAAGCCAGGAGACACATGACAAAAAGGGAAAAGTCACTATTTGAAAAGCAAATTGTATAACAATCAAGTGAATGACACTGAATCAGACTGCCATCTAGCACTGAAACTGGTCTAAACTCTGCAATTTTGCTGCATGACATTTCATGAAAGAATAGATGGGGAAAACTCTGTGCTTTAGTCAAACACAAAGTGTCCATTTGTTTGGGTTTACCTTGCTTTTTTTTTTTTTTTATGTCCCACAGTAGGTGTTCCATGGTATTCCTCAGTCAGTGGTCTGCCCTTGATGGAGAAACAATTTTTTTTTTAAACAATTTAACACTGGTATCTTATGATAGGGCCTCTAAGGGTACGTCTATACTTACCTCTGGGTTCGGCGGTAAGCAATCGATCTTCTGGGATCGATTTATCGTGTCTTGTCTAGCCGTGATAAATCGATCCCGGAAGTGCTCGCCGTCGACACCGGTACTCCTGCGCCGCGAGAGGAGTACGCGGAGTTGACGGGGGAGCCTGCCTGCCGCATGTGGACCTGTGGTAAGTACCTGGTAGTTCGAACTAAGATACTTCAACTTCAGCTACGTTGTTCACGTAGCTGAAGTTGCGTATCTTAGTTCGAACTGGGGGGTTAGTGTGGACCAGCCCTAAGAAGCAGTTGTTTTGCTCACTGCTCTTATGCTATGTATTGTGACTTCCCTTCATGCAATGGCAGCAACACTGAGTACAATTCTTCAGGTAAAAATACACCTGAACTGACCTTTTTATGGAGGTGGACGTTCACTTTGTACTTGAAAACCACATGTCTGGTGTTATCTGTACATATGTAGGTAGCAGGTTGGGCATTACAATCTTGGATCATACCTACTGTGCTAAGAAATACTTGTTAGATGTTTGGTACACAATCCCATCTGCATTTCTTTTACAGTTTCTGTTTCACTCTTATGTCCAAGCATTTGATTAAAAAAAAAAAACACACATACAACCAAAGACACCAAATTCCAATTAAAACAAATTCTGGACATGACTCCTGAGCTTGGAACTATCAGTTAGCAGTATTTGTTACTCATTTTCATTGGAAACCTTAGGGACAAACTACATGGGAGCATGCCAGCATGGATTGCTTTACTTGCCAAATTTGGAATCTCTGGCGAACAACCCATTGCTTTTCTAATTAACTCACTGTAGCCCCCATTTGCATAAATAAATTACCTAATTGAAGCTTCCTGCATGGCATAACTTTGCACAAATACTGGGAGGCCAACATCCTGTTAGTGAATTTCAACACTCACATAAACATGTTCTCCCACTCATGGATTCCCTACTGAAACTATTCACCAGAGCTGTATTGCCATTATGTGAGATGGGTTGCTTTTGGTTGTATTAATTGATCTTTTTTATGAATTTTATAAGTGGGATAAAGGAGTCACAACTTTCCAGATCAGACTTTGTAATTAACAGGTCACTGTTCTAGGGGTTCAGCCAAGAAATCAGCACAACTAGGGCAATCATAGCTCATTAGTAAATATCTTACTAAGAATTTATAGGAACCTTTTAAAAACATAATGGACTATAAATAGCAGCATCTGAATTTTTGCATTTTGCATGAGAAAAAAAAGACATGGTAGTTGTCAAGGCTACAGAAACAACATTAGAAGTTTATTTTTTGGTTGATACAATAAAATTTGAGTAGAACATAACTGGGAAAGGAAAATCTCAGTTGTGAAAAATTATATTGCAAGTAGCTTGTTAAAACCACTAGTAAAAGAACATGCAGCATGAGAAGAGAATAAAGATATTAAGACTGGAGTTCGCTTTTGGAAATGAACTGGACGTGGCCTGCGTCTTTAATGTTTCCATTTTAGGTGGCTATCAACAGCAGGGGGTTAAGATTTGCAACTTTATATTATAGTCTGTGGGGTAAATAATGTATTTTTAAAGTGTACACATAATATATCCATGTATTTTTAAAATGTATTTTTGCCACTGAGACTAGATGCTTTCCCCCCACATCAAAACATTTTGTAAAAGAAGTATTTAACATGATATTTTTGCATTTCTAAAATAATGTTTTTTGGTTATGCTAATAGTCTAAAGCAAAATAGAAACTGCTTTAAGGCTAAAGCTCCATAGGGAAAATGGCTGGTTGGAAATGTTAAAAATCAAAATATCTTGAGGAATTGTTATATCTGGATCTGAAATGTGAAGAGTGCACAAAGTATCATCTGAAAAACAATTCAGGCGTTGTGGTCATAGAGAAGCCTCTTCATAGACCATATAAATAACTGGGTTTTTATTCTTAATGACACATTATACAGAAAACAATCAGCAATGTCTCTCAATAGTGTGCTTTCCTAGCTGGCAAATGAGGAAATGTGCATTCCTCCCATTTCACAGTCACCAAATAAGATCGCTAAATATTGCACTGCTCCTGGGAACACCTGTTCTGAAGTGTGATAGCACTGATTCTGGCAGTAGCTGCTGACTCTACCAGAAAAGGCAATATTTCTTGTCAAGCAATAGCGTCACAGCACTAATTAATAGAAATGACTGAAAGTCCATTACTGTTAGTTTGCACTGTGGAAGTAGAGAAGAGCCTTTTCAGACATCTATTATGAACTGTTTATTTAAAATGGGAGCAGGAACTCAGGTAGACGGCAGCTGGGGCAGGTATTATGCAGGAGTGCTCTACAGGGGTTGGTGTGTACTAAGAAATACTCTCTCGGCCACTATGGTAACTGATACATAAATAATAATTCTTGTTTAAAGATCATCTATCCAGAACAAGACGACAGGAGATGTAAATAACTGCCTTTTATTTCTTTAACTAAGCAGCAGAAAGCCAGGCAAGAGGGGCTGTGACTGTTTTAAGTAGAAATGACAAGGAAGAGAGAGACAGAAGCTTTAGGGATGATACTGTTTTCCTTATTCTAATACAATTCCTTCCATAGTGTTAGAAAAAAAAACAACTTTCTTTCTAGAATTGCCAAGCTCAAAAGTTCACAAATCATGAATCTGATCCCCCAAAATCATGAGATTGGCTTAAACATCATGAGATTTACAAAGAATGATAAATACTGGGTTCTTTTCATTTGCCTTCTGGTTTCTGAATTTTTAGAATGCATTTGGGTAAAATTTGAAAGCTTTTCTCCACAACCATGAAACAGTTTTTCATTTGTTTCAATAAATGTAAACTGAGACTAATATAATTGCAAGACTCCAGGAGCTGGGGCTTTAAGAAAAAAACACCAATTTTACAAGACTCATGATAAAAACATGAAAGTTGGCAACACTGCTTCCTGAAATGCTTCATCATCATTATGTGACATATTCCAAGGGGGAATTGTCTTGGAGTGATTAGATGATGAGACGCAGAACAGGGATCCTGATTTCTATTCCCAGGTCTGTGCCTTAGCTGACTCATCTATAAAATAGGTATAATACCACCTGCTTACTTCAGAACCTTAATGGATTAATTGTTTGCAAGCCACTTTGAGACCAATGGATGAAAGATTTTGTATAAGTGCTAATAAAATCTTTATTAGAACCCAGGAAAAAAATACCATTAGATGCTCATAGGGCAAATGCTGACAACTCGACTCCACAACTTGATGCATTCTGGATGGTTTGGCCATTATTGTATATTACAAACAAATATTTAAATATATTAGTTGGTGAGGGAATGCAAAGGTAAATGCCAGCGGGCTCTTCTAAAGAATGTTTCCTGTACTGGGAACCGTTCTTCAGATAAATTTGCATGAATTACCGGTAATTGCTTCTCATTCGGTTTAGAATGGGCAAATCTATGCCCCTTCTCTGTTGTGGTTGAAGACCCCCAATAACAGAGCCAGTGTTGTTCTGTTATATGGAATGGGTAAGGATTTAAGTACTGTAAACCTCAAACATTCAACAATCATGGTTTTCTCTTAAATAATAATTTGGGGAGGGGTGTCTTTTTTTTTTGCTTATGGGTTTTGTAGCCTTTGTGGTGTACTCTGTTCACATTTTCAAGCTTTTCTCTGCAGCCATGAGCACTAAAATTGTACTTGTTTAATGGAAAACTGCAATCTGTTCTTCCCAGCAGCTGGGGCTCTAAAACAGCAAAGTTAATAAGGCTCATGCTAACTTTGTGAACGTTGGCAAACCTGGGATTCCAGGGGAGCATGCCAAGTATGGGTGGAGATCTGTGGGGCTCCATGTGGAACAACCTGAAAGACAGGACAGTAGTGAGGCCAAAAGTTTTGCCATTCTATAGAGCCTCCGGTACTCACACCACAATGAGGCACATTGATGTTATGGAGGACTACAAGGAATGAGCCTACACAGAGGTTCCTCATATGTTCTGGAGGCTTGTAGGGAGGATGCCTTCTCTCATCCTCCCACATATCACCCAGTGCCCGGCCCCTGTGAGAGGTGTTCCCAATTACAAAAGCACATCATGTGACTAGTTAGTAAGGCTATGAGACCAAACCCATTGAAATCAATGGAAAGATTCCCATTGATCCAAAGCCCATTTAAGACAGGTCTTAAAATGAATACATTAATTACATTTGTTAAATCTATTTGTTGAAGTTCAGATAAAGTTACCAGAGCTGCAAAATTCACTCAGGTTAATGTTCATAGCTGTCCCAGGAATAATCTTCCCCAGCTACTCTGATCTCACCCCACCCCCTCGCCCACCTATAGACAATTGATGACTCTCTGGTCTCTCTTCTGTTTTTTATAATGGGTTTAATAAAGGAAGTACTGACACCATCTTAGCTAGAGCAAAATAAACGATCCCCTGCAATAAGAGGCAAAGTACAAATATAAAAATGGTTCTTTGTTCAACATGGAACAAACCAGATGGTTTCACAGACTATAGTACCTAAAAACTCTTTCACTGATTCCAGTGTGTACAGTATAATAAAAGTGCTCAGGGGCCTCTAACTTCTTATAGGGTATTTTATTGTCCTTATTCACCAGTCTGGATATTTGCCATGACAATAATTGAACCATGAAAAGCACAAATTTCTTTAAAGTATGTTAAAATGTACATTAAGGAAACACCAGTAAAGGCTAATGGGAACTATTTTCATTACTTTATGTATAGGAGCAATTAGTGCATTTGAATGAAAATATTTGATAAATTCATAATGCATATGCATACTGTTCAGCCCAATCACTTTGCACATGAATATCACATTTAACAAACAAGGTCTAAGATAAGGGTACATTACATCTATCTACTGTCAGTATTTACCTGTTTGTACTATAATAAATGGACATGGGTGTCCAAAAACAAACACTAGCAGCTGGGAAAACAATTGTTTACATTTGTAATACATATGAATGTACACCAACTCAAAATGTTTTGAGAACCCCAATACCAGGAAGATGCTGATATTGCATTCCTCTCAATATCCTCTGACTTAACTAAAGGGCAAGAAAACCTTATTTATGAGGAAAGTTTAAAGGAACTTGGGGTAAGTCTGAAAACTCTTACTCCTACGGGTAGTCCCACTGAAATTGCTCAAGAAAGGATGTTGATTTGCAAACGTTTGCTGAATTGGGCCCCAAATATGGATTTTGTCTCCAACTGGGGAAGACGTGATAACCTCCTACGAACATCTGAATGGGAGGGAAAGGAAATTTTTTAGTGGCCCTAAGTGTGCATACATGGGTAGAGTGTATGAGTAATAGGAGGCTATTGAGAAAAAGAAAATTTTGAATGACTATGAGGAAAAAGTGACAGAGTTCTGCAGCACCTTATAGGCTAACAGATGTATTGGAGCATAAGCTTTCGTGGGTGAATACCCACTTTGTCAGATGCTGCGTCTGACGAAGTGGGTATTCACCCACTAAAGCTTATGCTCCAATACGTCTGTTAGCCTATAAGGTGCCGCAGGATTCTGTCACTTTTTACAGATCCAGACTAACATGGCTACTGCTCTGGTATGAGGAAAAATCTCTCAACACCAAAGTCTATTATATTGCAGAATAGTCTCCTAAAGAAAGTGATGGAAGCCACATCTCTTGGGTCTGTTAACACTAGACTAGTCAAAGCATAAGAATACTTTAGGGATTAGGAACAGTTTTGCATTGGCTGGGATTTACAAAATAACCTACTAAAGTGGTGTGGGTTTGTTTTATTTTTATTTTTGCATTTCTAATTTCTATGAAGTGGGAAAGTACAAAAAAGAAATGTTATATAATTTAGCAACTGGATTAAATATTTCCTCACTTGTCTTGTGGCCATCTTATCCCCAGTGACCTTGCTTCAAGAAGATCAGATACTGAAATCCAGGTAAAGACAGGGATTGTAGTATGTACTAATGTGCCTCAAGAAGTTCTGTCATGACAGTGTCAGATCTTAGTTTCTCTAGGGGAAACAAAGAGAAATTCAGCTTTAAAACCAACATAGCAAGATAGCCCACTGTGGAATTGTGTTTGAAGATCTAAACAGGAAAGTGAACATATATTTCATACTGGACAGGATATTTCAAGCATGCAATGTCTTTATGACATTTATGTTAGAGCTTGAGTAAATAAAACTCTGGTAAACAAGCCCCCTTCTCCACAAGCTTTCCCCTAACTCACAGCTTTTCATCCATTGTCCTCATGTCCAATATGGAGCCAGACATGTTACCAAGTGGCACCCTGGGGGATAGGAGTCTTACCTCATAGAATTTGTTAAATTTATTAATTGCTTATTTTCTCAGCTTTATTCGGTTATTCCCCATCCCCCACTCCTTAATGAAGTTTTTTATTGTGACCCTTGGACTCAGTGTTTGTAAGTGGGGATATATTGTCCATCAGGAATGCCCCCAGGTGGTAGATAGTTTCCCAGGTTTCTGGGAGGGGGCTCAAGCTGGTGATAGTTAAAACTTTAAGGAAACTGCTAGAAAATGGACCTGGTCCTTTTAGCTGCTCTGCACACCTGGCAGAAGGGATACATAACAATTAGTTAATCAGTTGGGATTCTGCAGCTGAATGGAAAAGGAAGAGGAAGGGGGGACAACTTGAGGTGCTTAGAAATAGGCTGCAGTGTAAAAAAGTTGCAGAAACTCACAGAAAGTCAGTCTTGAACTAGCTCATTGACTCACACAGGTGTTACAAGTCTTAATAATGAATTCAACTATGTTTCAAATTCTTATTAAAAAAAGCCCTTCAGAATTCACTAAAATAATTTTCCATAGGTGTTTTAACCATCTTATAGATTTATAGGAATATTGCAACAATGTTGGAGTTCTTAAAGTCGGGTGGAATTTCTTTGCAGGTCCAGATTTTGTTGAGGCATTGTCAAAGTTTGTAATGGAGCACCTTTCCACCAGCTTTAAAAATCTCAGCTGGGACGCCGTGTGGGCCTGGTGTCTTGTGATTTTTTTGTCAAGAAAGGGGACGAATCTTTGTGCAGGAACTACAGAAGTATTGCCCTCCTCTCCATCGCAGGGAAGATTCTTGTTTGTTTCCTACTAAACCGCCTTCTCCCCCTTGTTGAGGAACTCCCCGAATCACAGTGTGGCTTCAGGCCATCCCAAAGCACAACTGATATGATCTTGGTGGCATGACAGATTCAGGAGAAGTGAAGAAAGCAAAACTGGGAACTGTTCATGGCATTCATTGACTTAACCAAGGCCTTTGACTCTATCAATCTGATGCCCTATGGAAGGTGCTGTGTAGGTTTGGCTGTCCACAGAAATTCATTTCCATCAGAGTACTCCATGATGGGATGACTGTTAAGGAACTGATGTGATTGGAATAACAGAGACTTGGTGGGGTAACTCACATGACTGGACTACTCTCATGGATGGGTATAAACTGTTCAGGAAGGATAGGTGGTGGAGAAAAGGTGGAGGAGTTGCACTGTAAGTAAGAGAGCAGTATGATTGCTCAGAGCTCCAGTATGAAACTGGAGAAAAGCCTGTTGAGAGTCTTTGGGTTAAGTTTAGAGGTGAGAGCAACAAGGGTGGGCATCTGCTATATACCACCAGACCAGAAGAATGAGGTAGAAGAGGCTTTCTTCAGACAACCAACAGAAGTTTCCAGATGACAGGCCCTGGTTCACCCTGACATCTGCTGGGAGAGCAATACAGCAGTACACAGACAATCCAGGAAGTTTTTGGAGAGTGTTGGGGACAACCTGCGGGTGCAAATGTTGGAGGAATCAACTAGGCGCCATTCTCCTCTTGACCTGCTGTTCACAAACCGGGAAGAATTGGTAGGGGAAGTAGAAGTGGGTGGCAACCTGGGCAGCAGTGAGCATGAGATGGTTGAGTTCAGGATCCTGACAAAAGGAAGAAAGGAGAGTAGCCGAATACAGACCCTGGACTTCAGAAAAGCAGATTTGACTCCCTCAGGGAACTGATGGGCAGGATCCCCTGGGAGGCTAATATGAGTGGGAAAAGAGTCCAGGAAAGCTGGCTGTATTTTAAAGAAGCCTTATTGAGGGTGCAGGAAAAAACCATCCCGATGTGCAGAAAGAATAGCAAATATGGCAGATGATCAACTTGGGTTAACAGAGAAAACTTCGGTGAGCTTAAACACAAAAAGGAAGCTTACAAGAAGTGGAAACTTGGACAGATGACTAGGGAGGAGTATAAAAATATTGCTCAAGCATACAGGGATGTAATCAGGAAGGCCAAACCACAATTGGAGTTGCAGCTAGCAAGGGATGTGAAGGGTAACACGAAGGGCTTCACAGGTATGTTAGCAACAAGAAGAAGTTCAGATAAAGTGGGAGAGGAATGGGGGAGGAAACCTAGTGACAGATAATGTGGAAAAAGCTGAAGTACTCCATGGTTTTTTTTGCCTCGGTCTTCACAGACAAGGTCAGCTCCCAGACTGCAGCACTGAGCACCACAGTATAGGGAGGAGGTGAGCAGCCCTCAGTGGTGAAAGAACAGGTTAAGGACTATTTAGAAAAGCTGGACATGCACAAGTAAATGGGGCTGGATGCAATGCATCTGAGGGTGCTGAGGGACTTGGCTGATGTGATTGCAAAGCCATTGGCCATTATCTTTGAAAACTCATGGTGCTCGGGAGAGGTCCTGGATGATTGGAAAAAGACAAATATAGTGCCCATCTTTTAAAAAGGGAAGAAGGAGAATCCAGGGAACTGCATACTGGTTAGCCTCACCTCAGTCCCTGGAAATATCATGGAGCAGGTCCTCAAGGAATCCATTTTGAAGCATTTGGAGGAGAGGAAGGTTATTCACCAAGGGCAAGTCATGCCTGACCAACCTTATTACCTTCTATGATGAGATAACTGGCTCTGTGGTTATGGGGAAAGCAGTGGATGTGATATACCTTGACTTTAGCAAAGCTTTTGATACAGTCTCCCACAGTATTCTTGCCAGCATGTTAAAGAAGTATGGATTGGATGAATGGATTATAAGGTGGATAGAAAGCTGGCTAGATCATCAGGCTCAGTGGGAATGATCAATGGCTCAATGTCTAGTTGGCAGCCTGTATCAAGCGGAGTGCCCCAGGGGTCTGTCCTGGGTCCAGTTTTGTTCAACATCTTCATTAATGATCTAGATGATGGGATGTATTGCACCCTCAGCAAGTTCGTGGATGACACTAAACTGGGGGGGAAAGGTAGATATGCTGGAGGGTAGGGATAGGGTCCAGAGTGACCTAGAGAAATTGGACCAAAAGAAGTCTGATGAGGTTCAACAAGGAAAAGTGCAGAGTCCTGCACTTAGGTTGGAAGAATCCCATGCACTGCTACAGGCTGGGGACTGACTGACTAAGTGGCAGTTTTGCAGAAAAGAACCTGGGGATTACAGTGACGAGATGTTGAATGAGAGTCAACAGTGTGCCCTTGTTGCCAAGAAGGCTAATGGCATATTGGGCTGTATTAGTAGGAGCATTGCCTGCAGATCGAGGGAAGTGATTATTCCCCTTTATTTGGCACCGGTGAGGCCACATCTGAAGTATTGCATCCAGTTTTGGGCCCCCCACTACAGAAAGGATGTGCACAAATTTGAGAGAGTCCAGTGGAGGGCAACAAAAATGAATAGGGGGCTGGGGCACATGATTTATGAGGAGAGGCTGAGGGAACTGAGCTTATTTAGTCTGAAGAGAAGAGTAAGGAGGGATTTGATAGCAGCCTTCAACTACCTGAAGGGGGGTTCCAAAGGGGATGGAGCTCAGCTGTTCTCAGTGATGGCAGATGACAGAACAAGGAGCAATGATCTCAAGTTGCAGTGGGGGAGGCCTAGGTTGGATATTAGGAAAATACTATTTCCCTAGGAGGGTGGTGAAGCACTGGAATGGGTTACCTAGGGAGGTGGGGGAATATCCATCATAAAGGTTTTTAAGGCCCGGCTTGACAAAGCCCTGGCTGGGATGATTTAGTTGGGGTTGGTCCTACTTTGAGCAGGGGTTGGACCCAGTGACCTCCTGAGGTTTGTTCCAACCCTAATCTTCTATGATTCTATAACTGCTACCATTCTGTGCAACGGCTCAGAGACCGAACCATTCATCATTCACACTGGTGTCAAGCAGGGCTGTGTCATTGCTCCCACACTCTTCTTCATTTACCTTGCTGTGATCCTAATTCTCATCCATGACTGCCTTCCTGATGGAATCGGGATTGAGTATTGTATGGATGGTCAACTCCTCACTCTCCGACATCTCCATACAAAATCTAAGATCTCGAAAATTGGCATCACTGACCTTCAATATGCAGATGACCATCATTCTCGCACACACAGAGGCTGACCTGCAAAGTACCCTAAACTTTTTTGCAGATGCCTATCACAGCCTGGGTCTCT
This sequence comes from Terrapene triunguis, assembly GCF_002925995.2. Taxonomy (NCBI): domain Eukaryota; kingdom Metazoa; phylum Chordata; order Testudines; family Emydidae; genus Terrapene; species Terrapene triunguis. The sequence continues at coordinate 42,905,355 of NW_020664561.1, forward strand.
CTCTGAACATTGGGAAAACCAAGGTACTCGACCAGGCCTGACCTGTACAAACTACTCTTTGTACTCTACAAATCACCATCAGCAGAGAACCCCAGGAAAATGTGAACCATTTTCCATAACTTGGCAGCCACCTCTCCCAAACAGCCAGCACTGACACAGAAATTGAATACAGGATCTTCTGTGCCAACACATCCTTTGGAAGATACTCAATGAGCCTTCAGTGATAGGGCTCTGCAAACAGGCACCAAGATCTTTGTTTACAAGGCAGTTGTTATCCCTACCCTTCTGTATGGGTGTGAGACCTGGGTAACCTACAGACGACATCTCAAGCGGCTGATGTGGTTCCAACAGTGCTGCTTCAGAAGGATTATCAGGATCAGCTGGGAAGATCGATGCACTAACATCAGTGTTCTGTCTGCAGCCAATATCAGCAGTATAGAAGTGCAGCTCATGAAACACCAATTCCGCTGGCTGTCCACTGTGTAAGTATGCCTGACACTCGCCTCCCGAAGCAAGTACTCTTCTCTCAATTAAGTCAGGGAAGAAGGGCTTGCGGAGGGCAGTGGAAGTGCTTCAAAGACATACTGAAAGTACACCTTAAGTACACAAATTGGGAGAACTCGGTGCAGAACAGAATACAGTGGCACCACACTATACACCAAGCCACAGCTCACTTTGAGGAGAACAGACGTATTCATGAGATAGAGAAGCGACAAAGGAGGAAAGAAAGGGCACAACAGTCCAGCCAACAACTATGTCTCCTCCAAGATTACATCTGTCATTTCTGTGGGAAAATCTGCAGGGCATGAATTAGGCTCATCAGCCACTTAAAAACCCACCAAAACCCCACCGCCTCAGCCACTTAAAAACCCCCTTGGCAGACATCATCCTCACATCGAGTGATAGCCGAAAAAGATGAAGAAGATGAGATTTATAGGACTATAAAATTATCCAGGATGATTCAAAAATAAAAAGTATAATTCTTTTTGAAATTCTTTAAATTTTGGAGTAATTTTAATAGAGACTTAATACATTTCTGTTGAAAATAATAGGGTTCTTTCATATCAATTTCTATAAGACTTTTCATAATGAAGTTCCTAAAGGTACAATATTCTTATGCACTACTCTTGTCTGCAGTGTCTAACATTTTACCATTGTCCAAGTGCTCACAAATAACGAATGTTCCACTGTGTTAAAATATTTCTGCCTTCAGCGGAGATGAAAATGAAATGTTATATACATTTAGCTTCAGTCAAATTATTCACTCCAGCTGAATCTTTTAAAAATGATTTCCCATATTGAACACCTTATTTCTTAGGTGGCTGAAGCCAGAATCCTCCCCACTGTTGGGTGACCTAAAACAAATAATATTTCATTCCAACTATAGCCATAGCTGGAATAGTACCAAGGGTTTCTAATCTCCCCCTGGGTTTCCTCCTTTCCCTGTCTGATACCCAGAGAGTAGCTGCCAACTCCCTCAGTGCAACCTTTTTCTGCTCCCAACTTCCCAGCTTTATACAAACTGAGCCTGCCCCTGTCCAGCTGGGCTTCATCTTCAACTAGTGCTTGTGAGTCAAGCCTAAGTCTTCACCCCCCCCACCCAGATGCAGCTTTTCAAGTTAATTAGCGACTTTTGAGCCAACTTAACCCCTTCAGGGCTGGTGCGGAATGCACACCCCATCCCATGGTCCTAATTTAATTCAAGGCAATGAAAGGGAGAGTGGTGTCAGTGTTGCCAGACACTGCTTGGCATTGTAGGAGGGGTATAGGGTTTATGATATAACCTCTCTGAGCATAGGAGTCAATCAGCCTTGCAGAGCCATTTGAGTCAGCCAGTTGGCCGCCATGCTATGTGTGCACTATCCCCACTGAGCTGCCCCTCCTCTTTATCCCTCACTGAAGAGCCCATGATGATGCCGGGGATGCTGTGAAGGGAAAGGAGCAACAGAAAAGGGCTAAAGGGGTATCTTTGCCCTGCTGGACCAACTAAAGCATCCTCATTGCTGAGGTAGGCGAGGAGGGTATAAAGTGCTTTGGGAACCTACAGGGGAAGAGGAATTAATTTAACATAGCATTGATATTACATAAGCAAAGGGCTGCATTTTCATCCCCTCAGATGAACACACATTTGAAAGGCAGTGGCACGACAAACTAGAATTCATATTGTTCAGAAATTAGAGGAAATTTGGGGAAATAAAAACAATTGCTCCTATTTCAGTTTAACTAACAACTTTGTTGCATGCTATTACAAATAAGCTTTCACTTGCTACTACCATTCATTCATCTTTATAGCAAAAGGTCATTGTTTGTTTGAATGAAGAGGAAAATGTAGTTATTTATATACAACAAATGAGAGCACAGATAGCAAGGAGCATGAGTGATAATAAGCAAGTAGGCATTGACCAGAGAGCACTTGCAAAAACCATGTTAAAAGCCTGATACTAGATGGCAGACACAATCAGGACCACCCAGTTAAGTGGGTGATCACATCAACAATTTTTTTTTCTTTGCATGATGTGACCCAATTGGATTTGTTTTCTGTATGAGAGAGTATGGATGTCTTTATGCTTAGTTGCATTTTTAAAATGTACTTTTTAGCCCAACAAATTTCTTTAAACCACATGTACAACTGGTGTACATAGTTTTGGTAAATGAGTGTAGTCTCACTTCTCTTGAGTTTAAAGACTGTGGAAACTGGTTTGCACTGAAATGAGCTGAATGAAACCACCTTCTGCAATTGCATATGCTTCTTGACTTGAAAGGAAGCACTGTACAATGAGGGCCAGATCCTCTGAGGTGCTGGACTTCAGTAGGATTTCAAGGCACTCAGCACTGTGTAGGATTAGACACTAAAGGCCAGATTTACAAAGGTATTTAAGTACCTAAAAATGCAGATAGGCATTTACTGGCATTAACAAAAGTGCCTGAGTTGTTAGATGCTTAATTCCTATTGAATCAATGGGACGTTGTGAATCCTAGTTGGTACCCATCTGTATCTTACAGCACCTAAATACCTTTGTAAATTTGGCCCCAAACCTCTATTATTTCTCACATTCCTGGTGTGTCAACTGGTATTAAAAATTAAATGGCATCTTCTTTGCATACAAATGTTTAGCATTATGGTCAGTATATTTCATATCATGAGGTCTTATATTCTAAAAATGCTATTTTTCCAAAGAGTTGTTTTGGACCACACCACACACAGTACTGAAACACAAGATGGAAAAAATCACCACAATAAATATTCAAGATAGTAAATTTAACCATTTAAGTAGAAAACAGCACTTGTCTTAAATATCAAAATTTTAGCATCAATATCAGAATACAAGATACTTCAGTAACCACATATCTTTATTTTATAACAAACTTTTCTGAGTCAAAGCATTCACTTAGAAGGCCTGAAACTCCATGGAATTATATGAAGTAGGATACTAGTCATCCTATTGTCAGTTTTAACTGACATATTAATCCATCTCTCCCTGGGCTGCACTATAGTAAGGCAACTGAACTGTATTAATCAGGTGGATAGAATTGGATATCATTTTTTTTAAAAGAACAGAGTGTGGGAAAATGCTCTTTCAATGGTCTAATTCAGTCAGAGTGATTGTCAAATTATATGTACCAAAGTCAGGAATTGTTGATCTCTTAAAAATCTATTAATTAGTTTGATGAATTAATTTCAAAATAAATACAGAGATCTGAAGGAATCAGTCATTTCACTTTTGTAGTTAATATTTTAAATACATGTGATCCACTTGCTGTGGGGATTTATATAGAAGATATGCTGGCTCTGTAGCCCACTCTTTCTAAATGCTACATTATTATGAAAATCTCTTCCTTTTATGTATAATCTGAATGCCATTACCTCAAAAAATACACACTTGGCATTTGCTACCTGAATGATAATTGTTACTCTAGCTAAAACAACAAACAAAAAGTGAGGTCTAGTATATAACATGATAATACTTGGATTAGAACTGAGTGTATCTAAAACCTCATCTAGACAGCAGGTTCTCATTCTCTAACCCTTTAAAACCTTGAAATATTTTCAGCTACATTTTAGGCATATGATCAAATACTTACAGTTACTCACTTTTCCCTCCACCAATGCTGATGGCCCTTTCTCTCCGTTGGCCCTCCTAAAGAACACAATGCATTCATAGGACAAAAATTGTCCAGATGTGTGATTATGAAATTTTTAGAACGTGATATGGACACACTGGGGCTGGACTAACCCATCACCAACTCTTGTCATGTAGGGCCCCTCTATTCATTAACTACTGAGCTCACCAAATGTCCTGGAGTTGAATGTGTCCTATTATGGGCCATATAGGTCCTCAAGTTGAAAGGGTCCACACTTGGCTAACAATCCTCTTGATTTCCCTACAATTTGTTTTTCATTCTTCACTGCTGCTCTCACCACTCTCACCATTCCTTCAAGCACTGCCATTTTCCAGAATAATTTCAAACCTCATAGTTTCTAACAGCCTTGTGATGGGTTGGATCACAGAAACCCCCTTGGAAACTGCCAATTGGTGTACCAAGACTACTTCTGCCCCTGCTTTCCTGCCCTGCCAGCTCGGGACTCCAGCACCCTGTCTTGTTGAGCCAGACATGCCAGTCTGCTCCAACACAGACCCAGGGTCTGAACCATGAGCCCCAAAGCTGCAGACTTAACTGAAAGCAACTCACAGAATTGTTCCTGTCTTTAACACTCAGATGCCCAACTCCCAATGGGGTCCAAACCCCAAATAAATCCATTTTACCCTGTATAAAGCTTTATACAGGGTAAACTCATACAATGTTTGCTCTCTACAACACTGATAGAGAGATATGCACGGCAGTTCCCCTCCTCTCCTCCTCCCAGGTATTAATGCATACTCTGGGTTAATTAATAAGTAAAAAGTGATTTTATTAAATACAGAAAGTAGGATTTAAGTGGTTCCAAGTAGTAATAGACAGAACAAAGTGAATTATCAAGTGAAATAAAACAAAACATGCAAATACAGTAATACAACTGAGTACAGATAAAATCTCACCCTGAGAGATGTTTCAATAAATTTTTTTCACAGACTGGACGCCTTCCTAGTCTGGGCACAGTCCTATCCCTTGGTACAGCTCAGGTGGTAGCTAGGGGATTTCTCATGATGGCTGCTCCCTTTGTTCTGTTCCACCCATTTATATATCTTTTGCATCAGGTGGGAATCCTTTGTCCCTCTCTGGGTTCTCATCCCCCCCTTCTCAATGGAAAAGCATCAGGTTAAAGATGGATTCCAGTTCAGGTGGCATGATCACATGTCACTGCAAGACTTCATTGCCCACTTGCCAGCACACACCTATACAGGAAGACTTACAAGTAAAACAGAACCATCTGACAATTGTCCTGGTTAATGGGAGTCATCAAGATTCCAAACCACCATTAATGGCCCACACTTTGCATAATTACAATAGGCCCTCAGAGTTATATTTCATATTTCTAGTTTCAGATACAAGAGTGATACATTTATACAAATAGGATGACCACACTCAGTAAATTATAAGCTTTGTAATGATACCTTACAAGAGACCTTTTGCATGAAGCATATTCCAGTTACATTATATTTAAACTCATTAGCATATTTTCATAAAATCATATAGAATGCAATATCACAAGCCTCAAACTCACAGTTCTCCAACCCCTGTGTGTAGGACTAGGATCTCACCAGTGAGAATCAATACAATATTTGAATTTTTGTTTCATTTTATTTTTTTATCTAGAAGTCTAAGTCAAACATTGCTCTCAGAGTTTGGCATTTTCAAGAGAAAATTGAGAGGCCTCTTCCTTAGGGTTCTTTGTGGTCTATGCATAGAGAAATGAATTGGGAATAGTGACTCAATGAATGACCTTAAAAAAGTCACTTCAGTCAGTCTACTTTGATATTTCAGTCAGTCCTGCCACAAATTAGATTTCTGATAAATAGATACTGCCTCCAAACTAAACTTCCCAATATTAAAAAAATAAATGCATAAAAGAGTATTTGTGTCTTTGGCCAGCATCTTGCTATGCTATAGTCCAGTTTAACCCAGATAAATCTGAGGTACAGAGCAAAGTCTTTGAAATAAACAAATACTTGTTTTTTCATGTTTGCAAATGACTAACATTATGTCTACCAAATACAATTTACTTTTGCTGGTATAAGCAGACATTAGAATATTCCATTTCCTCAGTGACCTGCAAGCCCCATTATTGTAAGAAACAATTTGTTCATCTGTGCTTCATTCTCAGATGGCATTTTCAATTTCTAAAGTTTGTAAGTTGTTAATAACGTCATGGCAGGATTTTAGGAAATACTTAAAGAAAAGTTTTAATACAGATATTAAAATCTGCATACTCACTGAAATGTATATCACACAACATTCTCAGAGTGCTGATGTAAACTTTACCATATTCTATGGTCCAATAAGTTTAGAGATCTGGAATAAAATACCACTATAATAAACCTGTAGCATCTGATGAGCTCTAGGCTGCAGATGTAGGTTCATACTACACAGTATGAACAGGTGATAAAGAGGAATGCACCGGGGGGGGGGGGGGGGTTTTTTTGTACTATATAGTTCTACATTGGTTTCTTTGCAACCAAACGTTAGTCCCATACCAGGACTTGGGCTCAGGGCTGCCCAGAGGGGGGGCAAGTGGGGCAATTTGCCCCAGGCCCCGCAGGGGCCCCCCCGAGAATATAGTATTCTATAGTATTGCAACTTTTTTTTTTATGGAAGGGGCCCCCGAAATTGCTTTGCCCCAGGCCTCCTGAATCCTCTGGGTGGCCCTGCTTGGGCTCATGTATAATGCAGATACAACAGTGACAACAGACGGGTGCTGCATGGTTATTGGTGCCAAACTTCTTTTGAAATGTCTTTTCTATCTCTGCCTTAGGAACTTATATGGTCCCCATGATCATCATCTTTACTGTATTTAGCCTCACAACACCCCTCTGAGGTAGGAAGGTAATTTATGCTCATTTAACAGATGGGGAATAAAGTCACAGAGACTCCAGGAAGTCAGTGGCAGAGTTAGGAATTGAACTTGGGTTTCCCAAGGCTCAGGTGAACATTCTAACCACTGGATCATCTTTATTCTCATGCTCCCAACTAAAGCTGGGCAAATATGGCAGAAACCATGTTCAGAAATTCCATATAGTTTTTTAGTTCAACTATGTTTGTACTTATCATGCTTATCATCCATTTTTGATAAAAATTCACCATAACGGATTTTTGTTCACACAAATACTCATATATACTCTATCATAAGCCGGTTCGTTTATAAGTCGACTCCCCTTAAGATGGTTAAGTAAAAATGGAAAATTTTTATAAGCCGACGCTATAATTCAGGGGTCAGCAAACTTTGGCTCCTGGACCATCAGGATAAGCCGCTGCCGGGCCGAGATGGTTTGTTTACCTCGAGTGTCTGCAGGCATAGAGGTAAACCTAAGTAAACAAAGTGTCCCGGCGTGCCAGCTGCTTACCCTGATGGGCCGGGACAGCAACTGGTGGGGAAATTTTTTTTGGGGGGGAGAAGCTGGGAGTCAGGGGAGTAACCCCTGTGACCATCCCCCACATGACCCCACTCCTAGCCTGGAACCCCCACACTCTCCCCATCCCATCCCTTCCCACCTTATCTGGGGAGGGCCAGGGGAGGATGTCTCTGACCTGACTGGCGCTGCTCCGGCAGCCTGGGCAGCGTGGCCGCAGCCTGCTCTGGTGGGCCAGATCGGGCAGCACGGCTGCAGCATGTTCCAGTGGGCTGGGCTGGGCGATATGGCCGCAGCATGCTCCGGCACCCGGGCGGCATGGCCACAGCCTGCTCTGGGGGGTGGAGCCGAGCGGCACGGCTGCAGCCTGCCAGCCCCGGAGCTGCAGCTGCTTTGGAGGCTGGGGGGAGAGCAGCGGGGCCAGAAGCAGAGAGACTCTGGCCCCGCCTCTTCCCTTCTGGCTCTGCTGCCTCTCCTTGCTCCCTCTGTTGGGGGGAGAGGCTGTGTCCCACCTCTCCCTCTCTATACCCGTTCATAAGCCGACCCCCGTCTCTGGTGCTTCCCTTTTTTACTAAAAAAATTCAGCTTATGAACAAATATATACAGTACTGTTCTTTGTACAAACATCTGTATTCAACTGTGAAACCAATTCTTTGCCCACTGACACCATCCATTTTTCATTATTTATCCTTGGTTATTTGCTTTTTATTATTATTTAAAAAGTTTCTGTTTACAAACATCCCAGTCTCTTAAAACCAATTGTTTGATTAATACTTGCAAGTGTCAGGAACTATGGGCTTGAGTTCCCTGAGCTGAGCCCGGGGCTAGCCAGCTCAGCCCAGTTAATGATTCCAGCAGAGCTGTGGCAAAATCACCTGACTGGCTGGCCTGCCTGATTGGCTGCAAGGAGCCAACAGGTCTGCATTTAATCTCAGCAGCAGTGACAGGTTGCTGATTGCTCAAAGCTTATGCCTGCATCTGTGATCTCTCTTGTACCTGCCTTGTTCCCACCCTTGTTCCCTTGCCTGGCTTCTGACTCCGGTTCTGACCCTGAGCTTGTCTCCTGGTTCCTGTTCCTGACTCTAACCATTAGAAAAGATTTCCCATATCCTGTTCCCTCACACCAAGGAACAAAGATGTTCACAGAAATCCAGACTGTCTTGTGAGAAATTAAGCAGAAAGATAAGGGTTAACTTCACTAAATAATGCATTCACAGTGAATAATTCGATCAACTCTAGAACACTTTTCAAAAAGCGATGGGGAATAACTTAATAGTAGTAACCAATAGCCCTTAATAAAGTAGCTTTCAATGTCTAATCTAATGTTCTATGTGAGCTATCACTAAACAGACAATGATCGTTGATTTTCCCACATAATCTTTGCATTACCAGTTTCTTGCTCACTATTATAAAGCACTTTTGGGGATGTTAAGTATGAGAAAAGAAATATAAACTATAAAGCCAAATTTTTATTCAGTCTATATTCCCTTAAATACACATTCTAGACTATTCCCTGGAACACACTTACAGAAAATGCTTTGAAGGTTAATTTCAGACTTGGCAGATATCAGAAGCAAATTGAATTGCTGAACCACGTTTGCCATACATACTGCCGAAACATGCATGTGTTCTGAAAACAGTCTTCAATAGTATATTCATTGCTATAAATGGAATGTCAGGACATCCTCCGTGTACTCAATAGCATTCCAAATGCAATTTTGCAAAGACGTGTTACATTATTCCTTCTACAAATGGTTAAACAAAATTAAGCAAATCAGTCAGTAAGTGAGGGATATTAGGAAGACAAAATGCTAAGGACTAATATGAAATGCATTAATTTTGATAAATGAATATATTTTCCTGACTGTGAAGATTCCATAGATTCTCAAGTATTATTTCCGATGCAGCAAAGCACTTAAATATGTGCTTAACTTTAAACATGTAAATAGTCCCATTGACATAATCTTAAAGTTAAACATATGATTAAGTGCTTGACTGGATTGAAGCCTAAGACCCTAAATAGAATAGAATTTGTTAACCAAAGAGACTTGAAAAGAGTGTTCCAGTGGTGGAAAAACTCTGGGGCATAGAGGCCACTGAGTACTTTGGGCATTGCAAGTTTTTCAGTTGACCATCTTGCTGGAAAAATAAATAGGCAAACTCCATTCCCTATTCTTTGCTGAGATTTCCCCTCAATTCGAAGGGCCTCTGGTATTTGTTGGGATTTTCCTGGCAGCTTTTTCCTTTGTTACTTCTCAGGATGTGAGCTATCTTCAGCAGCAAACCTGATTTAAAAGTGAACTCAATAGGCGCTAAATCAGCATTAAATAAAGGACTTTTAATGATTCCTCAAAAGCGTAATTCAAACCAGGTAATTCATAGTTTACAAAACCTTAGTTTAAATCTAATTTATATTAGTGCACAAAAGAGGTTTTATGTAGTTTATGTTTCAGGTATCTTAACACAGCAATCAAAATACCTAGTTTGGGGAAAAACGCACCAATGATCATGCTTAAAAAATAGCTTCCTTAATGCTGAATCAAACTAGATTCTATTAATTTTCCTTCTCTTTATACATACTGTAGGCATATAGTCAAGTCTAGGCTTTTGAACCCATTACTTATTTATAAATATATATTGTACAGGTAACCTTTCTGCAAAATACAACTAAAATAACCTAAAGAATAATGTATACTGTGACTAAATTGACTAAGGGATGAAATAGGTATGGCTGATTCAGCTAAATAAAGCCTAAAGCATAGCAAGCATTTAAAATTACACAAGAACTGTGCTCCTTTTTCTTGATAGATGTCAGTTTTGTGTTTTGGTAAGTGATTTGGTTTGTCAGCTAATCTAGGCTGGACAAAGGAACTGTGCACAGTGCAAAAGAACTTGTACACATCAGTTAGTAGTTTTTATATTTTAAAATCCTTTATTTATAGATTTTTTTCAGTAGGAACAAAGCTGCTGGAACAACTGAGTTAAAGCAAACAGTACCCTTGATTTTTAATGGATTGCACAGAGACCAAGGACCACTAGTATTTCGCAGAATGAGCTAATACTAAAGTTCTCTCATACAAACAATTCAGGGACATAAACTAAGAACCAGAGCTTTAAAATGTTGTCAAATATTGTAAAACACAGAAGGATTTTACATCAGAGCTACCATTTGAACCCATTTTATTGCTAAATCATACTGCAAAATCATATGTTTAGGAAATTCTATAGAGCTGTTTTGTTCAATGTCCTGCCCCACTAATCCCTCCAACCAAAAAAAAAAAAAAAATGTCCATGGAATCATGAGCAAAAGTCCTTGGAAAGTATTCACATCCAGTGGTAAAGAAACATCAGCTAGAGGATCCACTGAAAACCATGTTTGCCTCCTTTGGTACCACTGAAATTAGACAAAATTACTGTAGGACTCTCTAATACCCGGGAAGAGCTTACAAAAATAGTGCTTCAAGATTCTAATATGTTATCCTATAATATTCACAGCCTTTTAAATAAAACAGGTTTAGGTAAGTTTGAATAAGCACCAGATAAATGTAAAATAATTAGGCATGGAGCAAGGAACCAATAATTCAGCACAATGAACAGGAAGGGGAAAATCATCCAAACCATCAACCCAGTGCACACCAGCAATATAAAAGGCAAATAGGGCATAGGACAGCTAGCTGAGGGACAGAATACAAAACAAGAGGTTTTTACTCTCCATGGGTGTTTGGAATACAGCATATATTTACTTTGCCTTAGATTGGAGGCATCATAAAGCAGCATAGGTGTTACCAGGTATGAGGAATATAGATTATTTTATGAGGAAAGGCCAAAAGAAATTGTGTTATTTGAAGTAGGGACCACCTTTTTGTTCTGTGTTTGTACAGCACCTAGCACAATGAGGTCCTGGACCACGACTGGGGCTTCTATGCTTTGCCACAATTCAAATAATAAAATTATAGAATTCAGTGGCAAAAAGGACATTGGGAGATGACAAAAAAGGAAGTTTTTTAAAATTATGTAAGCTCCATACTTTTGTTTGGGAAATATTTATTTATTTTGCATAAATAACCTAACATTGAAAAGCTAGGAGTAATCTACAATTTAGGATGAAATCCTGGCCCCATTGAAGTCAATTGGAATTTTGCATTTGAATTCAATGGATTTAGGATTTTGTGTTATGAAACTGGCACTGCTCTAATAGGACAAAAAGGTCACCACCAAAAACCCCTCTAAATACCCCAATGAGATGACAACCCAAAGAATGATGGGATGTTTCATTTATTTCCCATCTTCAATGCAGTTAGGAGAAAAGGACCATTGATTTTCTATAGCAACAAGAAGAGTGATGATGGCAGAGAAAAAGGATTCAAGGATAGGATTTTACCACAGATGGGAGAGAGTATAAAGGCACTTGACTGGGCAGCAGGCATAATAAGGAGGAAGGTGAGTTGGTGAAATTTCATGAGTTGGAGAATATATTTTAATCAGCCACTGACATTGCTATTGTTTAGGTTGTAATGTATCCCCTGCACATGTTTTCAACAGATGTGGTGTATGTAGCTTTTTCCATCCCTAGTATGAGTCCACATGTAAATTTTACACAGGTAGGGGCCTTTTACTATTTATATCTGGTTTTGTTAACATAAAATAGAAAATGCTGAGTTTGGGTCCTACCCCACCAAATTTTAAAGGTCTTGGAGGTGCAACCCTTACATTGGTGAGCACTTACCTTGTGTGAGGAGTTAAAGTTAGGGGACCTCTCACTTAAGTGCTCACTAATATGAGTAAGGGTTGTAAAATTGGGCTCACACTATAACTTAATGGTACGGTTTTATTTTACCTCTGACATTTCATTTTGCTCCACTCAATTTTAAATCTTCCATTGACTCTTATCATTTTTAACATACTGTAGTTACAACGGACCTCAGCATTACTTTGGGCCTTTCAATCCCTGCTTTAGTGAGTCATGAAGGAATAGGTGTTCTATTAGCTTGCTTTTCATGTGTTATTTTAGGCTTCATGCCAATTTATTAACCCAGGGTATCTTTGCCAGTCTATCTTCTGGAGACCATCTCTCTTTCCAGCAGTCAATTATCCTTTTCTTGATTGCCAATCCAAATAGGCCCTTGGTAACAATGTAGCAAGTAATGACTGGGTAATGACTTAAAGACCTAAATTCTAATATAACTGATTAGTTTGCATTTACCCACAACTCTTCATAAATAAAAACAGCATCAGCAGCTGAGTCTCATGTGCTGTTGTGAATTTTAACATTGCAGCTTCAGTATTGTTCAAGTAAAACTGAAGTGCAGTACCTGTATCCGACTGACAGAAGATAATGGCTATGGAATCAGTGCAAACAAGTGGGTATTTTGCAGTTTTTGGTTACTGTAGCTCTCCATAAGTTGAATTTGATGTATCATGCCAATGAAAACTGAGGTTCCATGTTTTCTGCAGGAAACTTGGTTTGAAATTGAGCTGCTAACAGCAGGACATACTGCTATATTCCCCCCGCCTCTGAAATACAGAACTCTCAGATATTTAATATGAACTGTGCAGTTATCTAAATTAAATACAAAACATTTAAAAAAACCCTAACACCACTCTATTTGACTCCCAGATTGTCTTGTCTAATACTAAAAGTGGAGTCAATTAGCACAGACATTCATTTACTCACTTAGAGCCATGGGGAAATGTGGGTGCACAACACTTTTCAGATTTTGGCTATAAGCAGTCAGAGTTCCAACCAAGGAGTTCGATTAAAAGAAATTAAACTGTCCATCTCTTCTTACGGGGAGTGGAAGGTGATTTGACATTTTATGTAATGTTACAAATCAGTATCTTACCCAAATTAGAAGCTGTTATCACTGGAAGAAACGGGTGTGGAAGAAAAATATCTCATTAGTATTAACAAAGACTTTTGGAATCTTTGTTGATCTGTACTTGGACAGGTTGGACCATCTATGTTAGTTTTCAAGAAACACCAAAACAAGATCACTTTCTTAACTAAGAGGTGCTTATGGACTCCTTTTCTTGGGAAATTCTTTAGCCATTTAGTGTTTATACAGCACAAGATACGGTTTTCAATATTTTTGAACAATTTCTGGGTGTAAGCTCTAGCTATACTCAGACAAATACTGTAAAATCATTGAATATATACTTTAATAATAATTTTGTTGATCTTAGACACAAAAGGAGAACAGTCCTAAGTTCAAATGAGAGGGCGCATTGGAAAATTCTCCAAAACCTGTCTCATACATTACCGTAGGAAAACATTTAAGACTCTGTGGGGGAAATAATAGCTTATGTTAGATGCACTCTGTTCAGATCTAATATCAAAGGAAAAAATACCTCCAAAATTTTTGTCAAGCCTCTCAAAAACAACAACAGTGACAACAAAAATCAAATTTCAATCATCTGAGTTAAGAAAAAAATCATATCATAGGGGAAAGAACATTTGACCAAAAATGTACTTTTAATCAGTGTTTTTTAAAAGATTTTCTGTCAGGTAAATTCAAATAGATACAGCCTAGAATATCATTTGAGGATTTTAAGAACTGAGATGTACATTGAAGGGTGAATAATGTTTCTGACCTAGAAATGAAAAGTCATTCACAGTTCACTATGGATAAGAAACATCACAAAAGTGTTTATTTGAATACATTAAACAGGCCAGCAAATTGATATAACTGCATTATGAATTATTGTTATTTTACATGAGCCACAAGTATGCTAGGTGCTTCTCAGAAGACAGTTCCATATTTAATATCTATGGCCAGATTGTTCCTAGCTCTTATACTGTTTCACAGTGCTGGTGGAAGGTTAGGTTATAAGGAGCCTTTCTCCATTTGTCTGGCCGGTGTAAAGGCCAGGCAAAACTGCAGTCTCTGAGCACTGGATCTGCTCTATATCTACAACCCTGGGGTCTCCTACTATCCTAAAGAGTGTGAGGAAGGTCAAGAAGAATACTGGGCCACATCTTTATGTACTGGGCAGTGAATCTGATCCCATGAAGGGGTTTAGCAGCAGTCAATCTCTTTTCTGTCCTTTGTTATCAAGGGCCAGCTATTTCATTTCTCTGTTCCACCCTAAGTTCATTTATGGTGGTTACTTCTGAGTCAGTATTTCTTCTACTCTGGTTCTTTGTGAAATGTTGCAGTGCAGGACATGACCTGTGAAAGTGGTGAGGGTATGGCCCCCATTGACCACTGATGATTATTAGAGTTAGTTCTGGCCATTTGATAGAACTGGTGTCCATATTGGAACAGAGCTGGTGTTTCATCGAGTCAACAGAGCTGATTCAAATCCATTACTCTGGGAGGAAGACTTGGGGTCTACATGACCAAGAAAGGGACAAGCATTTTTTGGACACCAACTCACCAAACTAGTGAGGAGGGCTTAAAAGTAGGTTTAAAGGGGTGGGTGACAAAAGCCCACAAGTAGGTATAGAAGATTACAATAGGGTCATAGGAGCAACAAGAGGGAAAACGGGAGAAGGGAGAATTTGCTCAGCAACTTAGATCTCTATACACAAATGTAAGGAGTATGGGGAATAAAAAGGAAGAACTGAAAGTATTAGTACCTAAGCTAAATTTAGATCCAATTAGTATCTGTTGGAAAAGTAGTGTAGCAAAACAAAAAATGTCCAATTAGTTCTTGGAACGTATTGGGGACAACTTCTTGTTTCACAAGGTGGAGGAAGCAACCATGGGCACAGCCATTTTAGACTTGATTTTGACTAACAAGGAGAATTTTGTTGTAAATTTGAATGTGGAAGACAATTTGGGTGAAAGTGACTGTGAGCTAATAGAGTTCATCATTCTAAGGAGAGGAAGGAGTGATACCAGCAGAACAAGAACAAACAAACAGATTTTAACAAACTCAGAGAACTGGTAGATAAGGACCTATGGGAAGGTAATCTAAGGGAAAAGGAGTTCAGGACAGGTAGCATTTCTCAAAGAGATGATATTACATGCACAACAGCAATCTATCCCAAAGAAAAGATGGGAAAAATAGTAAAAGGCTAATATGGCTATATTAAGAGCTCTTTAATAACCTGAAGAATCAAAAATGAACCCTGCAAAAAGGGGAAAATATGGACAAATTTCTAAAGATGAGCACAAAATAAGGATGAGCACATACATATATCAGAGGGGTAGCCGTGTTAGTCTGGATCTGTAGAAAGTGACAGAGTCCTGTGGCACATTATTGACTAACATGCATCTGACAAAGTGGGTATTCACCCACGAAAGCTTGTGCTCCAATACGTTTGTTAGTCTATAAGGTGCCACAGGACTCTGTCACTTTTCACATATACACATAGGTTCTATAAATACACTAGGAGCAAGAGAAAGACAAAAGAAAGTGTAGGGGGGAAGGAAAGCTAATAGTGGTTGACATCAAGAAAGCTGAGGTGTTTAATGCCTATTTTGCTTCAGTCTTCACTAAAAAGGTTACTTACCAGCTACTTAACACAATTAATATTAACTGCAATGGGAAAGGAACACAAGCCAGAATAGGAAACGAACAGGTTAAAAAATATTTAGAGAAGTTAGAAATATTCAAGTCGGCAGAGCCTGATGAAATTAATCCTAGGATATTTAAGGAACTAGCTAAAGCAATCTCAGAACCATTAGTGAGAACTCATGGAGTACGGATCAGGTGCCAAAGAACTGGACAATGGCAAACATAGTACCTGTCTTTAAAAATTGGAAGGGGACCCAGTGAATTATAGACCAGACAGCCTAACTTTGATTCCTTGAAAGATACCGTAAAAAAATATTAAACAGTAATTAGTAAGCACCTAGAGGATAACAAGATTATAAAGAATAGCCAGATTAGAATGATCAAGAACAAATCATGCCAAACCAACTTTATTCTCCTCTTTACAGCATCACTGCCCTAGTGGATGGGGGAAGCTGTAGATGTGATATATTTTGATTTTAGTAAGGTTTTCAACAGCGTCCCATGTGATATTATCATAAGCAAACTAGGGAAATGTGGTCTAGATTAAATTACTGTAAGGTGGGTGCATAAATGGTTGAAATACCATCCTCAAAGAGTAGTTATCAGTGGTTTGCTAAGAGGACATATGCAGAGGGGTCCCACAGGGTGTGGTACTAGTCAATATTTTCATTAATGATCTGAATAAAGGAGTGGAGTGTATGTTTATACAATTTGCAAATGATGAAAAGATCAGAGGGGTTTCTGGCACTTTGGAGAACAGATTAGAATTCAAAACAAACTTGAGAGTTGGTCTGAATTCAGTAAGTCAATAAAGACAAGTGCAAAGTACTTGTGACAGGGCTCCACTCACCATGCTGGCAGCTCCTGCTGGTCGTCTTGGGGATTAGCTCTAGGTGGGTACGCCCACTCCCAGTGGTGCCTTTCCTGCCATCACTTCTGCTCCCATACCCATGTCACTCCAAGGAAGACAGCATGTCCTTCATGACACAGTCCTGCAGCCCTGTCATGATCTGTGCTTCCCTTTCTGGGGGCAAGTGTTGCAGTCCAACTGTCCCACCACTTCCCCAGTGGCAACTGCAGTCAATTGTCCGGACACTTCCCCAGTGCCCCCGAGCACCCTCTTTGCCCTTGCCTCAGGGCCTCAACCTGCAGAGCCCAGCAGCCAGCCAGGACCTCTTCTCTAGCTTCCCTGGTCCCTACTAGCAGCACTGCTCTGTCCAGGGTGCTAGCTTCCTTCTGCCTGCCAGGCACCTCATTCACCCTCCTTGAGCTCCAGGGAGTAACTGACCCTGCTCTGCCCTGCAGCTCTTCTTATATAGGCCTGCTGAACCATTACTGGCTGTTCCTTGCAGATCCTTTCCTATTGGCTGCTTCCTGCGCAGCCTCCCTAGTGCTCTATTAACCCCTTGTATGCCAGTGTGGGGCGAACACCCCATCACAGTACTATGTTTAGGATGGAAAAATCAAATGCCTAAGTACAAAATGGTGAATAACTGGAAAGGTGGTAGTACTGATGAAAAGGATCTGAGGGTGATAGTGGATCATAAATTGAATATGAGTCACCAATGATGTAGTTGCAAAAAAGGCCAGTAGGGTGGTCCGGTCAGGTCAGCTGTATGAGTGAGCTATTTATAGCCGGCACAGCGTACTGGAAAGACACAGGAGGAGCAGAACGTGGGCTGCACGTCGGCCCCACGCAGGCAGCTCCTCCGGTGCGCGGCTGTACTGCCCCCAGCCCTTCCATGCAGCTGTATGCCTGCGTCTCCTGTCCTAGGTCTGTACAGCAGCCCCACCGGAGGACAGGTCTGGGAACGGTACAGCCGCGCTGGAGGAGCTGCCAGTGTGGGGCCTGCCAGTGGCCCCACATTCTGCTCCTTTGAACCCCAGGGCTCTCCCAGGAACCTCAGAACCCCACGCCAACAGCTCCTCCAGCGCAGCTGTACCAACCCTAGCCTCGTCCCCCCTGCGCTGTCCTACAGTGGGGCTGCTGTACAGACCCCAGACAGGACTCAGGAGATGCAGCTGTGTGGAAGGGCTGGGGGCAGGGCTGGTGGCCGTACAGCCGTGCCAGAGGAGCTGCCGGTGTGGGGCTCAGTTGCCAGAGTATGTGAAAAAAAATATTCTCTGTCAGAGGGAGCTGGTCTGAAGCTCTTCTGCTGGCAATTCCCAAAGCAGGTGCGACTCTGTGAGCTGGCTATCATTCCAGAGAGCAAGCCCTCCTCTTCTCTTAGCAGCCCACACAGCAGCTGTGCCATGTTCACCCACTGGGAGTGCTCCCCCCAGGTAATGTGAGATGGATAAAGGGGAGGGGAGGGGGAGAACATGGGGCCCTGAGCTGGGGGCGCGATCATGTGAGGAGTCACATGGGGAGGTCATGTGTTCCCTCACCCCCCTTTTGCTGGTGCAGCATACCGGTAAGAAATGAATTCTACTTGCACCACTGAAAAAGGCTAATATCATTCAGGGGTGTATTAACAGAAGTGTTATATGCAGGACAGCAGCGGTAATTGTCCCACGCTACTTGGCGTTGGTGAGGCCTTAGCTGGAATACTTTGTCCAGTTCTGGGCACACTTTAGGAAAAATGTGGACAAATTGGAGCGCAACAACAATAATAAAAGATTTAGGAAACCAGATCAATGAGGAAAGATAAAAAAACCTGGCAAGTTTAGTCTTGAGAAAAGATGACTCAGGGGGTCCTAATAACTGTCTTTAAATACATTAAGAGCTTTAAATACATTAAATACATTTAAATACATAAAAAGGGCGGTGATCAATTGTTCTCCAGTGAAGGTAGGGCAAGAAGTAATCAACTTAACTGCAGCAAGACAGATTTAGGTTTGATATAAGGAACACTTTCTAACTATGGGGCTTGTTATGCTCTGGAATAGGCTTCCAAGGGAAGTTGTGGAATCCCTATAACTGGAGATTTTTAAGAACAGGTTAGGCAAGCATCTGTTAGGATGGTCTACGTATACCTGATCCTGCCTCAGCCTAGGGAGTTGAATTAAATGATCTTTGAGGCCCCTTCTAGCTGTATGATTCTAGAATAACCTTCAGCAGCACTTTTCCAATTGAATCCCTACTCTACTCAAAACTACCTATTCACAGCGAGGACACTCTGGTATATTGAGTAAACTAGAAGCTTCCAGTGCATACATTAATTCTAATGAATACTCAATACATTTTGAAGGCAAACTAATGGCATTACAAAATTTTGTGTTTTTTAAATATAAATTAATAATTTGCAACATTCTGTACCATAAAAATAACATGACAAGGGAATGTAAAGTAAGTATCCTGAAATATATTCAATTGTATCTGATTAAATTAGTAAAATCCTTAGATGCATATTACTCTGTAAATAGAGGACAGAAGCAGTTACGACAAAGATCAGAACACATTTTATCTCAGCAATCAGTGAAACTCACAGCACTCAGAACTGTAAAATGCTTACTTTCCACGAAATGTGTTTGACAATAAGGTTTAAAAAAGATCTAAGTGTTTGACTTTTTTAAATAAGTAGACTATATCAAATGAGCACATCTGGTTTATGTTCCTAAACCTCTGGTCTTTAAAAAGCTCTGTTCCCAATTCACACAAAATACCATTCAGGATTGCGTGACACAGTGACCCTTCCCTGTAGGTGGTAGGCTGAATAAACCGATTAAATAGATTCCGGAATTTAGCATACATACAGCGAGTTAACACTTGCATCCTGAAGCCATTAGTAAACATTTTTGTTTCTCTACATTTTATAATATATGGATGACCTAGAACTCAGCCATTCAAAAACAAAACAAAAAACTGTGTATCTACCTGTCTGATGGTACAAAAATACAGATACAGTTTATTAATCCTTTTAGTCAGAGGTTTCACCATATTGTCAGATATTTAGATGCAAAAGGTGATACATCAGAAAAAAAACACTAGCATATTGAGTTCATATTTAAGTTCAAGTAATTACAACATGAGGTAGTGTTATGGTTTCCAGCAACTTATATTCTGTCACTAGTTAAAAAGCATTGAAGAGGTGGGCAGGTTAGGTACATAAATTCAAAAGACCAGTAAATATTTAACAAACTCTTTTGTACTCAATTGAGTTAAAAATTAAATAGTGCTTTGGCTGGGAAGATTTCATTTTTACCATAACCATTAATAGAACATTCACTGTTATTTGTGTAGAGTGTAATTCTTTTTGACTTTGCCTTCCATTTGCCTTGAGGACAAGCCAGTTTAAAACTGTTCAGCACACTACACCATGCATAACAGGTAATCTGTCTAATTAAGGCCTGTAAGGATGTTCAAAGTAAAATATTGAAGAGCTTCCATAACCTCACTTTCACCCTCCCTATGTACCACAGCTTCTGAGACTCAGAGATACCCTAGCCATTAACTCAAGTGTTTACTCTCTAAGCTCAAATTCTACTTTGCCAGAATGGTTCATTTCACATTTTACAAGTCTGTTTTCTCATTTACAGGCAGAAAGTAATTTATCAAATTTTTATATTACATTTCTCAGCTTGTTCCGATATTGGATGATATAATATATGCCTGGAAATTCAAAATGCAAAAGCACACTGACTTTACCCAGGGACCTAATAAGATTTATATCCACATTCTTTTTGTGTGTGTTCATTTGGTGCATTTCAATGAATTATTAATTATGACCAACAATAAAATATTATTTTGCTCTGATGCACAGCAAGAGGGAAGATGCCCAAGAGAAATCCATCTGACAGCTCAAAGCAGAGATGGCCAAAGTACACTCACAAGTTTCTCATCAAGTATTGCATGACATGCATCTGCTCATCAAATGAACCAAACTGACTGAGTTCTTCTGAAGATACAGATGTAATCTCTGGGGAGGGAAAGTCAAAATTTATTACACATTGGGAAGCATTGATTTGATTTATTTACAAACAGCAAAAGCTATGACAGTGTAACATCAAAAGAACTCATTCTATTTTTCAACCTTATTTTTAAAGGTTGACATATGGAGTGGAAACGTATGGCAGAATGCATGTTTTGAACTTGTAAGTAGTCAGACACAAAGTGGCATATAATAGCATTTTGCTCAACTGATTTAAATCATAGTTAAACTCACCATTATATAACTACCATGAATAGGTTAATTGTTTGGAAATAAATTTGTTTTCTTTTTACCTTTATTGCAGTTTCCTAATTTATTTTGCCTCAGTCTAACACAATCTTTGAGAATACTGTGAACAAACATTAATGCATCCTTCTGTCATTTACATTACAACGATATAGTTTTTCAACATCACGTAGGAAGTATCATTATTCATGTTTTATGTGCACAGAATTAGAATTCTTGAGGCATAACTTACTAATGAATCTTCTGTCAAAAACATACTTACTTTAACTTTCAAAGCCTGTTGTAAGAAGTGTTTTTGAATCTACAATCTACAAATATTAAAAACAAATTTAAGGTTTTTTTTCTTTACAGCTATCCAGAGACACAGACTACACAGTGCAAAGTATTAAGGGAAAATGTCAAGCTAAAGCACTCTGCATCTAAACAGAGGCAAAATGGGACGAAATATATTTCCATTTCTCTTTTAAATATTAACTTCCACCTTACTAAAACAGAGAATTTTGATTTATTTTGGTCTTTGTCATGATATAAACAAACAATTGATAAAACCATGTGCCAAGTATTTGATAGCACCATGTACCAAACGTAAAAATGTATTTTTAAAAACACTATTTACTATCTCTAAGATCTTCAGTTAAATTTGAAAGCTATCAGAAATAGATGGAGAGTGTTAAATAGTCTTAATTGAAGCGAATATATCATAGATTTTACAAATTGATGAAAAATCACTTTTTGTCATATAAGTAATGAAACATTTTTCATACTTATAAAGGATTACTAGGCATGATAGGAAATCTGCTTCAAAAAATCATACCAAAAGTTAGTTTAATGTTGATTTGAAGGAAAAGTGAGTGCTAATGGATTTTGACAGACAGATCATGCCTATAATAGCATCAAGCATGCCAAATTCTTTCACACCACACAGTCCCCAAGGGCATCATCAACCTATAGACTAAAAGGCCAACCTTTGACCTCCATACAGTCAACTATCTGTCGATTGATGACTGGCCAGGCCAATGGATATGAATTCCCCAAACTGTTATTCTATATTCACACCAATTTTCATTTTCAAGGTGGTCTATTTCAGGATATTGATTCTCAAAGCTACCTTTATAAGCTTATCATCAACTGCTAAGGTCCATTAGAAATCGGGTTGATCTGAAATACAATCTACTGTCTCAGATGGCATATCTTCCCACTGTCTTCATTACAGATTAGGCTCCTTAACAAAACCATGTCACACCAACCTGTTTCTTCATAGACCTTTGATCAGTGCACAGAGAAGTAGCTGGTTTTCTGTGAAATATACCAGTCACTCCAATTTTCCAAACTATAATTTTTATTTTAAAAGAATGTTGTCACAATGATGTATTGAAGTGGTGGTTTGAGTTGATTTAGTGCTCATCACTAACCTTCTTGTTCTTCTCTGCACAATCTGAATTCCAAAGTTAATAAACACTAGTAAACATCTTCTTTTTCCTTTATATCACTTTTCCTGGTGAGGGTCATGGTGGAAGCATGGCGAATAGGAAGGACTTGACCTCCCTTTCCTTCGCAACAGGTTCCAGGTCTT
The DNA here is from genome assembly GCF_002925995.2 of Terrapene triunguis. NCBI lineage: Eukaryota > Metazoa > Chordata > Testudines > Emydidae > Terrapene > Terrapene triunguis. The sequence goes on from NW_020664561.1 coordinate 42,928,016, forward strand.
CCTGGGGGATTCCCCAGCGTTCCCAGGCCAGCTGGGAGATATAATCCCTACAGTGTGTCCTGGGTCGGCCTCGGGGCCTCCTCCCATTGGGACATGCCTGGTAGACTTCCAAAGGAAGCCTCCCAGAGGGCATCCTTATCAGGTGCCCAAATCACAGCAGCTGGCTCCTCTCAATCCAGAGGCTACTTACAAATACATGGATTTGAAATATTATGATTTTATTATTTTAAATGTATAACTTTTTTTTGAGGGGAGGTGGTAAAGAATGTGGCAATTTAATCTAGACATCTCAGCAATTGGCACCTTACAAATACCTAGATAGGGCTCAGTGCTGTTGGGTATGGTGCTGAACCACAATTGCTCCAAGGGAAGCGCCAGAAGGCATTCTGCATCAGAAGGCAGAATGTCACCCAGAGCTTCCCAGTATGTAAGGAAGTCTTCAGCTCTACATGCAATGTACTCCCTGTCCCTCTCCCCCAAGGCTAGCCAACATTAGTGCACGGAGGAAAACAGAGCCATGACTCCACTATACCCTGTACATTGGTAGTGGGGAACCAGCAGTCCCTGTGGTCCACAGTCTGTAGGGACTACAACCCTGCCTGGTCCTCAGGCAGGCTACACAAGGCAGTGGGAGGGCATGGGAAAGTCCTTATGCCAACATAAAGCCTGTGAAAGGAACAACCTGTTAGCTAGCTAGATTAGATATATTTTAGTTGACTATTTATTGAGATTTAAAAAACAAAACTAACTATGAATATTGTGACAAAGTTCCTCCTCTATCTTGGTGGGTCCTGCGCTTATTGGCGGATTTTCTTGCCTCAGAGATTCACCATGTGGGTTGGGGAACAGCCCAGAGACCTTCCCCTCTGGAAGAACCCACAGTCCAGGTCAATTGGGAGGTTTGGGGGGAACCCAGGCCCGCCCTCTACTCCGGGTTCCAGCCCAGGGCCCTGTGAACTGCAGCTGTCTATAGTGCCTCCTGTAACAGCTGCATGACAGCTACAACTCCCTGGGCTACTTCCCCATGGCCTCCTCCAAATACCTTCCTTATTCTCACCACAGGACCTTCCTCCTGGTGTTTGATAACGCTTGTGCTCCTCAGTCCTCCAACAGCGCACCCTCTTACTCTCAGCTCCTTGCGCCTCTTGCTCCCAGCTCCTCACACTCCGCATCACAGACTGACGTGAGCTCCTTTTAAAACCCAGGTGCCCTGATTAGCCTGCCTTAATTGATTCTAGCAGCTTCTTCTTAATTGGCTCCAGGTGTCCTAATTAGCCTGCCTGCCTTAACTGGTTCTAGCAGGTTCCTGATTACTCTAGTGCAGCCCCTGCTCTGGTCACTCAGGGAACAGAAAACTACTCATCCAGTGACCAGTATATTTGCCCTCTACCAGACTCCTGTACCCCACTGGTCTGGGTCTGTCACAATATATTAAGCATACATATCAGTCCCAAACCATAGTAAGGTAATAAGCTTTAATAAACATTTTAAGCATTCTCCATATTGAATATTCAGAAGCCAAGCTCCACTTTTCTATCCACTGATTATCAAAGGCTCAATAGTTTCCACTTTCCCGTGTTTCTTCCCTCTCCCTAGGGACAAAAGATGCAGATGAAATGACCTTCTATTATGGTACATTGAGATCTAGTGACTATTGGCTAATTGTTATTGCAATTCTTCACCTAATATGTAGTGCTGGAAATCAAATCTCAGTCTCTTGAGTGTAACCAGATCTTACAGGCAGCCCCAGAGTTTATGCAGGCAGTGTATTAACAATTGAGTAACTTCAAAATTGTTAACTTAATTAACAGTATCTGATCTAATAAATTTGGATGCTAAAATTAGATGAATACAATCATTTTCATTTGCACTGACAGAACTGAAAATTAGACATTTCTCTTCTATTAGTATGTTCTGAGTGAAGAAAAATATTAGGAAAATAGAAGAAACCTCCCCATTGCTGTATTTTTTTTCAACAGCTTCAAGCTGTTAACAGTTACATTGTCCCTAGGTATGGGGTGGTGCATGTTATGGTTAAATGATTAGTTTAGAGCCTCTTGACATACAGACTTTTTCTGTTCGCCAGTATCAGCTGTGAAAATGTATTTCCAAGCAATTAAACCTCAACTCCTGCTGGTTTGGGAGCCATGAACCTTCAAATTCCAATTCAAATTTTTCAACACTTACCTCTGTTGGAAAAAATACAGCTATGTTAGTGAAAAATCACAAAGAAAGCTATTGATATCTGTTCAAGTGTCTTATGTGGGGCCAGAGGGGTTGCGGGGAGCAAAATGGGGGGCGGGAGGGAAAGTGTGCATATTGTAAATAAGGCTTATGATAAAAAAGGTCCTATTTTATTTTTCGTGTTTTCAGAGCCTGCAGCACAGACTGTATTTGCTCCCATACTTACCAACATGCATGTTTTAAGAGTGAGTGCTACAAAACAATAAGGAAGGGAGAGTAAAAACCTCCCCTGCCAAAAAAGGGAGCTGCTTCTATTTCTAATATGACTTTGGGCCGATCTTACATGTTTCAAAGTAGGAAAGAGCCAGTAGGGAATTCAATCTATGCTGCAATCTATGAATCTATAATGCTCTGTCTGAGGTAAGCACATGTGGTACAGTGCCCTGGAAGTGTTCTATATGGCTGCATAGATCACCTACATGACAGTTTGCCTTTTACACAAAGAACGACAGCCCTCTCTGAAGACTTCCATAGCCTCTTCCTGAAGGTTCCAGCTGCCAACAGAGGGAAGGGAGAGCACAGAACCCTCTTCCCAAACAGTGCCAGCTATTAAGCTGACAACTTGACTACATCCTCTATGCAGTTGTTAGTGTTATTATATTTTGAAGTTAATCTCTTAATTACATTCCATTAAGGTTGCTGGCCCATTGTTGGGAGCCACGGTGTAGGAATGTCAGAGGATAGGATTATGCCAGTAATATGCATTTATATAATTTCCCCTGTTTCTTAATGGATATTTTCAATGTGTGCTTTGCTGTGGGTGTTTTTATTCTACCACGTGTTTCAGTGTTTATTATATTGGATAAATGGGAAAGAAAGAGGAACTATGATTATGATGGTTTTATGTACTTGAGAAGCAATGAGCAGAAGGTCTGAGTTGGACACTGTTATAGCGAGCATAAAGTGTTTGGTTTGGGCAGAGGCAGCCACTGCCTGCAGTATTCCCTTTATTGTTGTTGGCAACATGTCACCATGGTCTTAACCCTGCATGAAGTGTATTCCAAATGACACTGACCAAAATTCAGCTTCAGCATGATATAATTGAGGACAGTTTGATGTGAAGCAGGTTAATAATTTATATGCTAAAGTACAGTCTACTTGAATGAGGCACATAAACATCAGCAATGCAGTTTCACTGGAAGGGCTGATGCATATTGTATTTACCAAGAGATGGATTGTGTCCAGACCATAGACTGGTGTGCTTTGTGTGTGGTAGAAGGTAAAAGGAGTCTCCCACATTCCTCCTTGAATGGCCTACATAAAGGTCCAAGTAAAATGTCCTCTTGGGAGTACTTCATGCCTTAAAGGAGATGAGGAGGAGGTAAGACCATGACTCTACTCCCATAGCTCTAACCAAGTGGAGACTATTCCTCATCATGAGACAAGAATATTAACCATTTGTAATTTTCAATGTGATCAGGTGAGTGAGGCCATCAGATACAGATTGAGAGTCATACAGTCCCCCTTTAACACTGGCTAACAGAGGAAGCAAGCTATGCCTGAGGAAGGGGTGTATTTCTGGCAGTTCCGCATCAGTATTCCCAGGTGCTCTGGGAACTATTCTATTTCATGAAGGCAGAATGGCTCTCTTGGGGGAGATGCAGTCCCACCACTGCCCTTGCCTCTTCCTAGGGGCTGACTCTAAATAGCAAAAATGAACCCCAAGAGATCTCAGTTATGGAGACTCAAGGTGAGCAATCTATCTTAACACAACCAGCAAGTTACCATAAACTATCAGACAGACTAAGGTTGTTTTGTACTACTCTGGCATAAAGGTGCCTTAAAGTGAGCAGAAAAGAACCCCTGAGAATATCCTTGCACAGAGGACCTCTCCAGCTGGTGCAGAACTAGAATAAGAACTCTACACTGCTCCCAGGGGTGGATCCAGGCCTTGCCAGTGGGGTAAACTACTGCTATACACAGGGCTCATAGGGGGCTTTTGGAAATAAACATGAATTAGGGCAGCCTAAGGGGTGTTCTAACTTATGCTGTGGTTAGAAATGCGCATGCACAACCCAAGAATGCAGAGAACACAAGGTGGCTTAAAGCTACCTTTAGCACTACACCACTCACACCATGTCCTGTGTCCCTGTCCCAGGGATGAAGTATCAAACTCAGCGTTTTGCTTTTCAATAGATCTAGATACCCATCTTTTACGTTGCCAGTTTTCTATCAAGTATTCTTACCTGTATAAATGAATGACTTTTAAAGAGTGATGGGGTAGGATGAATTCAGAAAAAATAAATATTTTCTCTCTCTTCTTTATAGGTTCTCATGTTGCGGTCATCATCATATCTGAACTTTATATAGTAGTGCATTAAGCAACATGACTAACAATTATTTTATTCGATTGAAAGCATTTCCCATACTTTTGCTCCATGACAAAAATGTTGGGGATCTGTCCTTTCCAAAATCAATCCATTACACACCTGGCTATTAGTAATATTTGGGTTTATCAATGGGTCCTTTCCCGAGTCAATAACCTCCTTTGGAATGTAACCTTAATAGAACTCCTAGAGCTCTGGGCATAGCCTAACTTTAGTTATCTTGAAAATTCTTTTTTTTTTCCATTTCCTCCAAAATACTACGATCTTAGGGCATTCCCACCATATATGCAAAAAGTTCCCTATTTCTCCACATCCTCTCCAGCATTTATGACTACCTTTTTAATATATTTTCCTTAGCTCAAAGGAGTGACATACCTGATAAAATATTTTGTCATTTTCCTTAATGGTTACACAAATAGATAAGATTTTGGACTTCCTCTAGATATTTTCCCATTTTTCCAAAGTGATATCTGTAAGGTCTATTTCCTGTTTTTCCCTAAAGGTAAATTTATTACTACACCTCTACCCCGATATAATGTGACCCGATATAACACGAATTCGGATATAATGCGGTAAAGCAGTGCTCCGGGGGGGGGGAAGCGGGGGGCTGCACACTCTGGTGGATCAAAGCAAGTTCGATATAACGCAGTTTCACCTATAACACGGTAAGATTTTTTGGCTCCCGAGGACAGCATTATATCGAGGTAGAGGTGTATCTTCTAGATGCACCAGTAACAATGTGTTATATTATGTGGAGATCAAGACTTTGAGGTGGCCTTTCCTATAATTACTGTTTCTGTCTTCATTAATGGTCCACTGAAACTTGGGCTTCCTACATGGGATTTTATATAATAGTTTAATCACAAAGAAGCCCAAACTGGTATAATTCATTTTCCCCATGCGTTTTTTTTATGTTATTAAGTTCCATTATTTTATCATTACAAAAAAGAGCTTGCCAATGGTTGTGGTACCCTCTTTCCTCCCATACATTATATACTGGATTAGAGAAAACTGGCTGAAATTCTGGGTTGGTTCTGATGGGTGTAATCCGATAAGATTCTACTCTTAAATTAATGGAAGAATGTTATCATATTCCTTCAGACTCACTTTTACTACTTCACCTGATTTCCATATATGCCCAAAACAAGTAATCATTAAAGGATGGTGAATCCTGCAAGCAAATTTCCATGATTATTACTTGGATTTTTAAAGGAATTCAGTTCACCTGTGTTTGTATCACTTTTGTTTTTTCTTTTCACAAACATTCTAGTTAATGATTTTATGGGTAAGAATATTCAAGAAACCAGCAGATAATGCAGAAAGCAAACTTTCAATTTGAAAGTGAAATTACCCTAAGAAATCTGATTCTAAGCATTATATTCATACAGAACAGGAACATATTATGAGACCTAAAGAACAATCATAACTCATCAACATCAATTGAATTTTGAATAATTACAATGAACTGCTAGCATACAATCCACAAGCCAAGAATTCTTCTCTGAAATATCTGCGAAATAATTGTAAATAATATATATGTGAGAAGATTGTAATCTGTTTGTTGATAATTCAAAAACAGAAAGGGAAATATTGTTCAGATGCACTAAAAAAATAGTGTACCCAGCTTTGGGTAACAAAGGTCAGAGTTTGCATCTCTGTTTAAGCTGCCACCATCACCTGTTCAGCCACTCTGGTCTGATATTAGTAAAGGGGCAATTCTTTGAAACTGGGGGGAAGATGAATGCAGAAAAGACGGGGACATAGAGAAGATTTTAGAGAGCAAGTATGAAAAATTTATGTTTTTAATTCACATGAATATTTTTTGATAGACGCTGGGATGTGGCACATTGATCTAGATGGTGAAGAGGCTTTGTAGTCTCAACATTTGTGCTATTGGAAGATAATCAAATGGGTTGAAAGCTTCTTCAGCAATTAGGTCATTGCTTTCATTCAAGCCATATTGTAAGAGAAAATTCATATCTCATTTGTCTGATCCAAACTGGTGTTTAATGCCTACATGCTTGTATATGCAACATTCAGTGTGAAGTGACCCATACACCAGAAGGTTGAACTAAAGTAGATGTTCCGATTTACGTTGTCAGCATGAATCTGAATAGCTACTGTACTTAGGATTTGATTATATACCTTTATGTGGGTCACCCCAACACTGAATAAGGACCAGCACATTGTGATACTCTGGCCAGCATGCATGTATAACACTGCCTTTTCAAAAAGGAATGTCAGCTCCATTCAAGCCCTACCATTGCTGCAGCTAAGGAAAATTTAGCTGAAGAGGTAGTACCCTTTCTTCTTGAAGCAAAAGTACCTCATCCCATCCACTAATATAAACCTCATTCTCAATACAGTAAAATGGCATCTTTCACAGAGAGGCCTGACCACCCTCCAGATGGATTATTATGGAGATAGTAGAGAGGTATTTCTACAAACTATTTTGATTATTTTTTTTTTACTATATTTTTCCTATAATTAAATATAGCTACCTAGGGGCTCAGCTGTTGTGCCCTGACTCACACTGAGTACTACATTACTCTGTGAGGTTTCACTGCAATCAGCGGGTTTGTTTCTGCTGACATTGCACATGCTCACCAGTGACTTACTCGGAGTTGAAATAAGGGTAAAGTACTACTCAATATGAATTAGGGTAGCAGAATCAGCCTCTCAGGTATTATTACTGCATGTGAGCTAGGGGGTTAGCAAATCCCTGGAGCTCCTTTAAGGCTCAGCCCCTTTCTCTTTTTTCCCCATCTAACATTTTACAATAATGGCCTAATCATTCTTAACTCCTTTGATATTTATTGCAAGAACATTAATTCTGATGGACTTGTTCAGTATTAATGTGGATGTGATAAGTACTTCAGTAGGATTTCAGCTGGAATTCAATATTAATTAGCTGGGCCATTATATTGAAGCATTATTCATTTAGAGCTGCTCTCTCTTTACCTTCTCCTCCCTTGGGGCCTGATCCTTCAGCCCTTGCCTGTCTCAAACTCCCCTGACTTCAATGAAGTCAATGGGCCAGATTCTGCCCCTGTTGCTCATGCTGAGTACATAGCCGCAGTTAGGTACAAGAATGGTAAAAACTGACCCACTGAGAGTTTGGGGCCCATGAGGGCCGCAGGATTAACCTTCTGGCAAATAATGCTCTTTTGTGTGAGGATTGATACCAGATACTGATTCATTTGTTACTAAGCTCAAGAAGTGGGATAAAGTATGGTCAAGATGGAGTAATTCATCTCACAGAGAGACATTTTTAATTGAGCTGCTGTAGTTCTCTTTTCCACACAAAGGAAACTTGATTGCACTTTAAATTCCACTGCAGCAAAAAGATGCACTGTTATTTAATAAACAGTTAAAATAGGTTCTTCAAGTCTCCATGGGAAGAAAAAAAAAAATCTACAAATCATTGCACATGATCTACTTATTCAGGGGTTGTCTGCTGACCTTCTTAACAGACTAGAAATGCAGGTATTGATTACTGAAGGGTTTTTTTAATATTACCTTAGAAATCCTTTTATGTTTTGGAGTTTTTATTGTCCTGGTCTGGATGAAAATATTATGAATAGATAGTATTCCATGCAGGAATGTGACTTTTCATTGCATTATACTGACATAGCTTTTAGCTTCTTAACAGTTATTTTAATGTGCATATATAGTGCCAAGATCAGTCCATTATTCAGTAAAATAGTCAGGGATTATAAGTGACTTAGTCATATTACCAGGATCTGTACTACACCATAGCTCTTTATAAAGAGGTTTGACCCAATAAAATGTTCAATTATTTTTGGGTTCACGTCTAATGGAGGGTGAACTTTTTTTCGCTTTTTCCTCCAACAACCTCTTAGCATTCAGTAACTCATTCTCTAGAGATGTACACTGGAGCAAGCAAAAGACTTTTTTATTTCAAATAAGGCCTGACATTAAGGCCCCTATTTTACTTCCCACTGACATGGACATTTTAGATGTCATTCTAAGACTTGGCCTGAAGAAAAAAAATGCTGAGGTTTTCTGAATGTAATCTAAAATGCATAGATTTAGAATTTCCCCATCCCCTGATAACAGTAAAACTATTATAATAATTTCTAACATGCACATTTCTGCCTTCAAGTACAGACAAGTTTTCAGTGCCAGTGCAGCTGCTCCAGCCAAACAGATCTTTGCTCCTAGGAAATCAATAGGACTCTGCACAGATAGGAATCTGCCAGCATAATTGGGGCCTATAAATCCAATCAAGGACTGCCCACATCTCATGGGAGATGTAGTCCAGCTGGGCCGCTTGGTCAATAGAGGAGAAATATGAGGCAACTTAATTATAGCACCACAGAAACATTGCCAAATCAAAATATTTCAGTGTTTGGCTGAAATGTTTTGAGTTTTACAAAAACTTCTGAGATTTTTTTGCAGAAAGCCAGACACTTTTCACAAAAAGGGAGAAAACCTAATTTTCTGTCAAAAAACAGTCTTGATGGAAAATTTTCAACCAGCCCTGGCAGAAATACCTTTATATTATGAAGAAATAATATGCTGTCAACTGTATCCCATATTCTTCCTCCATGAGTATACTCAATGGGCATTTACACTGTAAGCTCTGAAGCGTAGAAGTATCTTGCCTCTCTTCCACAAAGCACTGAGACATGTTACCCGGCCAGGTATATTTATTGTTAAAAAGTAATACTTTGTTATAGAAAATGTTTTCCAGTGAACAGCAGAAACTCTGGGCCCCATCCTGCACTTTCTTACTTAAGTATCAATCAGGAGTAACCCACTAAAGTTAATGAAGTTATACTAGTGTAAAACAAGTATGAGATCAGAATCTGAGTTTTTGGCTTTGTGGTTTCTTGTTGCCAAGATTGTATCTGAAACCACTGTGTAAATTAATAATGTAAATTGATTCTGCATAGATTAATCTAGTTTCTCATGTCAGATTTTCATGTAAACTATTTATTAGCAAGAGATCTATTATGGCACTAAGTGCATCACATGACAATGCTGAATTTCTAAAATATGGAGCTTCCACTTTAAAGAAATATTCCACCCCTATGGGCACATCCTATTTAAGTTACTCAACTCAAGTGAATAGTCCCACTGAAGGAAGTGGAACTATACCTCCTGTAGATATAAAAAGAGCAAGATTTGGCTAACAGGTGATGGTATGCTCACAGGTAAGTAGGTTATGTAGAAGATACTTGCTGGTAGCGGAGTGCATAGTATATGTCAGCATAAGGATGCAGCATATAGTCCAGCAGGTGGCACATGGGACTTGAACTAAGGGAACATTATTTTATTCCAAGCTGTGCTGCTGCTTCACTGAGTCACTTGAGCAAGTCAATTATCCACAAGTCAGTTTCCCTATCTGTAAAATAGGTATAATAATACTGAACAGTTTTATTAAGTACTTTGAAACCTATGAACGAAAAGCACTTTTTGAGTGCTGAGTATTATTAAGTGCCAAGTCAGTCCCAGCCTGGCTGCATTTTTTAATGTAAGTTTATAAGTTTGTAAAATCTTAAGTGTTGTTGAAATGAATATTGTTTGTTTTACCAGAAGAAAAACATCATATTATGTTAATAAATCAAGTAGTATGTTTAGCTTTACTAAAAGCACTGGTTAATTGAGGACAGAATGTGTGTGTTCTGCAGATGTATACGATCATAATATTTACTGGTGATATAAGCTTGGCTTTGATTCCCTGCATTAACTTTATCAATGTAAGATAACAAATGATTATATGTACCTAACTCAAAACATTGCTGGGGAGTCAACATTTTAGTATGTCTTTTGATTGACCTCATAAACAAATCAGCATTTCTCCCTGGCTAGAGCATGAGCACATTTCCCTTCATTCTGGGGCTGTTGATCACCACCAAAATATTATACTTTCATTGTTTACTTAATCAATGAATTAAGATTCAACTGATTCCCAGATGAACAGTACGTGCTGTAGAAGTTTGAGGGACAACATTCATTTAAAAATGTTCCTAATGGGTGCCAGATCACGCTGAGGGGCACATATATCCCCACTCATCCCAAGGGAAATCTACTCAGAAATTAATACAGATTAGAATCATAGAACCATAGGGTTAGAAGGAACCCTAAGAGTCATCTAGCCTAAGCCCCCTTTAGGACTCCATTACTTTCTGAGCATAACTGTGAAATCCCCTATCCCCTTCCCTTTTAACAGGGAGTTCCAGGGGCAAGTCTGGCAGGAGATACTGTGTCAGCCCAGCAGCCATTGGAGCATTGATGGAGTAACAAGGAGGCCTGGAGGTAGTATGGGGGCTCTATGCTTTCAGTGGGGTTATCAGATAAATGGGGCTTGGAGGATGAACTCAGTTTGGAGAATGTAGATAGCAACAGCCTCTTCTCCTATGTCCCTGCCTGGGGGGATGATCTGGGAAAAACTCTCCAAGAAAGGAGAACCTTCTGGGATTTTCCTCTCTCTGATGCCACCTCGGGACATAACTCCATCCCACAGGTTCTCTCTGCATCAGAGCAGGGAGATCTGCTGTATAGATTATATTTACTGTACAGCATATCCATTCTTAGATACAAAAAAAGGATAGTACAAAGTGTAAATATCACTGATGTTGCACAGATTTTAAATATACTTCACCCTTTCAATAATCAATCAGGGTAAATTTAAACAAGAAGTAACATATAAAGGAGTTAAACAAAGAAGAAGCATTCCCAAGATTTTTACGTCTATTCACGTGTAATTAAAATCAAACAATAGTTCAAGAATAATTTTACAGTATCATACAGTGTTATTCTGGAAAACCCCTGGGGGAAGTTATAAATATTTCCAGCAAACAAAATAAAGAGAAACATTAGTCAGTTTCAAGCCTCATTTACTCAATGATGGGAGGTAACAATGCCATAAATCACTAGTTACCTTAAGTCATATGATCTTTTGTGCCATGGGCTTTTCAATAATCTTTACATTTACCATCATGGGAATATTTGATGAATAAATATTTAGCAGCCCAAACACACTTTTTGTACGATAGGCCATTTTTGCAAACAGCCTTGAAAAATGACCTGAGCACATAAGAGACCCTCAGTGAAATAACATTTATTATGGGAATATCTATCCAATAATTTTTACATATACTTGATGTATGAGGTGACATATCTATCTTATAAGTGTACAAGATATTTACTACAATGACTTAAAGCTCATGTCAATATTTTGAAAGTGAAGTGCACCTGTTGTTTGGATAACAAATGTTTTCTAATGCAACTGATTAAGACCATTTACTCTTTACGAATGACATTCTTCTGACCCTGTTCAAAGCCCAAGTGCTGTGGATGGAGAACTCTAGAGGGACTGGAGCATGGAATTTATCCTGTCCAGCTTGTGGGCAAGTAGCTGGGTTCAGGCAAAAGTCTGTCTGTGGCCACTACTCCACTCTAAACAATTCATGAAGAGAAACAGGAAATCTTTTCTTAATATCCCCAAATATTTGCACAGCAGGACATGTCATTTTAATTCTCAGGTAATTTCAGTGCACAGCACAGTTCAGGGGATCCGATTATAAACTCTTTACTCGGGCAAAATTGCCACTAAAGTGCTATCAGGTTTTGCCTTAATAAGGAGTGGTAGGTAAGCCTCTCAGTAATAATTACCAGCATTTTAAAATATTTCTCTTATGCCAGATATTGCAAGTTGTGCTGTATATCCACGGGCTAGTGCAAAAAGAAATGGGACATTCCTTAGATGGAAAGACTGTTCATCCTATGAAAAATAGCTGTCATAACCATGTGAAAAGCTAAAACAGATAGACAAGAATAACAAAATATTTGACTTTCTGTGAAGCTGGCCCTTAAAATGGGATTATGAGTTTTGCTGGTCATGGGAATTTTTCACCATTTAACTCTGCAGTTAGTACAGTAACTACAATTGCTGTTGCCAGTTAGATTCTGAGAAACCAGAACAAGAAGGTTGCTATTCTCTTGGGCAGTGAAGAATACAAAGATCTAGACACCATATACCTACGCCCAGCATAACAGGCCAAATGCTGCTCTCTTCCCAGCAGGTTTGCAGGGCCCTTTGGTGGCAGGAGCAGTGTTTGTGCACCGCACGCAGGGACAGGATTTGTGTGGCTCCCGGCCTAGCAGTATTCAGGGACAGGTGGTAGCCTCTTAGTATGGGCTCTGCAGATCCTCTTGTCCTTCCACACACAATTAGGTCCACAGCTGAGTGTGTAACATAATTGGTTAGCATGGCTGGTTGTTATCCAAAAGGCTTGTGGTCGTGGGCAGCAGGTATCAAAGGCAGTGGAAGGCTAAGCCCACCCAAACTGCCTGCGTGGTCACGCCCATACTCCACCCCCTAGGCCCCCCCCTGCTCTTCCTTCCCATGTGGTTGGGGCCTTGGGCCAGTGGCACCAGATCGGGGGAGGAGGGCATTAGCCCTCTCACTTTTTGAAAGTGGATGGGCCAGGTGGAGGGTCCACAACTCCGCACTGGCTTCCTGCAGCTGCCCAGGCTGGGGCTACTGGGGGCCGGCCTGCAGCAAGGGACTCCGAGTGGCTGGAGCTGGTGGTCGTGCTGCCTGCCCACCCAGCGCTCTGGGTCATGCTGCCTGCCCTCCATGCTGGGGGCTACACTCAGCTGCCTGCCCGCCCTGAGCTCTGGGGCCTCTGGATTCCAGCGGGGGAATGGGGCGGGGCCCCATGCAGAAGGGGCGGGTCAGACGGGTGCTAGCGTCCCCAAGCCCGTGGTTCACCTGCTGCCCATGCTTGTGGTTGAAGATCACCCAAGGACATGCCAGTTTATAGATACTGTAGTGAGGTGGATGTTTAAATGCTTTAATAGGTAGGGGGTCAGCTGTAGCCATGTCCTCCAAGCAGATCTGTTAGCTGGATAGGAGGTTTCTTTACCCCAGGCCCTGTGTGGAGATGTCTAATGCACAGCCCAGAGTTTGGTTGTTGATGGCTAGAAAGATTTGTGTCTCAGTGCTTAATTTGGTTTAGTTGGATGAGAGGACATTGTCTGAAATGTGGAGTCTAGGCATTCAGTGTATATTTGGTTTTGACTTTGAAATGTCATCCTATGTGAGAGAAGTTATGACATCTTGTAACTCTATAGGGTTTACAGGTGCATTACAAATGACATCAGTAACAGTATAGAAACTGGGTTTCAGGAATTGTAACCAGTTTCTATTTTTCTGTGATACTGGTTTGCAATCAGAACAGAAAAACTGATGTTTAACAAAGAAATATTCTGTTTCTACATATGTGCTTGTAAACGCCAGTTGAAATTTATGGACTGCAAAGCAGTAAGGCCTAAAACCAGATCAGCCATTTGCCAAACCACCTGTGAACTGAAATAGCTCAATGTTTCCCTACTCTAGTTATCAACAAAAGGTAAGTGTATGAGATTTATGTAGCTGAAGAATATCTGAAGATGGTACTAGGACTAAAAGACAACAGAAATCTAACCCAGTGAAACTGGGGATGAGCATTAATGGACACGAAAAAGCACACCTGCTAGTTAACAATCTGACAGGGACTGGATAAAATCTGAGATTAAAACAGACACAGAGATGAAATACCAGATTGCCCATGGCATATTCATGGAACAGACTTGTTCATATGGAATGGGAATATATGCATTCTGAGGCATGAGACCACAGGCTATTACTGGAGATATTTGAAATAAAACAGCTCTGGAACACCAAAAGCAATTCTGTGATCAGTCACTCTTCCCCCCCCCCCAAATCCATCCTAGCATGTGAAAGAGGATCTCAATTTTAAATGAGGAATTCCAAAGATTTGTACAAAGTGGGAATTCATCACACACATGAATGCATCACCTAGAAATTAATACACCTAAAAGTTTGACCATGAAGATACTGTAGATAGCGAGATGTGAGTGACACATCCTTCTCCCACACTTTTATGGAATGATGTTCTCTTTGATTTCAAATCCTCTTCCTCCCTTCCAACCCCCCCAACACTCCAACTAAATTCTTTAGGGAGACACTCAGTAAAGCCATCATCTCCCACAACTCTCAAAGGTTCTCCTATAGAGAAGAGGCTTTCTTAAGGTTAAGAGAATTATGAGAGTCTGGTTGTTGCTTGTACTGTAGATGACCAAGATATGATAGACCCCCACAAACTTTAACACAGAGTAGCTGGTTAACCCTCTTGGGGGGGGGGGGGTCTCTTGAAACTGGTCACTAAAGCAATGATTTAGCAAAGCACTAAAGCCCATACTTAATGGGGCTACTGACGTTTAAAATTTAGAGGGAATATTCATGTGCTTAAGTACTTTATTGAATCACGGCCAACAGTCAGTACCAAAATGTGGCAGCATTTTACACCCACTTTGCCTTGGTGTACATGACCACACAAAATGTATGCTAATGGAGAATGAGGGCCTCGAGAGATGCCCCATAATTCTCCAGAGCTGATATACTAGTAAGCAACCCTTTCCTCCCTATTGCAAGGTACAACTTCTGTGTGTTTTGTGATGAATGACCTGAACTACCCAACTCACATTGATAAAGTCATTTATAGTAAATACTAGTTCCCTTGCATCCAAAATATTCTTTCCACCTTCTGTTTGTTATTGGTACAGAAGGGACAAATATAAGAAAAGCAGTCACTTCTGGACAAAAGCATTGTGTGACTAACTAAAGGACCCATTAGCCATAATTCACCCCCTCAAATAGTCTTTTTGCTTGGCATAGAGAAGATGAAACCATGGACTAGTTCTCAGTCCTAGATCATTCAGTTTAATTTATGTGTGGGACCTGTGGGAAATTTCTGCAGATTTTTTAAATCAAAGTTGCAGTATATTTTAAACAAATTCACTCAAAACTGATTAAAAAAATGAAAATACACTATGCTCACAGACACTTACACACATACTTACCTGGGACTTCTTTTATGATTTAAGCATGTGTTCCGTAAAGTAGGATAAGTTAGAGTAGCTTGTATGGAGGTGCGGTGAAGAGTAGCATAGGAGCTGCTATACCAGCTCTGTCCATCCAGGGATAACCCTAACACAAGCAGAATTGTCCTGGGGCCAAATCGTGCAGCTTTGCAGCTGTTTATGCCACTGGGAAGTGCTGTCCTACAGTGTTTTATTTAAATCTCCAGATCCTGGAAACAAGCAATTAAATGAGAACCTACTTAGCTTTCATTAAAGGGGGAGGGGTGGAAATAAGTTTCCATCCCCCATAGTTGCAGAGAAAAGGTTGAGGACTAATACGATTAAAGCATTACATCATATGAAAGACAGTCTTGCCTGTAATGGCTTCATTTTTATCAGACTGCTGCTGTAGTCTTCCAAGTTCCCCCCTAGATCTCTGGATTCTTCAAAGGCTCCCTGCTGTCCCAGTTCTCAGAAGACCCTCATGCTGGGTGCATGAGGGTTGCCTAAATCTCTCTGCTGCATGTTTTCTGTCTATAAAACAATTAATATAGGCTACTACACCAATATTTTTTTCCCTCCAAAAAATAACCAGCAGATACCCTCTGTCAGATCAGCAATACAAGGCTAAAACCTTTGCCAAACTGCGTTTACAGGAATTTAATGTATAGGATTGAGCGCATGGGCCTCACCCAGCGGTTAGAAAGAAGTTAAAATTCTCCTCCTACCTGAGGAAAGGACCACAGCTGCATACCCTGCAGGCAAAGATTGTCCATGAGGAAAGGCTGGCTAGGCCCAGGTGTTGTGAATTAAATAATTCTTCCAGCATGCTCTTAGAAGGTTGTGTATTTGCAGAGTAAAGGCTAGTCAGTTGTAGATATTGAAACTTCCTTCTGAGATGAAGGAAATGCTAGCTGAAAAGACTCATTTTATGGGATCTATAGAGGTATTCTATAATTAGGACAGATTAGGAAAACAGGTTGTAAAGAACCCTTTAGGATTCTCCATTCAGACTCTGATTTAATTTTTACCAGGCAATAAAAGGCCCATTTATGTAAGTTGCTGAACTTCATGATGTGGTATAGGTCCCAGAACAACAGAGCCTGGTTAACCTGAGCTGTCCCAACTTTTCCCCCTAATTTTGCTGAGATTCCCTGAAAGCAAACTATCTCTATTACAGCGTACAACAAATAGCTTGATTTATAACAAAGCTCTACAGCAGGTGATGTTTTTTCCAAAATTCTGCCTCTGACAAGAAAAAAACAAACACATTTCACTCATGCTCATGGACTGAAGCTTTCTGCTGAAAGCAGAAAAAAATCATCTTCTGTATGCGGCTGGATATGGAACTAAAAGCCTCAGTTGATGAGTTTTATATCATATCACATTAGGCTCAGTCCATTGACAAAGAAACTCAGACCAGGATTAACAAATCTCAGCACATTCCTTCATGGATATGTTACAAATCTTAAGGACACTATCAGCTCTTGACCCAATCTGTGCTTTTAGATCTAAAAGACAGGACCAGAGAGTCACTCTTTTAACCTTCTCCATTTCTGTTTTAGTAACTATGGCTAATTTGACGAATGCTGTCCCGATAACTTATGCAAGCAGTTAATCATGATATAATTTGAACAACAAAGAGACAAAGTAGAACCCCATGTGTGCTTTGCTTGAATGTTTAATTGGAAAAGTAACAGTCAAAGATCAAATTTCTGTGCACAAGTCCTACCTCACAAAGTCAGGGCTGGGTCAACATATCATTTACCACAGGGATTGTTCTGCTGTTAATACTCACTCAGGTCTGGGTCAATGTATGTGTAAATGATGGGAGATGACCTGGTGGTAGTTCCTCACTTTGTTTTTCCTGTTCTGTGGAAATCTCCCAGCCTGAAACATTCCATTTTAACCATTTAGATTAGTTTGGGTTCAGAGATATTGTTTTCCTCCCAATGAGTGGGAAGTTAATGTATTTTCCCCTCACAGATTATCACTGTGAAATTCAAATGGCATTGTTTCCTCTGTGCTCAGACTTCATGCCTTAGGAACCATCCAAAGAGCCCACATAGGAATCATCTATAAAAAGTGAAACTCTTTCAAGGGTCACAGAAAGTTGGCTTTTGGGGAGGGAAGGAAGTATGAGGAGAGGTGCTTATGCGTTCAAGGTGAAGGGATTGAGCAGGAGGGGGAAGTGTAGTTGGCAGAGGTGAACTAAACTAGGGAACAAAGTTAGAGGGATAGGTAGTGAGCAGGGATTGATTTTAAGAAAAGGCTAGGAACAGTGGATGGGAGAAGCTTGGATTAATGAAGTGTATGAATAGACAAAAGTGAAAGGAAAATAGGATGGAATCTGCAGGAAGATAAAATAATTAAAACTCAACACCATGGCCTCTAGGAACAGACAGTTCCCTGGAGGAGACCCCTAACCCCGTGTCCAGGCAGTTTACCTTTGGACGTTTCAAAGTCCTAGGCCTGAGGAGGTGGGGCTGAGAAGGGTGGGAACAAAAGAAACATTTGAATAAAAAAGCTGTGGAAACCATGACCATTACCTTTACCAAGACGTAATCTCAGACACTTATTTTGTATGGTGCTTCCCTCCCATGCACACTCACACCATATCAGGTGACATCTATCAACCTAGCTCTCTTTCAGCTCTACTGCTTTCTAGGTTTCCCCATTCCATTTACTAATCATAGTTTAAATTACTTTCTCCCCAGATATATTGCATTTTATATTTTCCTCTAGTTAAATCTCATTTTGTTGATTTAAATTAATGGAGATATCCTATCTCCTAGAACTGGAAGGGACCTTGAAAGGTCATCGAGTCCAGCCCCCTGCCTTCACTAGCAGGGCCAAGTATTGATTTTGCCCCAGATCCCTAAGTGGCCCCCTCAAGGACTGAACTCACAACCCTGGGTTTAGCAGGCTAATGCTCAAACCACTGAGCTATCCCTCCCCCCAAATGGATTTCTGTCCATTTGTCAAATGTTTCCTCTATATCCCTGTGTATTACTTCTCTTCCCTTATTCATGTTTGCAACACCATGCAATTTAGCATCATGTACAAATCTGATTAATATGCTATATATCCTTCTTTCAGATAATTAAACGTGATGTTAATTAAGATTCAAACTAGCACCCATTCCCAACTAGGCACTTCCTTCCAGCTCAACAAGTCTTTATTATAACCCTTTACTTAGTTCTCCAGGCAGTTTTCAATTCAGGTGAACCTTGCTATCCAAGTCCATTTGAATTAATTTTGTGTGTAAGGTTTTGTGACACTATATTAAATGATATACTGTACTTCTGCAATCTTTCCTTCACCCACTAATTTGAGAATTTTATCTACAACAGCAAGATCTGATCGTTATGAACCCATGCACCTTAATACTTATAGCTAGAATGGACTCATTTGCCTTCTTGCTGTCCTTATTTTTCCTTACAAGCCTTAGCTGACTTTGTATTCTTGACTGGTACCTTCCCTCTGGTTAGATTATGCACTTTCTGGCTCATGATTTTTAAGATGTAACCTAGGAATTTCTTTGATAAAGCATGCTTAGATGCATGTTACCCAATGCATATATGACTTGTTAAATTTCCCCATTAGTACAGTATTCTGCAGTATGTTTTCAGCAATCTGAGAGTTGATGCAGAAATCTTTGGGTCCTCTTCTCCTTTGGCCCTGCTTTGCTATTTCCTTCAGTTTTCAATTCTTGTATCCCAAACCAAAATAATTTACCACCATACGTTTCATTGCTGAATTGCAGCTCTCTGGTATTGTAAAAATACTTTTGATCTACAATACCACTCAATTATAAGTAGAACTGTTTAAACCTTTAGGACTGGGAAATTTTCATATAGAATAACGGGTTTTGTTGAAAACTAAAATTTGTTAAAGGAAAATTTCAATTTTTACAAAAAATATAATTTTTATAGGAAATTTCAAAACAAAATGAACTGAAACATTTCATTTAGTTATGAATTGCATTTTTCATTTTGGTTCAGTTTTCAAAAACCAAAACAATATTCTTGATATGATTTGAAAGTTTTATTCTAAGTTTGTTATTTTTAAACAATCTCTAATCATACCCAAATAGGATCATATTCACAACCATTTAGTAGTGTGATTCCTATATTCCTTTTATTTGTATAGACACTTCAGAACCTTAATTCTCCTCTTATTCTTCATATTCTGATTTAGAATATTTCCAACGATTGTTTTATTTTATATGTTAGAAGAGCATGACAGGTTATTTAAATTATATAATCTGAGTATTTGAGATTTGAAGTACTAATTTAAATTAAGAACTGTTGTTTCTAGTGCAGTTGCCAATGTTCTGTATATACAGTGACATGAGATGTATGTTTTCCTGCTTAAAAGCTTATGAAACAGCACTGAGCAAAGTGGGGGTAAAGCAGTTTTTGCATCCAAATATCTCATCTTCACTTTCTCAGTGAAGCCTTATGTTGACCTTGTGACATGA
This sequence comes from Terrapene triunguis, assembly GCF_002925995.2. NCBI lineage: Eukaryota > Metazoa > Chordata > Testudines > Emydidae > Terrapene > Terrapene triunguis. The sequence continues at coordinate 42,947,969 of NW_020664561.1, forward strand.
ATCACTTTTTGATTACTTGTATTTTTCTCTGCAATTTGGAACTATTTGTTAACAATGAAATTCACTTTTAGCCCATACATTATTTTCCATTTCAGCCTTCAAAATGTTATTTCCATGGAAAATGTTCATTTCCTCGAATGTTAACTTTGTTAGATATTTTCCTTATAATTTTCAAATAATAAAAACAAGGATTAAAGAGGATTTGGGTATGCTTATTTTAGAAAATACATAAAAAGTAATTAATCAACAAAAGGAGTTATCTCTGAAATAATGACAAAATAAAATTATTATTAGACATTTACTTGCCTTGTTTCCATAGTTCATTGTGGTCCTGAAACAAAGAAAGTCTTTACATTGACTTCACTGGGCCTTAGATTGAGATTTATATGATGAAAGATAGTAATATGCTCTCTCTGTCAGCAAGAGGGACTATGTATCCTCTGTAATATGTCAAAGACATAAATACAATATACTTATGGTTCTCACTATACAATAGATTTTATACATCTTAAAGTGGAATTGCTCTAGATATTCTCTGAATTAGTAAGCTGCATTGCAAAGGCATGAAATGAGCATAAAACAAGGCAAATTTATGGATTTTTTGGGGAGCAGGGAAATTTACTAGCCGACCATTTGAGCATGAATTATATTGATGTGGTGGACAGATAATTCAAGTATTGGTGCTATCGTATGGTTTTCCACTGGCTCCTGTCACCATAGGATCTTAATTTTAGGTTTGTTTATTACTATTTTAACATATATTGGAATGGATCCGTTAGAAAAGTTATCAGCACAGATGTACATTTTAAATATAAGAACTGCGGTAAATTTGTTAAACTGTTTTTAAGGGTTTGATCTGGACAAACTGACCTTCCACAGCAGCTGGGCTGCAGATGCTACACACATTTCCTGCACTTCATATCTGAAGGCTGCTTCTCATTCCAGTTTGGAAGCCCCAGCTTCCTAGCAAGTGGCTGAATGCTGCAACAGGTATTATCCCTTCCCAGTTAAGTATAAGGACACATACTGGAGCAAATTAAACAATCCAGAAAATCTAATTAAGGACAACTTAGCAACATTTCACCACCAGGAAGGCATTGGAAACCAGGTTAGATTAAGCAATATCAGTCCCTGAAGGTTAGGGATTCCAGATTTATTATAATAATTTATGGACAATTTGATTCCATCCTTTTTCTGTCTACATTGTGTGGGTATTGGGGATCCCTGGGGCTTATTCTCCTTTGCTCTGCACCTTGTGTAGTTATTTACAACAAGGCAAAGTGAGCATAAAATGCTACCAAATTAGAATAAAGTCATTTTGAACTGAAGTAATGACTATACAAGGTGCAGCACAATAGAGAATCTTTTTCTGTTGTATTATGAACCTAAAGAATGGCTCCCTCTATCAAAGCTAAAGACCTTTTATAAAAAAAAAACAGCTATGTTTTTCTGACTTTTAGCCTTGCTACCCAGGAAAAACATGGAAATGGCTTTGATTAAAAGTACTTTTGTTGGCTGTTAGACTCTTATAGAAAATATTTTATAACACACCCTGCAGCCTATTAACCTTCCATTGTCCTATGACTGAAAAGGTGATAATTGCCCAGTTCATTTTAATGGTCTCCCACAACATGTCTGAACCCTGCATGCTTAACAATGTGTCCCACCTTGTATTTAGCTTGGACACTCTAGTTTCTTTCTTCAGACATGAAGAAGAGCTCTGTGAAGCTTGAAAGCTTCTCTCTTCCACAAACAGAAGTTGATCCAATAAAATATATTACCTCATCCATCTTGGCTCCCATAGACAAGACTACACCACTTCTGCAGCTCAGGAACAAAACTTTTTCTCTATTGAGTTGTTTCTCTACAAAGACAGACATAACATAGCTGTTGTTATCCCATAATCACAGAATCATAGAAAGGTAGAACTAGAAGGAACCTTGAGAGGTCACCAAGTCCAGCCCCCTGTGCTGCAGCGAGACCAAATGAACCTAAACCATCCATTACAGATGTTTGTTCAACATGTTCTTAAAATCCTACAATGATGGGGCTTCCACAATCTCTCTTGGAAGCCTATTACAGAGCTCAACTACCCTTATAATTAGAAATTTTTCCCTAATATCTAACCTAAATCTCCCTGGCTTCGGATTAAGCCCCTTACTTCTTGTCCTACCTTCAATGGACATGGAGAACAATTGATCACTGTCCTCTTTGTAACAGCCCTTAACATGTTTGAAGACTGTTATCAGGTGTCCCCCACTCCTGGATCTTCTTTTCTGAAGACTAAACATGCCCAGTTTTAGGTCAGATTTTGTAAACCTTTTATCATTTTTGTTGCTCTACTCTGGAGTCTCCAGTTGATCCACATGTTTCCTAAAGTGTGGTGCCTAGGCACAGTACTCCAACAGAGGCTTCACCAGTGCCAAGTAGAGAGGGACAATTACCTCCCATGTCTTACATATTGCACGCCTGTTAATGTACCCCAGAATGATATTAGCCATTTTTGCAACTGCTACACATTGTTGACTCATATTCAATTTATTATCCAATATCACCCCAGATCTTTTCCATCAGTACTACCACCTTGCCAGTTATTCCCTATTTTGTAGTTTTGTAATTGATTTTTCCTTCCGAAGTATTTTGCACTTGTTTTTAATTGAATTTCATCTTGTTGATTTCAGACCAATTCTCTAAATTGACAAGGTCATTTTGAATTCTAATCCTGTCCTCCTCAGTGCTTGTAATCCCTCCCATCTTTTTGTCATACCCACATTTTATAAGCATACTCTCCATTCCATTATCCAAGTCATTAATGAAATTACTGACTAGTACCAGCTCCAAGATTGAGCCCACTACATATGCCTTCCTGGTTTGACAGCAAATTATTGATAACTACTCAACCAGTTGTGTACCCATCTTACAGTAATTTCATGTTGACCACATGTCCCTAATTTCCTTATGAAAATGTCACATGGAACTGTGTTGAAAGCCTTACTAAAATCAAGATATATCACGTCTATGGCTTCTCCCCATCCTCCAGGCCAGTAACCTAGTCAAAGAAATAAATAAAATTGGTTAGGTATGATTTGTTCTTGACAAATCCACGCTGGTTATTCCTTAGAGTCCTATAATCCTCTAGGTGCTTACAAATTATTATTTAATGATTTGTTCCAATATCTTTCCAGGTATCAGAGTTAGGCTGTTTGGTTCTATAATTCCCTGAGTCATCTTTAAAAAGGGGAACAAAGAGAAGTACTATGTTTGAAGCAATCTCAGAACCATTAGCTATTATCTTTGAGAACTCATGGAGAATGGGTGAGGACCCAGAGGGCTGGAGAAAGACAGTTATTTCTTTAAATAGCCTAGGATGAATTTAATCAAGCCATGCTGACTTGAATATATCCAACTTCTCTAAATATTATTTAATCTGTTCTTTCCCCATTTTGACTTGTGTTCCTTCCCCCTTGTTGTTAATATTAATTGTGTTTTGTATGTGGTCACCATTAACCTTTTCAGTGAAGATTGAATCAAAATTCTTAGGTAGTTATAAAATAGACTCCTCATTTTATCCAAAGCCAAACAGGATTCCAATACATAATATATTCCTCCCTTGACATGACTAATACTAACTTGGAAACTAGAACAGATTACCTAGATTTCTGGTTAAGCTCTAAACATTGCCACTAAATCCAATTTATATGGATGTCTTCCATTTCTAGTCAAATGTAATTAAGTTGTATGGACTGCTAGAAAACAAGGGGGCAGGTGTCTTAGAAGTATCTCAGACAGGTGTACAGAACTTCCATCCTATCACAGTATGCAAAACAGATATAATGGAATCAGCTGCTTGATGGAAGCAAAAGCTGACACATGATCTGTTGTCACCAATAAAGCAGGTGACTCAGGAATGGAATTGTTTTGACACAAAAGTGCTTCATCCATATATTCTTAGTCTGAAATGCTTGAAATGATTAATCCAGTGGAGATGTCTGCTGCTAAAAGCTGAGTAACATGTCTCTGCCTTGTGAAACCACTTACCACACCAGTAACCCATTTAGCTCTTGCAACAGAGTTAAGCTAATAGCACTTGCCTGGATGTAAAAAATCTTTTGTTGACTCATATCCCTTATCATTTTATCGGTGCCTATAAATTCTATTTTATGTATCTATATATTTTAATTTCTAAAACAAATACTGAAGCTCCCATCCCCAGCTCTAGGCACCCTTTACAATACTTACAACTCACTATAATCAAAAATTACATTATGCTGCCTTAAATTCACTGCTAGTTGTCCATACAGCCATAATCCAATCCAACCCTACAATTTAATTATACCTAATTAAGAAATTCCCTTCCAACTCTGATACTGTTCAAGGTACCACAAGTATCATCATTGAGGGTTTCAGTAATTCCAAACAGGTATGCACCTATCTTCTGACCATCAGAGTGCATGATATAGAAGCACAAGCTGTCTTTCAAGTAATTAAGTATATGTATATGATCTTCTGGGTGAAGAACATCAGGCATGTTTCATTGCTTGACAAAAATCTTTTCGCCAAATCACTGATGAGCAATGTGGTACAATGATGATTTAATATGACATGAAGCATTCAACTTCTAATGAGTGAGGTCCATTCTCACTTACTACCACTTTTGTCAGATTTTGATGGATTAAAATTTTGTGCAATTGCTGGAACGTATTTTCAAGTAGATCTGTAGGTCAATACACAGATCTCCAACCTTTTAGAGTAAACATAAATTACCTCCAAGGGTACATACATGTCCTTCAGAGGTATCAAAAAATCCATATGGATGCCTTGTCAAGGATTGTGAAGCAATGATCATGGAAGCACAGATGTCAGCACATATATATTCCTTATACTCAGCCACAAGGATAGTGTATATAACTTAAAATATAACTGATAAGTTAAATCAGTTCAATACTAAACAATTATTTAACTTTGAAAAAAAAATCCTGTAAGTACCATATACCACAGTTATAGGCAATAATATATCTCAAACTTTTTGTGTTTGTCTACACATATTTTTGTACTGTTTTATGTATATTGGTTTGAAATAGGTATAGTTAAAGCAGAACAACTCCACAGTGTAAATGAAGTTATATTGGATAAAGGTGCTTGTACTATTATAGTTTATTGCTGTAAGATTAGGGGAATACGCTATGCTAATATAAGGCACCTACACTAGGAGTTGCACTGATTTAACTCTTTCAGTAAAAATTCACTCCTCAAACTGATATAGTTAAACAGTTACAAAAACCATGTGTAGATCAGACCTTTTATTTTGGTTGTCAGCTGAAGTATCTAGCCAAATACACATGACTAAAGTGTATGGCTGATTACAAGTGTGCTGGCTCTTTGTTTTTCTGTCATTAACCTCCCTCCCCAAAACCATCTTTTTATGAATAAAGAAAACCATAATTATTGCTTAACAGAATTTTGAAAGCATATAAACCTAAGAAGAATTTCTTTGAAGAAGATAATTTAGAAGTTTTTGGTTCCTTCTTATATTGTTAGCACTAAAGCAATCTAATTGTTTTAAATGGCTCAATTTGCTGTTTTTAACTCTTCTAGTGGTAATGTGTCAGAGTAATTACAATGAAAACAACTACAGTAATTTAAGCAACAGATTGTGGCATTAGCAGAGTATCAATAATTTCAGCCACAACTATTATATCCAAGAAAAAAAAATCAGGTGTTTCTCCAGACATCTGATTATTTCAAACAAACTATGCTTATGCAGTGCTATTAACTTTGCTAATGAACACCTTGGAATGGAGCTCAATGAATGTTTGAATACAAACAAAGCCATTCCAAAAGTATTATATAACCACATTAAACAACTCATCCAGGCTGGATGGGCAAAATTAATTTAAACTAAGGAATATAAAGCACTTCTAAGGATCTAAACGAGAGAATTGATCAGCAGACCCAAACATATCTCACATTTATCAATAACATATTGCTTTCTGAGGGTGAATGTGCTGGAAAAGGAAGAGTCATTTTATTAATTAGAGTCTAGTTCCTCTTCACTGCCATTGATTGTCCTTTACATAGAAGCAGCATTATGTAGTTTCGAAAGAAATGAGTCATGCTAATGTCTCAACTTTATAAAGAATCAATTAATCTGCCTTCTGTTTCATTGAGACCACCTACTTAATCTTTTTCCTTATGTTGTTTTTAGCATTGTGCCTTGTTCTCAGATACTGCATGATCAGATTTCAGTATATATTTACAAACAAAGCTTTCTTTAATCATTATTAATCATTTTTTTCATTAGCCTGAGTCCTCAGAAGATATATACAATAATAAATAACACACTACCAGTAAGATTAGCCTTGTACAGTCTATAATAAACTGGGTTTACTATACACATGAAAGTAGTTTAACCAGGATTTTCATCATGGCTATCTTCTCTCATTCATCAAACTCTTGTCAACAAAAGAAGAAGAAAAAACAGCATACAATTTTTTTGACGCACCTTCCCTCTCACACATTTCTGCCAGTCAAGGTAATCCGGAAGATAAGTGTAACAGGAAGAAGGGACCCAATTTCTTTATTCACTACTAATTCATCACGATTTAACAGCAGGATCTCAAGAGAGATGACACTGTGTTGACCTTTAAATCTTGGCTGGACTACATTTGATACTAGCTCTCACAGGTAAATCCAATCCTTCTCCTTGCCCTTTTCCCATAATTTGACTTTGATTTATCTTTTAAGTATCAGCAGTCAACATAAGCACACTGAGCTGTGGGTGTGAAAATCAAATATGGAACATTATCAGTCCTGTAATCATTTATGTCTATTCAATACAGCTCTATTAACGTTGAGGCAAAATGCAAACTGATTTCATTGATTTAACAGCAGAATAAATTTGCACAGTTAGTTATCTCTTGTTGTTACAACTATCTCTGCCTGGGGATTTCTGTACTGCCATGATATTAAACACATGTGCCCCTGTGTGCACGCACCCAAATAGTTCAGCGTAACAGATGGCACTGTTTTAAAAATGCCTGTATTCCATTTACACTAGTGCTTTCACCATGGCTACTGTTGATGGAGCTACTTTAGACAAAGTCTTCGGATTGGTCTACACAACAAGGTTAGGTCGAATTTAGCCGCATTAGGTCGATTTTATAATGAATGCGTCTACACAACCATCCCCATTCCACCGACCTAATGTACTTAGTGGGGACATGCACGATCGACTGTATAAAATTGGTTGCTAAAGATCGACTTCTATAAAATCGACCTAATTTCGTAGTGTAGACATGCCCTTAGTGAACAAGTTATGGAGAGAGGAAACAGCTGCTCTCTACCATTACATATACTACTGGAGAGACTCTTCTATAGCAGTATGAACACTCCTGAAATGGTGCAAATGGTGTCAAGTATCAGGGGGTAGCCGTGTTAGTCCGTATCTACAAAAACAACAAGGAGTCTGGTGGCACCTTAAAGACTAACAGATTTATTTGGGCATAAGCTTTCGTAATCTTTAAGGTGCCACCAGACTCCTTGTTGTTAGTGCAAATGGTGTATTTTATGTTTTCATTAGCCCTTTAATTAAGGGCTCCAAATATGTTAAAATATGGATCTTCAAAAGAGCTCAATGATTTTTAATAGGCCAAAACCACTATAAAAATGGCCAGTTTTTAAATCCTTTACTTGAGAGGCATTATTCTTGGTAATGTAAACAATTCAGTTTTCACTTAACCCAAGCTAACTGAATATGTGCTATACTGAATATAGCAACGATAGTGATGCTTTGTGCTTAGAGGATATAACACCTCCCATCTGAGGATGTCAAAGTGCATTTCTGACAATGATGAATCTTGCCCTGCAACACTCCTCTGAGGCAGGAAAGAATTATCCTCACCATTTGACAGATGGGAACACTGGGAAATAAAGAGATAACAATGAACCTGCATGTCCTAACTCATATCAGGGTCCTTGCCTTGTGCTGAGATCAATAGGATTACTCCCATTCTTAAACTTAAGCACTGCATGAATCTTTGCAAAATCAGGGCACAAGTTTGTATGAGAATCGCGATAAAGAACCAACCCTTCTGTCCTAACTCCTAGTCCTATGCCTTAACCACAAGACCACATTTTCTATAACTCAATGAGATCAATAAGGTTTAAACTAATGGAGATATCCTATCTCCTAGAACTGGAAGGGACCTTGAAAGGTCATCGAGTCCAGCCCCCTGCCTTCACTAGCAGGACCAAGTACTGATTTTGCCCCAAATCCCCAAGTGGCCCCCTCAAGGATTGAACTCACAACCCTGGGTTTAGCAGGCCAAGGCTCAAACCACTGATGCCTTTACCGAATTTTATCATTTTTGTATTACACATAATAGGTGCTTGTTTTAATAGTGATATTTACAGGGAAATATTGAGTTTGATTTACATAAATAATTTTACAATGGTTCTTAATATTTATGATACTGTGAGACTGCAATGGGCCAAACTGTGAGCAGAAAGTCAAAACATTTGATCTTGTATGACTGGATGCAGGGCCGCCCAGAGGATTCCGGGGGCCTGGGGCAAAGCAATTTCAGGGGCCCCTTCCATAAAAAAAAGTTACAATACTATAGAATACTATATTCTCGTGGGGGCCCCTCTGGGGCCCAGGGCCTGGGGCAAATTGCTCCACTTGCCCGCCCCCCCACCCTCTGGGCAGCCCTGACTGGAGGAATCAGAGGACTGGTAATGGATAAATAGAACCTTTATATACAGCTCCAAATCCTCAGATGGACTAAATCAGTTGACATCAATATAATTGTGCTGATTGACCTTGTCAAGGATCTGTCCCACAGAATGTATTTATTTATGCAGCCTTAACAAAGGGGTGCTGTTTTACAAAGGTTAAAAATATAGTCTGGTTTAGGTACCGTGGGATGCATAAAATGACCACTTCGGCCCTCAAGAATACACTAACAGACAGGCGCTGAGAATCAAGTAAATAAAAAACGGAATCTATGAAGAGGTAGACCAAACTATTGTGCCTTTCTGCTCTAGGTCATCTTTTTAGTGGAGTCCATGTAACTCTGATCATCCAGCCATCTGATAGCATTTTGGTGCCCCTTTGTGAAATTACATGGTCTCAGTCCATTTCATAGTTGGCAAATATCTACAAACCAAAATGTACAATCACATTTGGCACGAGGTGTCATTCTTGTTACCAGTCCCAGCAGAGAGGCCAAGGAATTAATGGCTGCAGAGATTGACTTGTCCTACAGATATTCCTTTCATGTCAGAAAAAGAACAATGGTGAGGTGATAGAGGGAATTTTACACTACCACTGCCTATGCTGCACTTGTTTTATGGCAAAACAGAGGAGCTCTTTCCCTGAGTTTATCAATCAGGAGTACTGCATTTATTTCTAAAATAGTATGTTAAAAGTAAGCTACAGATCAGATGAGGAATCAAGTGTTTTAATTACAATGATTTATACTTATAATGCACATTTTAGCCAGTAGGATCCCAAAGCACCCTAAAAATGTTAAAAAAAAAATTTAGTTACACACTCATGTAGTATGGAGAGATTGATTGTTAATTCGATAGTTCAAGTTATGTCTATTGACTTGCGCTTAAAACAGGAATTCAGTCTCTTTATTAATTATATGTGTATCTTCCCCGAAATTACTACACTTTTATTCTTAGAATATAGAATGGATTTTCTATGAATTTTCAGCTAAATCTGTTAATTAGTTAATGTTTATTTGAAATGGGTCCTTTAGGAAATTTTTTTGTGAAGCTCACCTTTTTTTCCCTGCCTCTAGCTAACAAAGCTCTTCGACAAAACTAGATACCCAGTTTACTTTGGAAGAAATTAGTTGTAATTAAGCAAAGTTATTAATGAATGGTGCTAAATTTCAATGCAAGATCAATAGTTGAAGTCATTCTAACTAGTGTCATTGTGACATTAGAGGTCACACCTTCCCCTCTAGTTAATTTGCATTTTGAAAGTCTTTTGTTTGGCAGGAGTCAATGGATGAAAGGGGATTCTTTGGTAATTTACCAACCAAGAGTTCTCATTAGTAGATTACTTGGTCATCTAGACATATACCAAAAAGATTGACTCTTTGCTTCTGTTTGTTTTGGTGAGGCATTTGTGTATGTGTATGATGTACATGGGCTAAATGTACCATGAAAAATCTACTACCTATACACCCTAACCCAACAGAAAAGCTTATACAGACTAACACGGCTGCTACTCTGAAACCTACCTATATACTGTTATTCACTTGTTTCTGAGTAGTGTGTTTGGCTTAATTTAACTGTCGATTTCCTAATTTTCAAATCTTTGGGCAGGTGTTGTCTGTACTTGAATAATCTTAACTGCTACACAATGTAGTGGTTTTGTTTTGGAATACATATATATGTAAGTCTTTATTTGTATGCATAAATAAGAATTACTGACCTTTAATCCGTACAGGAAAAACAAGACAGCTTCTTCAAAAAAGCAAATCAATACTACACAGCAATTTAGGACAGGAAGTGAAGAATACTTAATCCAACTCATAATGTTTGTGGGAACTTTTAGTATGGAGAGTGTTAAACCTAAAGTGACATTGATGAGTTATTGTATCTCTGTTCTTTCTCTATACCTGTCATGTTTATTTATGCTTCATGGCATACTCCCTTCATACTCAACCCATGCACCTGCAACATGTATTATTGTCTCATGGGAGAATATAGACAGATGGAGCAATAAAGTAACCTCTGAGTTACAGAGGGAGGTCTGCTGAAAATTCTGTAGGAAAGGCAAGAGCCTTCTTAATCAGTAGATTCATGCCATTAGTCATGCAAAATACAGGGGGGGGAAAAAGAAGGTAAAATTTTACTGTGTGCCAAAATGAGTCAATTACCTGTAAACACATACCACCCCTGTTGCTATGAAGAAACATTGGCTTTGAGAATACAACTCCAGTAAGGATTAGCATTGATTACTGGGAAAATAATTACCTGTCATCCACAAAGGCAAATTTTTAGCTCAGTTAATATTATTTGAACTTGAACCAATGATCCAATGATTTTGTTTGTTTTTCGTACAGACATTCCCTTTGACTGTCTTTTGTGTTGTATAATTCATAGTATATGACATTTCAATTAGTAAACAATAAATTCAGTGCAGAACAGAAAAGTAAATTACATTTTCTGTACCATTCACTTCTCTTTACAAACAGGCAATAAGTCATCACACAAGACATTATTTTGGAAAAGATGGTACAGGATGATGGATCACATAGTTCATTTGAATAAGCAAAATCCAGGCTTCTTCTTTTTCTTGTGGAATCCAATTTTTTTTAAATAGTTTTTTTGAATTAACAACTGTCAAAATAAAATACAAATAGTTCAATAAAGAGCTTTTCTAAATTCCATGCAAATACTAATGATACTATTGTTTATCATACTCCACTAGAAACCGTAAACAGCTTGAAAACATGTAAAAATTATAGCTGGCAAGTTAGCTCAATAATTAGTCCAGAAACCCAAAGATGTCTAATGTTTTAAATTACATTATAACCTTTCCAAGCTGTTCTGGACATTTTGCAGAACATTTTCTAGCTACAAGATGAGGTTATTTCCACTTCCCCTATAGCAGTGGATCTCCAAATTTTTACAATCATGCACCACTTTTTATCAAAGGAAATGAGCTCAGGCCCCACTTTCATATGTATTAGTGGTCAGTAAATGGGATAAAGTTTTCACAAATATTGTCGTGGAAAATCTCATCTGGATTTTTCATCAGAATTGTGAATTATGCAAATTTCCAATGATTCCATTAATGAAATCAGAATATTAGCCACATCTGACACATAACAGTGATATGGAGGAGCTTGTTATTGTGCACATAGTGGAAAAAATGGATCCACCTGGAAACTGGTGTGTTACCTGGATATCACCCTAAGGGAGACAGACTGAAGGGACAGAACAGGACAGGAGAGGGACAGAGATCCAAAGGGAACCCAGTCTCTGATAGAACTAACTGCTGCTTTGTCTTTGCTCTCTGCTCTTGAGTAGCTCCACAGTCTCTGAGCTCAGGACAAGGGACAATCCCCCTCAGTTTGAGCATGCCTGCCCCAGTGCGTCAGCCATAAGCCCTGATAGGAGAGATGATGCTGAACTAGTTGAAACATTGTTCTCTGTAAGGAAGACCGTCATAAAATAATATTTTGCTTGGTTCACTGAGAGAAATTATCCACCAGAAATTTGGAGGGTCATTGGTGTGTGTGTGTGTGTGTGTGTGTGTGTGTGTGTGTGAATTTATATATATATTTACAATTCTTTCTTCTTTTTATCTGTGTGTCTCCTTATTCCTGGACCTTTGTGTGCAGATTTATCATTGTATTTAACTTTTGGCCTGAGACCATAAACATAGCGAGCAATTGTATCTAACCAAATAAATTAAAAATTAAGATGTGACCAAAAATTTAAAAAAAAAAAAAAAAAAGGTAAAGAAGGGATCTTGTGGTTAAGGCCCTGAGCTAAACCCTAGTAGATACAGGTCCAATTCCAGATTGTCTCTAGACCTGGGTTATACCTGTGTCACCGTGGACAGGTACCTGTTACTTTATCTCTGTGTCTGAGTTCCCCCATCAGTACACTGGTGATAACAGTATGTCATTTCTCCTTTTGTCTTGTCTATTTAAATAGTAAGCTTTTCATTGCAAAGATTGTCTCTTACTATGTATTTGTAGAGCACTTAGTACCCTGATCTCAACTAGTGCCTTAGGTGCTTCCACAATGTAATTTTAATATAATATAAAATAAAAATAATATATTTGAGGTCCATAGTCTTTAACAGAATACAGCTGTACACTTAGACTGGGGAAGTACATATATTTAAAAAGTGAACTACAAAGCTTTTTAACTTATCCCTACCCAAGTAGAGTCACTCAGGTTTGTGAATTTCTATTTCCATAATTCTTGAAATCACCAACACTCAAACTCACAGCAACAACAAAAACGGGTCATTAAAAAAATCAACATGATAATAAAACAGGTTGAAGAACTGCATTAGGTATCATCATCTTTGCATTAGGTATCATCATCAATGCTGACAGGTAAGTGAAGCAAAAGTATATTTTTTGTCTTTTTAAATTTCCTTGTGAGATGCTGCACAAATAGTTCCCACTGAAGACAATGAGAGCTGATGGTGCCAACTACACTCGAAGATCCAGGTCCTTGGTCCATAGTTTGTGGCCTATTTTAATAATAATAATCTCTCTGCTGCAAACTCTAATCCACTGATTCCTCTCTTTCTTTGTTACAATTCTCTCTGCTTCACCATTCCCTTTCTGCTTATATCACCCTCTCCATCTAGAATTCCTTTCTCCTTTCAGCTTTTCTTCCCCTATACACCAGATTTTATTGCTCCATTCTGTTTGTTCCTATTGCTCCACTGTGTTATTTCTAGGGAAGGGGATTCAAAGGAGGCCTTCTCACTTCCCCGATCCTCAGCCATCTGTGTGCCAGACTAGTTCCCCTGGATAAAGTAGACCTATTTTAAATCATGCCAGCTGCCGATGGCTGCTATGGATGGATCCATCATAGAGGCATGAGGAGCCTCTTGGTATATGCCACTTTCCACAACCACAATAGCAGTTGGCTGGGGTAGATGGTGTGTAGGAGCTGCTGTGTTCCCCCTGTACTGGGGAGTTCTTTCCATGGCCAGCTTATCAGCCTCAGGTCTGCTTTGCATTGGCACTGCAGCACAGAGCATCAGTGCAGCACACAATCTTGTCCATTTGGGGAGTAGATCAAAGGACCCTCAAATTTAAACATGTCCAACTCAACATTTAAATGAGTTCTCACCTAACATTTTCTCAAGTATCTTTTTTTTAGATGACATTCTCACCAATAGTGCCTACATATTTAGCTGATTGCCATTCCTGGCCTAGATACCTACAATGGACACATAGCTCTCTTTATTCTGTGTCACAGTTTCGATAACATCCCTGCTTGATGGACTGCACTTCTTGTTTTCATATATTCCAAATTCTATAGACTATGCTGCATTCCTCACAAACCACAGAAAAGCAAAACCAAAGTTGAAAAAACAGGAATTAAGCAGGTTCAGATAAATGTAAGCTATGTGCATGCCTTCATGACCAAACTAGGCTGGATGTGATCGTTTTAGTACCTTCCTTTATAACACTACCTTAAGAAAAGAGAGAAAAAATATTTAATATCAGTGTTTCACCTCTTCCCCCCCTTCCCCCAATGTTTTTCCATTGTATTTAATTCTAGCTGAATATTCTGCAAGCTTTATGAGCCTAGGACCATAAAAAAACACAGCATCTTTCTGGAAACTGGCAACTCAAACGTACACTGCATTGAGTCAGAGATAATGGGCAGATGGTACCACTCAATGTGGCTGAAGGAAATGACATTTTTACCATTGATGCCAAGTTTTCTCTGTCCAGCTTGGCACCAATCGAGAAAATGACATCTTACTGTAATGCCATCTTTTATTAAATGACTCACTTCTGCGGAGCCCCAGCTGAAATGTCAAGTTACCTAAAATCAATTGCTGCAAGTTCTAAGTTGCTAAAGCCCACAATAGATTTCCATTCCACTAACAATAAAGAAAGAAAACATTTAGAATGTTGAAACTGGAATTAAAGGGACACATTATCTGATACAATGCAACTAAGGCATGCACTCTTTACATTCCCATATCCTCTCCCGTTACTTCTTACATAAACTGTCTGTAACTGTGCTAGTGTATGTTAGTAAATTATAATACAGGGAATAAGTGCAAATTGATGGTATCTTTATTCAAACTTTATATGAAGTAATTGTATTTAAGAGTTTCCTTTTCATGTGTTTTCTCACTTCATTTATTTGGGCATTTTAGAAAAAAATTGATGCAATTTACAGGAAAAAATGCTTCCTACATTTACATTAAATCACTTGGCTCTGCTGCTATTCAGTCATGACTTTTTCCTGTTAAAATGTGTTCTGAAAAGTATATTTATTGTTTAATTATCCCACACTGTCTTTTTATTGGACAATCAAAACTTCAGAACTGCTGACATTAATTTACAAGTAAACACAAAGCCTTGTGTGCCTATTATGGACTGAACAAAAGCTAAATCATGAGGGCAGTAGTTACAGGATACTGTAATCATATTGCATTACTCAGAGCCGTGAACAATTTAAAATATTTTATAATTGTACAATGTTCAATCTTATTTGCTCATTTTCCTAATCTTGAAAAAAGTCCTTTTTCCTTTGGCAGATATTTATTTGTAGAGACTTTTATCTAACTATTGCACTGTACCCATTCAGAAGTTGTACTCTCTGTATTGTAAAAGTTACTTGCATCCTCTTTATGTATTTTTCCATTTAAAACACATTGGAAATGTAAGTTACATATGTAGGCCCTGGTTCTGCAAAAGCCTTTGCTTACAAGTAACTTTGAGCCCAACCCAAAGCCTATTGAGACTACTTACATGCATGAAGTTATTCAAATGGGTAAATATTTTTAAAATCAAACCTAAAAGCATAACTCCAATCCTTTAGACCTTTAACCATTATTGTTTATTAATTAAGGATTAGAAGGCTCAGGCCTATAACTGCAATCTTCTTTTATAAAAACATGACTTTTTATTTGTTTCTATCATAACTATAATAATTTCTGGAAACTATAAAGCGAACCTTTAAATTGTGTCTGTATTTCAGTAAATATGTCCTCTTTCAGTCTTTAATCAGCAGCTATTAATAAATTAATATCACAATGAGCTGGGATGGGTTGGAAGAAAATTACCATTGACTTACTTGAAAGACTTATTTTTCTGTCAGTTGAAAAAAAAAAAACTCCCGCAGTTTCCAACTCAGAGGAGTTTTGGTTCAAGCTCAACTTCCCAAAATTGTCCCCTTAAAAAACTGAAGATTAAATTCCATGGGATGATGTATTTTGTCTTTGGGTAACAAAGAGATTTATTAGCAATGTGTCACCAAGACTGTCACTGTATTAATCATTATGTGAACTACTGCTTTACAATAATCCTATAACACACAAAAAGCTGTACATTCATATTAATGTTGATGTTTCATTGCTGTATTCTATCATCCATATCCCATAGATCATTCTATTTCAATAACAGCATAGTCATATAGTAACAAAAATACGAATTTTACTGTGAATTAATGTAGCAATAAAATGCCTGTTATACAGGGGATTGGAGCATAATGCTTTCCCTCCTGCCCCAAATTAAGTTTTATAATAATTTGGATAATGGGTTAATCTACAAAATCTGTGGCAGTCTAACAGGGTTGATGCATGATGACCACTAGCATTAATGATACACTTCACTCTAGTTAAATATTAGAAAAAGCATTTAGGGATCAGAAGTGGACACATACTGTGTAGTAATGTTGTACAGTCTTTATGAATTAATCCTTTGCAAACTTTTTTTAATGAAGCTCTGCGCAAACTGCCAGTGCAGCCCTGGCAATAGAGTAATTTTGAAGTGATAGATTTTTGTCATTGAGGTTCTTTTGCCATTTGCACCAAATTAATTAGTAATAAATGAAGAAGCAGTATTCTGACCTAATTATAAATCTCTATTGGGGATATGTGTATTTATGGAATGTTTCTTTGGGCTAGATCATGAAACAGTGTGCAATAAACTAGCTTACAACGATTTAGCAGTGGTGGGTTTTGTCAGATTTCACATACACCTCCAATGAGCAGAAAAAATTATAATATTATCACCAAAATGCTAAAAAGTACCATCCCTGAACATGTCCTGGCTTTAAATTTTATACACCTTATTGACATTTTGATCTTGCAGCTCAATATCCTAGTGAATGAACTTTTACTTGTGATGAGAGTGTTATTGATCCAAGCAACATCTAAAGCTATTCTGATCTTTAAAAAGTCTTTTTTTATTTACTTTTCCCTTCTTAATACATATTAAATCCTTTAGTATTCTCCGATGCACTGAACACACCTAACTGTAATACCAGTCTTAGGGTGGATAATGCTTTTCTGCTAGACTAAACTGTCTACATTTATGAGCACAGCTGGTGTCCCTCCCGATTGCTTTATGGTGCTTTCTTGTGGATTTCTCTGAGATAATATCTCAGCCTTACATATCTGAAGGAAATCTGAACATTAATCACAAGAATGTAGAGAACTGTGCTTCTGTGTTAAAGCCCTAGGAGTTTTTAAGGTAAATCTTTTTGGTTGAATTGTGTATGGGCATATATATCTATACAGTATTCTCCTGTGAACACCTGTGAACAGTTGAATTTAATTAAACTGCAGCTGGTGCTGATTATAAGTAGAGATTTACTGAATAATTTGCTGTCTTTACATTTTGTTTCACTGTAGTGTTGTGTTTTTTTTCATTCCCTTTTAGCATTTGTTGTTGTTGCTTTAAATGGTTAAGGTTGTCTGTATAGTAACTATAAAATTAAAGACTTAAAAATAAGTGTGGTATCCAGTGCTGTTTGTGCACAGTGCAAGTTATGATGCTTCTCAGATGAAGACCTCAGAGTATTCCATATGCAAATTATGTCAGCTTATTGAACACCTTGAGAGCAAAATTGTTGATCATGAGACAACTGGGAAAATAGAGAGTATTCATAGATAAACGAATTCATGCCCCAGAGTTATGAGCCATCCTACCATGGGATAAACTATCAAGTAGGCCATTTCCTAGTAAGAAAAAAAGGCAGAAGTAATAGAAAAGTTTCAAATATAAATGTAGCAAATAAAAGGAAATTACACAGCATGGTGAGAAAAAGTATGGAAGGAACTGAAGGAGACATTATTAAATGTTCTTTAATTCCAGCATGAATACAACTGGAAGCATAATTACTTGCTTTATTCTGTAAATTAATGAAAATTGAACTACATTACTCTTGTCTGAATTAAGCATTTACTGGATGAGAAAAGGGGAAACAAAAACTTAAAAAAAAAAAAAAAAAGAAGAAGTACAGAATGAGATTGAAAATTCTGCTGCCATAATGTTTGCTTTGTATTCTGTATAAGGGCCAGAGACAATACTAATGTTAGAAACAAAATATTGCAGGAGTTATTTCATAATACTGTCATTTCAGTGCAGGGTCATGTGCTGTGCAAATTATAAACTAGTGTCAGGCAATCCAGCATCAGCTGTCAAGGACCACCTACAGAAGAGTGAATCTGAAGGTGCTTCTGTCCTTAGGTGATCCATAGTCTCTTCTATGTAACTCTTTGGAATGCCTTCTTGCTCCTATAAATTCCGCAAAAAGTTAATTTTCTCTCAGATGTTTCTTTCAAGTGAAGATAATCAAACTCAGTCTTAGAACGTGCTTCCTTGAATCATCTCATTCTCAAATCATAATAGTGTTTCTGTTAAATGAAAAATAATATTTTAATTACTTGAACCCTGTTTTTTAAATTGATTTTTAACAGTTTTGTCTTGTAGTACCTAAAGCAGTAACATAGCAGGTTACATCATGTCCAAATAGCAAATACTGTCTGCCATTAAAAGTTAACATACTTGCCACACAGGTGCATTTGTGATGCTGCAATATTTCCTTATATTTATCATTTGTTGTTAATAACAATAATAAAAGATTAAAGTGTTTCATTTTTAACTAAATATTTCATTTCCATTTGTGAGGTTGCTCACCTGCTTTTGTTCATATCCCATATATTCAGAACATGCATTATTGCTCAAAACTGTTCTCATTTTACTTCAGATACTGTAATATACTCTGTGAGATTTAAGCATAAAGGCATACAATCGGCCATATATCTGTTAGTTTAGGCTCCAATTTAGCAAAGCATTTATGCACATAGTTAACTTTAAGCACATGCTTAAGTTCATCCCTAATCAGCAAACCACTTTAGGTCCTACGCTTTGGTCCCTCTGAAGTCAATGGATGTTAAGCACATGCTTAAGTACTTTGCTGAATTAGGCACTCATAAAACAATTTTTGCCCCAAAATTTATAGCAGTGCCCAAAGCACCATGTACTGTGCTTGCAAGGCCGAGAAATTTGTACCTCTACAAGTATTCATCCTTTGAAGTTTTCTTTTGTGCTTGCCATTGATTTAGTTTTGTATAGCATGCAGCAGTGTTAGTATATTCAGCTGTTCTTACTAGAGTCCCCTTTCCTCCCCTTATCTCAGGGACAAACTCTCAAAGGGAAGATGTGTTTTACCACATGGACCAATCAGGATTCTCCACTTTGTTTAACCTTGATTTGACCAGCAAAGAAAGAACTGAATCATTTCCCTAGATTCAGGGAAAATCTACATAATGAGCATGTTCTCTAGCATATTGAACCATCACAATGAGTACTTTTTTAATATAATAACCCAGCACACTTTTTAGATGAAGTAATCTTTTATTTGCAAATTGTATTAACTAAAAGCTTGAATAAAGTTACACCATTAAATGACAGTAGAAAATAAATTGGCTGGTCACTCTCAGTTTTTGACACCTGGTTTTGCCCTTTTGTCTTTTAATCTATTATAATTTATCTAATGAGCCAAGCTCACATACCATTTTTTATGAAACACTAGACATTTCAAATTTTACATATTTTACATCTAGCTTTTGCTAGCTAGGGAGCTCATTAGCAGTTACTTCTTGTGGTGAATAAAATGCCACCTGAGAGTATGAGAACTCCCTAATTCACAAGTTCACATTCTTCTAAGAGGTCACTTAACCTTTAAGTCAACTGTAGCATATTAACATGAAGCTGTTTTCAGCAGATAACGGGTTATACAGTTGTATTGGAATTCCCAGGTTATACAGTTGCATTGGAATGTAACTATTTAAAACAGTACCAGACATGAAGTTTGTATAATTAAAGTCTGTGCAACCCTTTGAAAATGTAGGGTTAAATATGTTTTGAATGAGATGCAATCTTTGAGAGGAAATGTGTCACAGTTATTTTGACTACTGTAACACAAATTATCAGACTAATATCTGGAACCAGTAATAGTATCCCAGACTGCAAATGAAATGAACATTTTAAAGGAATCACTTTTGTTTTTAATATTAAAAAAAGGAGTTTGTGCGAGGTTGCAAGTGGACAACCTTCGGAACTGAAGCCCTCTCTTTAATAGCACAACAGCTGAGTGGAATTTCATATTTCCTCAAACCACTCACTAGAGCTCAGTGAACTGTTTTATTTGCATGGCAAAAATACCAAGGTCTGAAGTGAGCCTCAGAGCCAGCAGTGATTGGGGAGAATGTTGTGAGTGTTTGTGAACTATCCACAGAAGCATTTTGCAAACTTTTCCTTTTAATCTGTATATCTATCAGCTCTACCAGGTTACTACTCATAAATGGGCTTGTTGGGCACATGGGACAAGTCACCCTATGGGTAGTTGTATTGAATTTCTTCTGCTTCCGTGATTGCCCCCTCAAAAGTACAAGTTCAAGAGAAGATGTTTGCACTTTATTTCTAGGTAGTAGGGTTATGTTAATGAGTTCTCTGATCTTGCTAAAAAAAAGGAGAAATATTATCTTTTCCTAGTCTGCATGTCCAGCTCTGGCAAATAACCCAGGTCTCTGTTCCATTTGGTAATTACTACAATACCTGGGAACTGTCTCCCTATTTTAAATGTTGGCTCACTTAACAATTGCTTGTTTTAGAAGGAGAAATTTGATTACTTGAAAGCAGGGACATATTGTTGGCTCACAGCAAGGGCTTAGTTCCAGTCCTGAGCTAGATGAATCAGTGATTCTGGCATGATCTCAGGTAAACGGGCATGAACCCATTAAACCCAGACCTTGCCAATGGGCTCACAATCAGTTGACCCTGAGAGAGCTGATTTATTGAAAGCTGAAACTTTTCCTCTTCTAGGTCAGTGAAGCGTGGTGTTACTGCTCTAGCTGAGCTCCCCCTGGTGAACGCTTATGGAGCTGCTGTTATGGACCCAGCCTTTGAATCCTATGGTTTTTAAGTGTAATGAGTCTCAGCAGCATTCAGTCCCTGTCTCTCTATCTGGCCTTTCAGGCATACTTCTAGCATATCAACTCCAAATCTGGTATCCCTTCTCAGGATATGGGACACTATAGTCCAGCTGCCCTAATCCCCAATATCAGTGCTGACCCTCCCAAGCCTCACCAGTAGCTTACACATGCCCTCCACAGAGCTGCATCCTCTTAGGTACTCAGGCTTATAATTTAACTATGTGTTGTCTTTGACAATTGAAACAAGTAACACCCAGACTCGGCATAGGAATCTGAAACCACACACACTTTCCTCAAAGCACAAGAGATATACATATCTATAGAAAAATGACAAACACCTGTATGCAAGACCTGACTCAGTTTTCTCTCCTCTCCTGAGAGCCTTCTGCATGTTAGTGTCTTCCAGGAAGTCTGTTCTTCTACACCACATCACCTCCTGCCCAGTCTTTATAAAGTTCCAGTCCCCACATCAGGTGACGACCTGAGTGGCTTCAAGTCCCTCATTAGCTGATTTGTTGCTTAGTTCTAGCCCATCTGAGGTGCTGACTGGGAAAACTGTTTCCCCTAGGCTGAAAACAGCTGATAGTTCTAGGGTTGAATGGAAGACCATCCTGGTTGATAACTCCTGATTGCTCTTTATTGTAAACTCTCTGCTAGGTGCAAGGGTGTCTCCTGACACCCCCTGTTTGTTTGTTTGTTTGTTTTCCCTTTCTGCTCAGGATGGAGGCTGCAGTGACAAAATGGAAGCACAGCATGATTTTACAGTCAAAATGATGCTCACGAAACAGAATGGGGTTTGTAGATTGATATAGACATATATTAATATGTCACACTAGGCAAACTGGATTTTACACAAAGCTTCGTGTATAATGAATCCAAAAGACTTTGCTGTCAAACTAGGCTGTCAAACCAATGTGTTTTAAAACTGTTTTATAGGGACCACTTCAGAAAGAATATTGAGTCTGTATGCCAATTATATATTTTGTCCCATGGCCCAAGTCTGTGCCAACTGTGATGGTCATTTGTGATATAGAAATCTGTCTCATAGATATTGATCTCTGTAGATATCCCAAGATTTGCAGGCATAGCAGGCTGAAACATATCTTTCCTATGGGGAAAACATCTCTTCTTACTGAGAACATTTGGAAGAAACTCCATGAAATGAAACACATGGAGTGTCTGTCCTCAACATGTTCTCCCCCCGAAAGTGGTCTGGAATATCTAATCATATATTTAAAAATATTTTCTTTTTTTTTCTCTCCACATGATTTTCTTGTACCAGACAGGTAAACATTTTGCTCCATTGAGCCACCTGACTATATGTACAACTATTTTGTCTGGCCTTTTTTCTTAAATGGGGATACTCCTGTATGAGTTGTGGTGAACCATTCTGCTCACTTACAGACTGCATTAAATTAACCACATTTCATAGTACTGGAAAGGCAATAGGAGGTGACCATACTGAGAATTTTTCAATCATGTATACTAAAATTTCTCATGTCTATTTTACAAATAAATCCTTAGCTAGTGACCGTAGCCCTAAAATGTTCTTTTCATGTTTAATTTCAGAATCAATTTCTACTTGTTTGCACTTCAGTAATACTTAAATTTAGTGTGTCAAATATCACATAAGCACAATGGGCCTGATTCTGATCTCACTGGTTTTGCACCGGTATAATGTTATTGTTCCTGACTTGTACTTCTTCGAGATCAGAATCAGGCTCTTGATATCGAAACATATTGTTTTGATACTATTGAACCAATCTTCCAAAAATATATACATTAGCAGCAATCTTTAGCAGGAGATTTTATTATAAGAAGTCATTGGCTTCCTTTTCCCTCCACTAAATCATTCATAAGACTGTAAGAACTGTCATATTGGCTCAGATCAATGGTCCACCAAGTAGAGCCCTGGATGGAACTATTTTTTTGATCCCACTTTCATCTTGCCCCACAATACCTTCTCCCACCCACTCCCGCATTGTTTCTTGCATTTTTATCCCGCTCCCACCTGCAAAAACATTAGATCCTACAACTCCTGAAACAGAGACAGATTCAAAACAAAACAAAAAAACCACTCAGTTGGTTAATATATTATAAATAGAATTCAGACACAATTTTACCTCTAAAAGAATAAAACAAATCTTGTTTAAACCATGTAAAAACCAATCCTACTGCAGGGCTCTACCACCTAGCCCAGTATCTTATCTCCACAGTGGCCAGTTCCAGAGTTTCAGCAAGAGTGTACAGAACAAGGCAATTTTGGAATGATCCACCCCTATCTTCCACTCCCAGATTCTGGCAGTCAGAGGTTTAGGGTCATTCTGAGTATAGGGTTGCATCTCTGACCATTTTGGCTAATAGCCATTGATGGACCTATCCTCCAAGAACTTATCCAGTTATACTGAACCCAATTATACTTTTGGTCATCAGAACATCCCTTGGCAATGAGTTTCACAGGTTAATTGTGCAGTGTGTGAAAAGTACTTCCTCTTGTGTGTATAAAAGCTGCTGCCTATGAAATTCATTGTGTGACCCTTGTTTTTTTCTGTTGTGGGAAAGGGTAAATAACACTTCACTATTCACTTTTTCCATATCTTTCATGATTTTGTAGACCTTGACTTGTCTGGTAAATAGCCTGTATTTTGGTCTGCCTAGGCAACGTTTTTAACTATGGCATTTCACATTTGGTGAGGGTAGTTAGGAATTCAGACTGTACACAGGGCTGGGGGCGGGGGCGGCAAATCTGCCATAACAAATATGAATCCCAGGGCCTAGATGTCTAAAATGCTGGGCACCAAATCCCAAGGGACCCAAAATTAGAGGCCACTTTTGTAGAATGTGGGTATAAGTGACTTGTCTGAGGAAACAGAATAGATCAATGTCAGAGAAGGGATTAGAGCTCACGTGTTTCTGGTTTTCACTTCACTGCTAGGTCCACAAATGCATGCTGTTTCCCCAAATGTTAACTACCCTAACTCTTCCAGGTTTTCCAATCAGCTGATCACAAAAATATTACTGGAAAACTCTCACCATGTAGTCAGGAATGCAGGCATATTTTCTGGAAATTATTCTGAAACAAATGTCTTTGCAGCAAGGTCATTGTGAACTAGTAAGGAGATAGAATGAATCAAATTACATGCCAACACAATTATAATTTGAAATATATCTGATTCTTTGAAAATTGTGTGTTCACAATTATTCAAAATGTCAAATAATTTTGTTTTTAAAATGTGGCTTTGTATTGAGTCTATTAAATGGAAGATACAGATTTGCCTTAATGTGACTCACCGCTGTGCCAACTTTTAGAGCAAGTCTGTGGAGTATGGCCACAGCTCACAATAAGGGCCATGTGCAGCAGCTCCATCCCAGAGGAGTGTGCTAAAGGAGGCATGATGGTCCCCAGTGACATGAGGGGGAGGAAAAATCTGTGACATCCCTTTAAGGAGTGAATGTGCATACTTTCTCTAAAGAGCCAGCCAACACATGGGGGAAGTGGAGCTAGGGTAACCAGATGTCCCGATTTTATAGGGACAGTCCCGATTTTGGGGGCTTTTTCTTATATAGCCTCCTATTACCCCTCACCCCTTGTCCTGATTTTTTACGCTTGCTGTCTGGTCATCCTAAGTGGAGTCATGGGTCTGCAGCTCTCTACTTTCCCTGAGCATAGGGACTGAATTCTCACCAGCCTTTATGCAGGCCACACAAGGCTGTAAGACTAAGAAGGACCTAGAGTTCATCAATGCAAGCTGATGGCCAGGCTGCTACCAACCAAACATAGGCCTCCTAGCTTGTAACACTAGGCTCCATGTGTGCTTAACGATCCCTTTCCTACAACTCTGCCTGCCTGCCCGTGGGAGGTTGGGGCTCCCTTGAATCCCCACCAGAACCACTTCAAGTTGTTTATAATGCCCTCCCCTAGTCTGTAGCATATGAGGGGTTCTCCAAGCAAAACAAACAAGAGAACGGTCCTTTTCTCTCTCACTCACTTACGAGAGAGGGGATTCAGAGAGAAAGAAAGGAAAGGCAAAGGTGGCCAGTCTCTTAGGCAGTGTTTCTGGAGTCAGCCACTTTGGGCTTGGCTTATCAGCTTGTCTATTGCCTTTAATTCGGGTCTACCTCCAGCCACTCTTCTTGTGGCATCCTGTTTTACAGCTGGTCCATACAGTTTCAGGGCAGTGAGACCTGAAACTGTCTCCCACTTGGCTGATATGCCTTTGAGGTATAGCAGTCGCAGTCCTAGTCCTAGTCCCCTTCCCCTTCCCCCACCTCAACCTGTGTCAGGTTTTCCCTTTTTTAATTCCCCCTGCAGGCAGAACAGGGCTTACAGGTGTGCCTCATTACTGCTGAACCAGCCCAGAAAAGCTCGTTAATCGCCTCTCCACCAGAATGAGGCCATGCTCCTTCACACTGACATCAATCATCACTAGCTAAATATATGGGCAGGCTCTTTTCTCTCTCACACTGTGCAGACATTTAAGGGCTTGTCCTCTGCACTCCTTTTATTATCATTTTTTTATATTATGTAAAGGGCAAACCAAGATTGAGGCTCCCCTGTGCTAGGCACTGTGCATATGGATGGTGAAAAACAGTCCTTGTGCCTAAAAGCTTACAATCTAAATAGACAAAACAGGAAAGGATGGGAGGGGAATCAGGCATAGAGTGGTGAAGTGTGTTACCCAGGGCCACCCAGCAGGTCAATGGCAGAGGCAGGAATTGTACGCCGGTCTCATGTGTTTCGTCCTATGCCCTATCTTCAGAACCATGCTTCTTGTATCACTCTACATTCAACTAATTAATTTTTATTTTATTATTTTAACCAGGGAACCAGTCTTGTACCCAAGGCCCCCTCATTTTGAATCCAAATTAAGGCTTTTGTTAAAAAAAGAAAAAGTAGAGGTACAAACAAAAGCAGATACAATATCAAAGCCATGCAGTTTCTCAAGCACTGGGAGATTATACCTCTAACACACACAAATAAGTGGCAAGAGCCAATAATCAAGTAGCATATCAGCATGGCAGTCCACAGGCCAAAGTGTACAGCAATCTAAAAACAAGAAACTTTTAATAAAAGTTGGAACATGGTTAAAGTGTAGATTTAAAAAAAAACCAACAAGACAGATCATGAAAAAGAAATATCAAAAGCTAAGATTTATGTCCAATCAATGTCCAAGTCTAATTGATCTTCACAGTGTTTGGATTCAGCATTGATCTTGTACAGCAAATACATTGCTGATTTTAAGTGCTCCAAATATGAGCCATTGGAGATACACTGGATATACAACCATGTGTCTGAGAGCAGAAGTTAGCCCTAAGTCTTCTTTGTATGTCAGAGATTTAACTGAACAAGGCATAACAATGTGGAAAGGGCACTTTTCAGCGACAGTCAGATGTGTCTGTTTGCTTGGGTATTTAAAGGGGGAAGAAATCAATTTGATTATTTTTTGACATGACCTTTGCTCCCTTTCCTCAGCATTTATCTCAGAGGATCACCGTCTAGAATCTGCAGCGCCAAGTATACTCACAGTTCTCCTACTCCCTTTTAGAAGGTTTCATCCTTTAATGTCATGGATATAATTTGATTTCCCAACATTTTGATGGAGTTACAAAGTATTTTGTTATCTTTGACAGCAATGGTTGCAAGTGATAACACACATTCTAATTTGCTTTCTCAGAATTGCTTGGCAGGCTATCCGTATGTTTGAAATGTCTTACTACCTGCACATCTTTTTGCTCCATAGGCTGTCACTGACTGCATTTTTCATCCAAGGAGATAATAGCTGCCTGGACCCTGTCAGATTTAGCATTCAGTTCAAGAACAAGCAGTGAGAAGTTTACCATTCTGCTTTTGAGGGCCTGAGGAAGTTGATGGATCTTCTATGTTGGCAGGTAATCCTGTGTATGGTAGTCTGTGGGTCTCTGAGGTCAGCAGTCTCTTAATTAGGCATAGGTCTAGCAGAAGCACTTTATTTTTGTTTTGGGGCATCTCAATTACCTTCAGTGACCTGAAAAATGAGCTATCCTATGCCAAGTCAGAAAACAAAATGATTGAATAGTAAGAAAAACAAAGATAAGGAAACCTATTTGTGTAGCTGTATTCTCAACAATACCCACACAAAAAAAGTGCACTAGCGCTAATAAATGACCTTTCCTGAAGCAGGTAACATTCTCAATAACACAAGCTAGTCCTTAAAAATGTTGTGTGTGTTGTAGCAAGCTGTAAAATATCTGGGCACCATATAGAATTAAATGTGCTCATTCTCTTCTTGTTTTAATAACTTAACCTGGATATAAATCCCAACATCAACTTTTACAGTTATAGGACAGATGTTTACTGTATGTAAAGATTGTGGGTGCACAAATACATTTATGTCAGATACTAAAAGTGCCATTTTAATGGAAACTTATATATATATATTTCTAACCATCATTACTAGGATACTTATCTAGCCTGGTTATTTATGCCACAAGTATCTCCCATTTCCATGTAACTTTGAGTGAGAGAGCTTCATTACATTGTTTCTTTATCTAATACATAGAAAGGGCAAACCCAAACACCTATCCATGAATGGGTGGGGAGCATTAGTAGTAGGTCAGGTCAACTATCCCACTGTGCAGTAAAGTTCCACGTGGACATCTTTGGCACTGCTGCAAAGGCTTGTTATGTGAGGAGGAAAAAAGGAGGGTAATGGTGGTAAACAATAGCAGATGTGAGGGCATATCATCTGTTTAGAAGAGACCATATTAGTAGCTACTGTAGCCTCAAGGCTTCAGGCATGGCCACAGAGTGGATTCACTATTGCTCCATGACTTGAGCATTCATTCCTTCTTGGCCTCTACAGAGCTCTGCTGAAACAAACCAAGCCCTGCTGAACAGCCTTGGGACTGTGACTGTGATTTGGCCCAGAGGACACACAAATAAGCCATGTCTTCACTGCAAAAAAGGTGGGGTAACTAAGACACATTAGCTTTTCTGCTGTACAATCCTAGCAGAGACAAGGTCGCTCTAGCTTTTGCTGCAAGGTAGCTAGGCATTGTCAACACTAGAGCTGAGCAGGAAGTGGAATATTCATTCGTATTTCTTTGGAAATGAAAACTTTTCTGCAGAATGGATATTTTTGAAAAGTTCTGGCTTCCTGGCCAGTTCCCTGACTCCCCAACTGTGGCTGACCAACTAGCAGGGAGGCTGGTGGGAAGGCAGGAGCCCAAAGAACCAGACAAACTGCCTATCTTCTTGATGGCTGTTGGGTTGTACTCTGGCAGGAAACCAGACAGGCAGGCTTGCTAGTCATGGCCAGCCTACCTGGTTCCTGTCAAAAGTTTCAATGCAATCAAGATGTTCCCATCAGAAAATTGTTGACTAGCTCTAATCAACCCTCCACCCCTCTGTCCCCCTTGTGGTTAACCTTGCCTAGTTTATCTGATGGTAGTGCCTTATATCCAGTAGGACTTTACAGTGGCACAGCTAACTTGTCAGTTATCCTGCAGAAAACACATGCCTTTTTTGGAACTGAAGAAAAAAATCACGTAACTACTAACTTTAGGGAACTTTTGATTACACAAGATAAGTTGGGAAAGTTATTTGCATTCTTCAGCTGTGCAAAGCTAATGAAACATTTTCCATTAAATTCTGCACAAAACTCCTTACTGTTTGTTTCATTTGGGGCAATTTAACCCCCTTTATTTTGTTTCACAAAATTCAATGAAATGTCAATTTTCTAACTATAAATTGCCCTTGAATAACTTATTCAGTCACTTATTTTTTTGTATTTGACCAACTCTATAGCAGATGAAATACCATTAACTGAATAATGATATTTGTCACCCACAGGGCCGGCTCTGGCTTTTTGGCTGCCCCAAGCAAAAAAAAAACAAA
>NW_020664561.1:42976909-43097666 GCF_002925995.2 Terrapene triunguis
CTGCAGCGTGACCGGAGCCAGGGGGCAAGGGGACTCCCTGCGCTGCAGATGTGCCCCGGCTAGCAGGGGGAGGGGGAGGGAGCGGGGGGGGAAAGAGAGAGAAGGGGGGCAACCAGGGCTTCAGCGGGGCGCTACCACGCGGCCCCAACTGCTGCGCCGTCTGCTGACAGGCTCTACACTGCTCTGGTCGGCTGGGAGGGAAGGACGCGGACTGCCCTGCCGGGCTTGCTGCAGGGCGCTCCCCTCCTCCACACTGCCGCCCCCTACAGGGCGGCCGGAGCGGGGAAAAACAAACAAACAAACAAAAACCAAAAAAACGGCCATGCTGCCCTAGGATTGGGTGGAATGCCACCTTGAACAATCTGCCGCCCCAAGCCCCAGCTTGCTCGGCTGATGCATGGAGCCGGCCCTGGTCACCCAGTATCTAATTTGGCACATTGTTTGCAAACAGATTTTTACATTATTTTACTAACTTAAATGTTAACCTCTGCACAGGACCACACTGTTATTTTTGTTTTACTATAAATATAAAAAATAATTAAACTAGTTAACCCTCTAAAATCTTTCCCTCTAAAATGATGACCAAATAGATTTTTCACTTTTCTCCCAGATAAATGTTTCAGTATTCTCAGTACACAGACTTCATTAAGTTTAAGGCCAGAAGGGACTATTTATTAGATCATTTATTCTGATCTCCTGTATATCACAGACCAACTTATTTTACCCCATTACCCCTGTATTGAAACCAATAACCTGAGTTTGACTAAAACATAACTTATGATTTGGCTAAATCATTTGTTTCAGCAAGGCATCCAGTCTTGATTTGGAGACATTAAGCAATGGATTGTCCACCACTTCCTGTGGTAGTTTGTTCCAATGGATCATCACCCTCACTGTTAAAAATGTGTGCCCAATTTCTAATTTGAAATTGTCTGGCTTCAGCAACCTACCATTATTATGCTTTTCTCTTCTAGATTAAGAAGTCCGTTAGCAGCCTTATGAAAGTACTTCTACATTGTAATCAAATCACCTCTAAATCTTATTTTTTATAAACTAAACACATTGAGCTTCACTTCTCTCACTGTGAGACTTTTTACTCCAGCTCTCAAATAATTTCTGTGGCTCTTTTCTGCCCCTCTCCAATTTTCCAACATCCTTTTCGAGAGTTGATATTAAAAAAAAAAATTTACACTTTTTGCCACAGCATTGCACTGGGAGCTCATGTTGAGTTGCTTGTCCACTAAATCCTTTTGAGAGTTACTGTTTTTCCCATTCCAGTGATATGTTTGTAGTATTCCTTGTTCCTAGATGTACAACTCTGCCAGTCCAGTTGCCTCTGCAATTACAGAACAGTACCTGGTATTGTACTTCCCACCCCTCCTTCTACTCTGGTTTCAAATCAATTAATTACTGCCAATACTTCTGGTTATTGAGAGCTGTTTGGAAAATCTCATTATGCTAATCAGTATTATAGGTAGGCTTGAAAGGATTAGATTTTTATCGGTAAATATCGATAAATGTCTTTCTTGGTACGCACACAAACCACCAAACAGATATTTCCATCCATAATAGATAGTGAAAGTAAGAAAAATGCTGCTTGAGAACTTATTAGAGTTTGATGTAAGGATATTTAACTTTGTATATTTTGACATACGATGTTGACAATTTTTTTTAAAGTGGTTATAAAGTTTTCACTTTTTGAATCTCAACTTCTATTGTCATTAAATAATTATTGTCTGACTCTCTCCATTGTCTGATGTCATAATTTCACAATCTGTAAACATTTAAATTAATAAATATTAAAAAAAGCTTAAAGCCTATAATATAACGAAACAGTGAAAATGTAAATAGGTAAACATTTTAAACAGTTTAAAAATAATCATTGATATTATCCATCAATATTAAAATAATAAATTAATTAAATAAAATAAAAACTGAATTCTGCCAAGCCTAATAATAAGTGACAAATGTTTGCTGTAAATAACTGTGGGGCTATAGGGATACAGTTGCAGGTTCCTAGAACAATCACTGGAATTCTACAGACCCAAATCACTTCCAATTCTTTGTGCAATCAAATCTTGTAAGACTTCCAAGTTTGATTTTTATATATATATATATATATATATAGTGACAGACCCAGACCAGTGGGGTACATGAGTCTGGTAGAGAGCAAATATACTGGTCACTGGATGAGTAGTTTTCTGTTCCCCGAGTGACCAGAGCAGGGGCTGCACTAGAGTAATCAGGAACCTGCTAGAACCAGTTAAGGCAGGCAGGCTAATTAGGACACCTGGAGCCAATTAAGAAGAAGCTGCTAGAATCAATTAAGGCAGGCTAATCAGGGCACCTGGGTTTTAAAAGGAGCTCACTTCAGGTTGTGGTGCGAGTGTGAGGAACTGGGAGCAAGAGGTGTAAGGAGCTGAGAGTGAGAGGGTGTGCTGCTGGAGGACTGAGGAGCACAAGCATTATCAGACACCAGGAGGAAGGTGTTTGGAGGAGGCCATGGGGAAGTAGCCCAGGGAGTTGTAGCTGTCATGCAGCTCTTACAAGAGGCACTATAGACAGTTGCAGTCCACAGGGCCCTCGGCTGGAACCCGGAGTAGAAGGTGGGCCCGGGTTCCCCCCAAACCTCTCAACTGACCTGGACTGTGGGTTCTTCCAGAGGGGAAGGTCTCTGGGCTGTTCCCCAACCCACATGGTGAATCTCTGAGGCAAGAAAATCCGCCAATAAGCGCAGGACCCACCAAGATAGAGGAGGAACTTTGTCACTATATATATAAACAACCAAACAAAAAACCCATACAACTTTCAAGAGTGACTCTCACAATATAAATATTTAAGCCCTCATTCTGAGTGGTGCTGTGAACCTGCAATGCCTAGCAAGTTCAAATATGTGTTCAGATGTCATAGGGACATAAAGGGTCACAACAAAACACTTTACAAATACATCTGAAGCAAGAGGACAGGGTAGGCCCATTACTCAATGAGGAGGGAAAGACAATAACAGAAAAGGTAGCAATGACCAAAGTGTCAAATGCCTTTTTTGTTTCAGTTTTCACCAAAAAGATTAGCAGTGATCTGACAACTAGCATAGTGAACATCAGTGTAAATGGTGTAGGGTGTAAGGCTAAAATGGGGGGAAGTCAAGAATAACTTAGACAAGTTATATGCCTTCAAGTCAGCAATTCCTGATTAAATATGTCCTAGAATACTTAAGGAACTGGCTGAAGAGAACTCTCAGCCATTAGCAATTATCTTTGAGAACCTGTGGAGAATGAGAGAGATCCTAGAGGACTGGAAAAGGGCAAATATAGTAGCTATCTATAAAAAGGGGGAAAGGGACAATCCAGAAAATTATAGACCAGTCAGCTTAACTTTGGTATCCAGAATGATAATGGAGCAAATATTGGAATAATCAGTTTGTAAGCACCTAGAGATAATATGACAAGTAACAGTCTACATGAATTTGTCAAGAACAAATCATGTCAAACCATGGAGAAAGTCCAGAGAAGAGCAACAAAAATTATTAAAGGTCTAGAAAATGTGACCTCTGATGAAAGACTGAAAAAATTGGGTTTGTTTAGTCAGGAGAAGAGAAGACTGAATGTGGTAACAGTCTTCAAGTAAGTAAAAGATTGGTATAAAGAGAAGGTGATAACTTGTTCTCCTTATCCATTGAGGACAGGACAAGAAGTAATGGGCTTAAACTACAGCAAGGGAGCTTTAGGTTAGACATTAAGAAAAACTTCGTAATTTCAAGGGTAGTTAAACCCTGAAACAAATGACTGAGGGAGGTTGCGGAATCTCTGTCACTGAAGGTTTTTTAGAACAGGCTAGACAAGCACGCATCAGGGATGGATTACATAATACTTATTCCTACCTCCGTGCAGGGGGCTGGACTAGATAATCTATCGGTCCCTTCCAGTGCTACATTTCTATGATTTTATGTCAGTAGGACAGCTGCTCCTGCGATGCTTGAGGAGGATCTTGAGAGGTGCCAAGTGCCCTCAACTCCCACCATACAGGATCAGACTGTACGTACTCAACACCCCTCATGGTCAGGTCCTTAAATCATTTTACCTTTCAGATATCCATAGTCAAGAAAAACTAAGTCTGCAAATCCCCATAGCTATTTTTGTTTAAATAGAGCTTCTTGCCTCATCATAGCCCACCAACTCATCCCCCTTTTCCTGAATCCTGACTCAGCCAAACATTGCCTTCAAGGAGAGTTACATGTGTTTAACTGCTTTGCTGAATCTACAGCATATCTCCGCTGAATTGAACCATTGCCATTACAATAAATGATGATGTCACACATAAGTTATGACTTCACTGCAACGTTAAACAAAAGGAGAAGCTGGGCTGCAGAGAAGGGAGCACTTACTAAAACATTATATTTGACTTTGGCCTAGTGCAGAGGACCTGTACAACTCTCTGTGCACTACATAAGGCCTTAAATTTTGCTACTTGGGGCTTCTGCGGGGTATATGTGGTGAATAGGGGCTTATGTTATACAAATGTAGTTAATAGCACAATTCATTATTTACTCAACTTGCCTTTCATATATTGTCCATCTAGATAATAAGTCATTAGGGATTATTTATTTGCTTGGAGGTTTCTACAGAAACATTGCACAAGGCCCTATGCACCACTTAAGATGCATTTGAGTCAGCCCCAAATCCTGCTTCTAGTACCTACAGTGAATATTTGGCTTGGGTGCTGCTGGGAATCTCTGGAAGCAAGGGGGATAAATCCAGTCCCACCTAGGGCAAAAAAACAGCAATAGATCCATTCTGTAGTAATTCAGTAGTATCCATGGCACTTGCCCCCCCTCTGAAAGGTAAATGGCCAATGACAGTTCAGTCCTACCCATGTCTACCTCCCAAATAGCTACTGTACTCCACTGTACAGGTAGCCCTCACTATGGGCCTGATCCAAAGGCCATCCAAGTCAATGGGAAGACTCCAGTTGACTTAACTGGACTTTGGATTAAGCCTTTAGCTGGTGCACAGAAGGTACATAGTACCCTGCACAACCCCCCAGACCTGTACACTCCTACTCCCAGCAAACACATGGCAGAACCATACTGCTTATATGAATTTATATGAGCTCATACTGCAGTTGGGCCCTTTTGCATAGTATAGAGTGAGTGGGCAAGATTTGACAGTTTTTTGCTCACTGACTATTGGCCTAATTGCTAAAGCAGAAAAATGGGACTCAGGAGAATGTTATTCTGTTCCAGGTCAGCTGCTGATTTTCTATATGAACTTGGTAAGTCCTTTAACATCTCTGTGCTTCAGTTTACCCACTTCCCTACCTTATTGTGCCATTGATTTTTATAAAGCATTCCAAGATGCTCAGGTAGAAGATTGTGTAGAAATGCAAAGTAGCATGTAATCTATTAATCAGGGGAATTGTCAGCCAGGTAGTTACTCCAAAAGTTGGCAGTTTGTTTCTTCCCTCTTAAGACATTCTTCTAAGAGCTTTTAATATACACGTATTTTACATTCAAAGTGAATTTTTCTCTGGCAGTGGCAGAAATTGTTCCTTAGCTCAGTGTTTAGTTTTAAAGGGCCATTTTAGTGTAGAAACAGCAAGAAGTTACAATCCTACCTCCTCCCAAGGAAGCCACCTGTTAGGAAATTTGCACACCCAACTAACCCAATGACCAGTTAGAAGCACTCATTAACATTTCTCTTGGGCCAACAGTAGCTTGCCATTTTCAAAGACAAAAACCTCTAATTAAAAATAATTTAAATGTATAATAATGTAGTTTAACACCCAGTAAACTTTCATTGTTTAAGGAATTAGCCAGGATGGGTAAAGAATGGTGTCCCTAGCCTCTGTTTGTCAGAGGGTGGAGATGGATGGCAAGGAGAGAGATCACTTGATCATTACCTGTTAGGTTCACTCCCTCTGGGGCACCTGGTATTGGCTACGGTCGGTAGACAGGATACTGGGCTGGATGGACCTTTGGTCTGACACAGTATGGCTGTTCTTATGTTCTTATGTAGTCTGTAAAAATCAGCAGAATAATAAATATTTAAAATCTTGAAACTTGGACTAAAGGTTTTCATTTGACCCATTTTACCTAATGTGCTTTGCATTTCACACAGTGGGCTAAACTCACCTTGCTGGGGAAGGAAGATACAAATTGTGCATTTCTTGGGGCCCTTGATCTTCAAGAAGCTCCTGAACGGCTTTCACATCTATGGAAAGTCAGGTAACGTTTCCACTGCTCCCACTCTTGGAGGTTCTTCTGTGGAGGACAGCTTTCATTATCACTGGGCTCTCCATAGAAGCCTTGCTGGCATAAGTTGCATTGGGAATGCACTCTACCAGCTGCCCTGAAAACAGCCTCTCTCAGGCAGCACCACCCTCCTTTTCAGGATTTATTGGTGCCATATGGGACCTTTGGCAAAATGGAAACTGCAGCCACCTTGAATTTGCGGCCATCTTCCTCCAGAGAAACCTCTTCATAAACTAGAAGTGAATCTGACCAATTGCTCTTTGAGGCATGTAGTAACTGCCATATTTGAAAGCCTAGCACGTAGCAGTCAAAGTCTGGCATCTGAGGCTAGAATATAAGTTTATCATCTTAAAATGGCATGAAAGTGGATTTATATTGCGATATTTGTGTTGTAATAATCTTGGCCATAGTAAGGAACTCAGAATGTGCACTTTACTGTATATCCTTATGACCTTGGGCTCAAAAATGAGGCACCACAGTTAATGTTGGGAAATGCGATCAGTGTTAGTGTTAGTCTGGGGAATACTGTGCATTTTTAACCTACAGGGTAGGCTTAGAATCTCACTTCCCCATATTCTGTATTTTTTTTTTTTTACCTGACTGTCCATTTCTTGTCTTGCAGGTTACTGAGGTTATATAAACATGCAAGATTGTGAATGGAGTCACAGACAGGGAATGAATCAGCCTGAACAGCTCTTGGGAGGTCAGAGGAGCTGCTGCCTGTCTGTCTCAAGGACACCCATCCCCTGCAGCGTCTCAGCACCACTGTAGTTTACAATTACCTTTCTCAGAATATCGGATGCAACAAAATTCTCATGTCATGCATCTCTAAAAAAGATGGTTACTAAGAGAAATGGCCTTAAATAGTTGCACTGTTATGATGAGGAGGGTAAAAATGCTGGAAACCTACAAACTCAGTCCTTTATCCTTGTTAAAAGTGGAATATTGTAGTGGTCACTTTGAAAACAAGCATACTGACTCTGCAGAAGTCCAAGAAAAGATGGAGTTGGAGCCAAAACTATTATTTCTCAGAGAACAAAGTAAAATGGAGGCTGGATATACTGTAGCTTCCTAAGAAATAAGACTTAGAGCCAGAGATACCTGAGTAATGGTGGAAAACATGTGTGGATTTATTTTGTTTTCATTTTCTGAAAATTGTCAAGATTCTGAAAATTCAGACAATTTCAACCAGCTCTACTCAGAGCGTATTCTTTAAGGTCAGTCAGGTGTTGGAAGGCTGCTAGGCTCTGGCTGGGAATCTCCATTACGGGTCGTTGTCCTGTACAGCAGGAAGGAGAGACCCTATAAGCAAAGCCAGAGAAAAAAGAGCTATATATGACTAAGTCTGCAGTGTATCAACCAGTAACTGATATAGTTTAATAAAAACTCCTTTGGATCCTAATGTACTAAGATTGGATTCCCATTCCTCAGGGATTCCTCCAATTAAGCTTGAATTCTAGGGCAGAAGGTGATGGCAGTGGTGATGTGTATTTCATGGGCTATTATACAATTCAGGATGGTTGTTTTGTGGGACACTTTAATAGAGCTGCTGTCAGCTGTTCAGGAGAAGTTGTTTTTTAGCTGTGGAAAACAAACCACTCCAAGCTTGCAAACACCTTGTTGTCTGCCCCTTAGGCACATCTGGCAGAGAGACTGCTGCTGCTGACATGAACGCTCAAGTCTGATCCCACTGCTCCCAGGATGAAACAGTTAGGTGAAACTGATGTGGAAGAGCAGAAGACAGCTTGAAGCACAAGGAGAAATTGTCTTTTTCTATGAAATATTTCTGTGAACTGAGGGGAAAAGGGGGATTAGATAAGATTTTTTTTTTTTACAGTAGGGACCGGTGAGCTGACTTTCCCCCCCCTTTCATCCTTTATTTTTCTCTTTGACAGGGTCTGTAAATATGTCAAATAATATCAGTAAGTCATCCACACAAGACTCAACCAAAAAGGTCACGGGGAAAAAAGTTCCATTCAACACTTTCATATTAATATCATCATTATTCTTATGCTTCATTTTCTCTATTATGCCTCGTTTTATAAATCTTTACTTGCCTGAAAAATTCTATCTTTTTTTTCCCCCAAGCAAAAGGATACTTCAAACATAGTTTTTTAAACATGGAAACATGGAATTGTATCATTTATGCAATTAAAAAAGATTGTGGGTTGGATGAAAAAGAGATATGTCCTACCCCAGATTATACAATCACCTCATTCACATATGAGGGAGAGGAAACACCTTTTAATAAGTTGTATTGGGGAGTATTACTCTACGTGGTCTCAATATGAAAGAAAACTGACATATTCAACCTAAAATGAACATATATCATATTTTATACAGATCTTTTTTATAGATATTGGACAAAAAACATCCCTGTCAAATTTGACTGACTTCAGGGGAATTACAACAGCTATCGGTTTAACCATTTATTTTGAAGCCCCCTCCCCGCCAAAATTAAAAAAAAAATAAAAAATCACCATACCCAGAGTTTGTGCAATGCATGAGAAATGGTGGAAGGGGTGAATAACAGTGAGATTCTTTCAACAACACTGAGCAGGGATAGAAAAGAATTCACTTCATGTCATTATTTTCCTCCATTTCCCTCCTCAGACATCACTTCAATCTCTTGCCTTTCAGCACTGTATAGACACACATGCAGGCACGCTTTCTCTCCCCCACCCCTTCAGGGCAATACACAATTCCCTTACCTGTTCTGACAAGAAATTCACGTTGCAGTCACACGCCAGAGGCCATGGTTACACAAAAGTCACAGGTCAATAAGAATCACTTACACTTCCTATGAGCCTTTTCATCCTCTCTTCCTCCTGTGGGAGACAGGGCCTCAGAAAGGAAAGAAATAAATGTCATGGTCCTCTTTGCTAAATGCTTAAAAAATCCCCCAAACCCACAATTGGATGCTCCCTGACCTTCTGTTACCTTGCCTTAAGGAAAGTGGCCTTTTTCTCTTGGCCTCCTCCACCCCCAAGGAGTTCTTCAACCCTTCAAGAAGTTGGTCACTGACTTCTCTCATGATTTACAAGAAAGTAGAAGAGATTACTCAGTACTCTTTTTAAATTGTCTCTTACAAGTAAGCCAATAAAATGATCTACATTGTATCACAGTTCAACATATTTGACATCTGTTCTGTAATAAAATTCACTTCATACATATGCTTCTTCAAGCTCATACATATGCTCCCCACAAGCATTCCCAGGCTGCTCTTCTGATCCGTTTTGGTAACATATCCATACTATTATGATACTGGTATTTAAATGGGCATCCTTTCCTGGCACCTGTGGCCTACTGACTTTTGTGAGCAACCATGCTTGGTGAAGATATTACCATAAACTTCATTAGTAGAGCTGGGTGAATGCCACAAGCATTTGCTCATATTTAAAAATGAGTTTGCTGGGATCATGCTTGAACCCTTTTTTGGACGTGCTTTCCACAAACCTTGGAGCAATCATATTTGGCTCTCACAATTGCCTCTGGCAAGTGAATGATTGCTTGATGCAGGAGGGGCAGGATTCCCCAAATACCTTCCCAGAGACCCAGCACAGTACAAATGAAATTACAAGAATCTGACTGCACCCTTCACCACTAGTACCCGTTATGTCCCTGATACTGGTGATGACATTAAACTGCAGACTTGAAATTGCAGTAATACCCTTGGTGTAATTTATATGGGATGGATGCTGACTAACACAGTGGGACTTCTCATATTCTTCCTGGCAAACAGTCAGCCTTAAAGCCACCTTTGTATGGAAGCAGAGGCTATTCAGGTAATCGGGTGCTGGCAGTGTAATGCATACCAAACGGAGGTGGAAAATCAACATTAACTAGTTGTGTTCTCATTTCAGATATGGGACAGCTGGCTATACATATAAGGGTGTGGATATGTGGGCACAATATTGTGTTTTGGGTGCATAGGCACACATCCAGGTTGCCCAAGAGCTCCCAGCTGGCATTCTGTGGCGCAAAAAAATGGATAAATAGCTTGGAAAAGGAATTAAGGAGAGGTGCTTGGTAATTGAGTGAGCTGGGGGTCGTTGGAGACTCCTCTGATTGGTACAGCAGGGAGCCAACCCCGCATCATTATAGTCCACCTTAACCCCTCCTACAAGCAGTAAGATCAGTAAGGTCCCGGCAAGGGAATTGCTGGAGGGACCTAGATAGAAAGGGGGGGAACTAGTGGAAGTCCCCCCCCCCCCGGAATTGGCTGGAATGGGAGGTTCCCAGCAATGGATCTGCTGGAGGAACATGAATGGAAAGGTGGGGGGAGGGGTGAATTGTGGGGGTTTTCACCTGCACTGCACATTTTATTTGCCGGGTTAGTCCCAGACATCTAATAATAAAGTTGCGGCCTGATTAAACCCATATCTAATGTCTCCTGTCATTCTTTTGGCATAGCCAGACAAATCCCCACACATGAGTTGCACCAGGCACAAAAGGACCAGTCCTAAGGAGCTGGCCCTACATTTGTTGAGTCAATTATTTACTGTGAATTACATCCTTAGTTCTACTCATTATACCTTGGATCTGTGATAATGATGGTGATTACAGTAATGTTTGCAGCAACCATCCCATTTCCTCTTACACTAACTATGCATCATGAGGATAAGTAAGTACCTCTTAGGGATGGAGGGTTCCTGGATTGGGGCTTCATATTCCTGCACTGCTGCTTCATTCCCTTTACTTTACAAAGAACATTAATTTCATAGAATTGATGCCAATCTTCTCTTCTATTATTCTGTTAATTAAATTCAGCACTTCTGGTTACAGGTAAAACAAGTGTTGTTTATACACACACACACTTTTAGGCAGGCATTAACATCCCAGGCACCTGTCACTAAAAGTAGCAGCAGGCAATTAATCACATTAATGGGGCATTTGGCAACTGAAAATACCCTATCACCAGCAGGTGCAGTTAATTCTGTCTCATCTCAACATTCAGATTGTGAATATGAACTCTGAAAGGCTGACCAAATGACTTGGATACATCACAGAGACGACACAGGACACTTATTGAGGTTGCTATCAAAATGTCGGCATCTGCCAACACTTACTACCCAGTGTATGTTGGAATAGAAATATGTGTCAGAACCATGTAGGATCTCTTAGCAAACGTTGCCTTCTGTTGGTCATCATTGCAGTTTTGGAAGCATCCACAACACTTTCATCCGTCCAGTAATAGAATGAAGGCATATTTCATAGGGGACACACATGGGTTTGGGCATGGAAGAAGGAGCCTCCTGATGGGTATCTGAACAGAGGAAAGAATTAATTCTATGTTCCTTTCCAATGGGTCTTGACAGGTCCAGTAGAACTAGGGGACTATAACAGGCTAAGGAGGCACCCTTGCGAAGCCTGCTGAAGTATTCATCCAGAAACATATTGATAGAACCTTTTCTTCCCAGAAAAGTCTCCTTCCTTTATTCTGAGCATATTTATTTTGCTGCCATTCCAGCCTATGATCTCATACTGCAATGAAACCTATGGGTAATGTGCCAGATTTTCACAGAAATTTGTTCAGAAATGAAACAGGACATGAGACCAGACAGAAGCCCTGGATAGCATAGAAACTGTCAATAAATGAATAAACAAACTAAGGCAAGCAGAACATTTGGCTACAACAGATTGGAGATCAGGTTCCTAGGGACTAGGAAAAAAATAGGAATGAGTCAGGATTAATTTACTGGACTAGCCAGGATGCCTGTAGATGGGACCCCTCAAGCCCTGGCTGAATAAGTATGCCCTACATTGGGAGATAGTGACTTTGATTTTAGTCCAGGATGTACAGTATAACTTTGATTATCCAAATCCCAATTATCTAAAACTCATTGTTATCCAAAACAGTTCATGGCCCTCCATGTCTATTATTTACACTGTTAAATTTCCTCAATTATCTGAAGGCTCAATGACGCATAAGAAATGATACTGCATAATTCTTGAACGTAAATTACTAATGCTGGAAGATTTGTGCAAAAAGATGATGCATCGTGTTTTGGAAATAAACACAGCTTAGGGTTGGTCTGCACAAGCAACTTATGTCAGTATAATTATGTCACCCCTGAGCGACACAGTCATACTGACCTAACTCCCAGTGTAGACATCACCATGTCAGTGGGAAGGCTTCTCCTGTTGACATAGCTACCAAGCCCTCCTGTTGGCATAGGTAGCATCTTCACAGAAATGCTACAGCGGTGCTGCTGCAGCCTCTCAAGTGTAGACAAGCCATTATTTTGATGTCTTGAGGAACCTCCACTAAGAAGGCAGTGCCTCCTGCCACTAGGACTTTATCCTGGACTCTGACCATTGCAACATTCTGACAGAGCACAGCTCTGGCAGAGGGTTACGAGGATAGCCCGGGACCTACCCCCTTAAGAGTTTTAGGGTTAAGACAGAGACCTTGAAACATATCCCCAAATAAGTGGAGTAATTATGTGATGTGGCCTTTTTGCTTAAAGACTCTTTTAGGCTCACAAACTCACCTTGAGCTATTATTTCCCCTATGTTATGGATGGGAAAACAGACAACAAAGATATGATTTCTCCAAGGCTTCAGGAGTCAAGGCTTCAGAGTTACAGAAGGACTTAAGCTCCAGAGTACTGTGCCCAGGCAACTACACCTGCCTCTCCTACATATATTCTCAGTTACATTGTCATAAATCCAGAGTAACTCCATTGTAAACTGATGTAACAGGGGATAGAATCAAACTCATAAGTTTCTGAACAGCCCCTTACTTGATATGGAATGAAATAACTTTTATAAAATATTGTGACCCATCCCTAGATCAGTTGACCAAAGCCATTTAATCATATTTTCGCCATTCTTGATCAGGCAAGAGCAAAAGTTGAGAATGAGGAAACACAGCTTGGACTGCATTATTTTTGGACTACTTTAGCATCCTGAAAGGTGTTTGCCTCAACAGAATATCTTGTAAAGACGATCAGTAGTAATGTACAAACAATACACCCCATGGAACCAGTCTTCACACACATATTCAGTCTGATTGATTGTGCCATAACTGGCAATCCTTGCTCCTAGCAGGATTTTTATGGGGAAAACA
The DNA here is from genome assembly GCF_002925995.2 of Terrapene triunguis. Taxonomy (NCBI): domain Eukaryota; kingdom Metazoa; phylum Chordata; order Testudines; family Emydidae; genus Terrapene; species Terrapene triunguis. The sequence continues at coordinate 42,990,232 of NW_020664561.1, forward strand.
ACAATTTATTTCCAAGGCCTCCAACCACTGACCTATAAGTCACAGTACTATTGGAAGTTTATGGTTATCATGTTTCAAGGGGTGTGGAAAATGGGATAGGAGGGTGATGAGGGTAAGTGCACATTTTGAACATCTTATTTTCATGACTTTAGAGCTGCCACTGACATATCAAAGTCTTCAACTTCATCTTTAAAATTATAAACTTTAAGACATCAGTATTACTTGCTAATTCATATAACAAACTTTAATGGAAACAGTTAAACCCAACATATATTTTGCTAAGGGATCGAGATACAGAACTGGATTACTTATCTAAAATTGATATGCTAATTGCTCCCTAAGAGGTTTACCTGCAAAGTTGCCCCTTCTCACTACTCTTAGTATTGGCTTCCGGGGTTTTGAATTAAGAGTGATCAGAATAGACAAACTCTGGTTAAGAACCCAAAGGGTTATGCATTGTTTTAAATCAGAAATGTGTCAAACACTAGTAATCCCCTGACCCTATTATTTTATACTTGATAAGGGATCCCTCTTGAGAAAGGTTTATATGTCCCGACACATTTGGAAACATTCCTTGACAGAATAAATTCTTTGAGGAAATACATCAAAACTCTGTTTATCTCTACAGCTGCTCCCCTAAAACCTGTCAGTGCTAATAGCATCAGATCTTGGATTAAATAAGTTCTATGGAGAGACAGTGCGGCCATTTTTATATTCAAAACACACACATACTATCAGAAGAACCTCTACTACAAGAGTGGGGAACAGACAAGGAGAGATTATAAGAATGTTCTTTCAGCATACAGGAGACTCTGACTCAGGAACTTTCCCAGAGTACTACTCAGTTCTTATACACTCGAACATGTTTCTTCCAAATTATAATTATAAAAAAACAATGTCTTTCATGAATACAACCTGGCTATTATTTCATGTATGGATGGATGTACATTTCTATTTACTGCAAAAATTGTGATTTGTGGTATAACAAAGCAGAAGACATTACCTTTAAAATGATGAATAGTAACTCTGATTCTGTAGGTGATAGTAATGAGTACAGATTTTGCCTTCCTCCTGCCTTCTGGTTTTGCACTTCCCAGATAAAGACATACTAAATTGCAGTTGTTTTTTATACTTTATTTTTGGAAAAAACATGTTGAAGTCTGTATAGACAACACTGAAAACTGAGACTAAATTCATCATCTGTAGTTTCATTTTAGAGCTGACTGCTACATTACTTTCAGCATGAATTGATTTTTCACCTATTTCTCAATACTGTTGGCATTTATATTAACACTGTTATTGATAACCAAAGCTTGCATTATTATCTACCTAGGGTTTTATTGATCATGTTGAACCCTGTATATAATGCAGCGAAAGATTTTTGGACAGATTCTGCTCTCATTTACACTAATGTGAATATGTGGCAGCAAGGTATTGCCGAGAAGCCATAGACATGCCCCCTATGCTGGCACCTCTACACCATTGAAAGGTTTATCCTACCATGGGTGACCATCCCACGGCCAACTACTTCAGTTTTAGGGAGGCTTTGTGCCAGTGGTCTGGGGCAAAGCAATGTAGTGAAGCCTAGGATTTGGGCCATGATTTATTTTATACCATAAATATTTGTGTAGTGGGGAAAAAGCTTTCATCACTGATATTTAAAGAACCATGAAAACATTTCTATTTCTCTTAAGTTTAATAAGCTACTACTTTCCCCCCAATCATACATACTTTGCCTCAAACTAGTGATGCATCCTTTTAAATATGAGGGTTAAAATTTCAGCAACCTCATACCAGAGGTTTGAATATTTTGAAATACATATACACTTAGCATATAATTATGCATTCCTTATTCTGCCAAAACTCAGACTGAGGCAGATCCTGATACTCTTAGTAACAGTGAAAAGCACTTTACTCCAGAAGTATTAATATTGGCTTCAATGGGACTACTCAAAGAGTGAGGGTAAGGGTATCAGAAACAGGGCCACTCTCAGTACTAAGGGAATATCTACATTTTAACTTGGTGTGCATTTTATGTACCCTCATTAAACGATCTGCAAAAAAGTGTCACACTGTCATTTCATACACACTGAATTGTTGTTCTGTGATCAAATTAATGTTGCCTTGTATCTTTGCAGCCATGCAGCACCAAGCTGTTCCTTTGTGCTTTCTGGGATTGTTCATGCTCCACATTCTAAGACTTCTGCCAGATGGCAATGGAATTCTGAGGTTTGGGGTCAAACAGAATAATTCCCATGCTTCCTGTTCTTTCAACCCATCATCCTTCTTGTTTCTGTGATCCAGCACTATTTTCAAAGGGCTGTCAGGTAGCATGGAAGACATATTGATGATAGCTTCGATCTTAGGGAAGCTCACCACCCTTGATTGCTATTAGTCAGTTGCTGACCGGTTTGGTGCTGATAGATCAACCGTTGGGGCTGTTATGGAGACATGCATTGCTATCAAGGAGGTGCTGGGCTCCCAAGTCATAAGAGTAGGCAATGTGTAGGCAGTTATTAATGGCTTTTCATTGTTGGGGTTCCCCAATTGTACAGGGCCCACTGATGGGACCCATGTTCATATTCTTTGTCTCCCCCCGACCAAGCCTTGGAGTTCATCAACAAAAAGGGTATTTCTCCGTGGTGCTGCAAGGTCTGGCTGATGGTTCACTAGTATTTATGTGGGAAGCTGAGAACAGGTTCATAATGCCAGAATCTTTAGAAGGTCTGGATTTTTTAATGAAATGACCAATGGGACTTTTGCACCCATTGTCTATATGGTCATTAATGATGTTGCCATTCCTCCAGTCATTCTTGAAGATACAGCTTACTTTTTCCTCCCTTGGCTTATAAAACCTTGTACTGGACAATTGGATAGGAAAATGGAACTGTTCAGTTATATCCAGAGTAGTTCCAGCATGGCATGAAATGTGCATTTGGAAGACTGAAATGTAGATGGATGAGCCTGATGTTGAGGCTGGATGCTGATGAAGAACATCTTCTTATGATGATGGCTGCTTAATGTGTTATGCACAGCCTTTGTGACAGCAAGGGACAGAGCCTTGTATGTGGATGGGAGCAGGAGACAGACACCCTTAATGAATGTTCTGAACAGGCAAAGACTTCTACAAAATGATGCTACCACTGAGGAGCATATAGTGAGGGGTGCATTGTGCTCCTATATAGAATGTAGAGTATAGAACGTGTGAGAAATGTATATAGATTTTTGTGTTTATTAAGATAAAGTACATTAAGAATAGAGACATAAAATGTACAGTTGTGTGGTTTGTAATGCAGTGCTTTTAATATGTTTAATATGCTTGTTTTAATGGTGTTATTGTGCCTGTGTGGATGTTATGACAGCGATGCTCCCCAATTGAAAGGAGAGTCCAAACCCAGAAACATGAATGCAAGGACATTGCCAACTACTTTTTAAAACAATAAGACACCAGTATGAACTCTGTTAGCATTAAAACAGGTACTGACCAACCCTATTGCTGTGCAAAGGCCATGTGTTCCAGGAACATTGTCTGCCTCTCCATAGACCAATGTCCTTTTATCTCTGTTTCTCTCTCCTCTTCTATATGCTGCTGATATGGTGAAAAATAAAGAATAAGAAAAAAAGTAAATTTACAGTAAAAGTGCCTTTACTTAAAAGAGTCTCCTTCCTGGTTTAGCCATGTGATGCCGTTGTTTTTGTGTGGGGTACAGGAGTCAGCTGGGTGGAGGGGGAAAAGATGAATAAACGCCATGGCAGGAGGGTGAGGGCTGGCCCACAGCAAGTTTACACATTTCTGTGTCTTCATATTATTGTAAAATTGAACGGAGAGTTTGTCCAGTCTATATCATGGCCTTTGCATTTAGCAATGGGGGCAGAGTGGGGGCTAACAGCAAACAAGATAGAGAAAAGTTAAACCAACATTGTGTGCTCCCTCACTCATATTTAAGCTGTATTTTGAAATATCATTTAATATTTCAAGAATTGGTAACATCCACTGTATTGGTCTCCATTGTGGTTCCTCCTCCAGCTTTGAACATAGGTGGTTCAGGACCTCAATGACTCTATCTAAACCAGGGTTCACCAGGCTCACTGACTTGCCCAATTCTAGGGTGCATGGATCAGTCAGGGTGTCCACAACAATCTCTTGTACAGTGGTGTCACATCTAGCAAAGACATGGTCAAGCTTGTCAGAAAAGGAGCAGATAGTGGTGCTGCTTTGTACAGTCAAATTATACTTTGCATGTCTATAGCCCCTTTGGCTTACCATAACACTGGAGAGTATTCCGGTTGTGCTTCTTACAGAGCATTTTTCATGATACCGTCTTGTATATCTGTGCTAAGGTACTGCTGGACAGATGGGAAAATAAAGTTCCTCTCCCCAGAGGTCTATATCCAGAATCTCAATATGGGAACATGATATAGCAACACGAGGCATGACTGGAGAGTTATCATGTGTATTACACACAGGTATGTGAAGTCTCCAAGAGCTGGAATCACAAAGGATGGCATCTGACTGTGTGCGACTATTTAAACAACAAGGTGACATCCCAATCAGTAGAGCAGGTGCACACAGGGCCGGTGCAACCATTTAGGCAAACTAGGCGGCCGCCTAGGGCGCCTAGTGGTTGCGGGCACCTAAAAGCCCACTCAGGCGAGGAGGTGGAGTGGAGGTGAGCTGGGGGTGGGGGCGCCGCGGGGGGGGGCGCGCGGAGTAGGGGGGGGGGGGGGAGAGGGGAACCACTCCCTGCCCCAGATCATCTCCACTCTGCCTCCTCCGCTGAGCGCACAGCCCCCGCTCTAAGTCTCCTCCAATCGACACCGCAAGCCTGTGAGGGGAGGAGAATAAGGGTATGTCTACACTACTAGAGTAGTTCGATTTCACTTAAATCGAATATGTGGAATCGATATTGCAAAGTCGAATGTGTGTGTCCACACTAAGGACAGTAATTCGACTTTGTGAGTCCACACTAACGGGGAAAGCGTCGACATTGGAAGCGGTGCACTGTGGGCAGCTATCCCACAGTTCCCGCAGTCCCCGTTGCCCATTGGAATTCTGGGTCGAGCCGCCAATGCCTTCTGGGTAAAAAAATGTGTCGAGGGTGCTTTTGGGTAACTGTCGTCCGTCCGTCACTACCGCCCTCCCTCCCTCCCTCCCTGAAAGCGCCGGCGGGAAATCAGTTCGCGCACTTTTCTGGTCAGTGACAGCGCGGACGCCACAGCACTGTGAGCATGGAGCCCGCTGCGACCATCGCTGCAGTTGTGTCCATTGTCAACGCCTCGCAGCTTATCATACACCTTTCCCAGAGGCAGATGCAGATAAATCGGGCGAGGCGGCTACGGCACCGCGGTGAGGGCCTGAAGTCTGAGAGTAGCACAGGCCTGTCAGAAAGAACGGGACCCAGCGCCGAGGACATCACGGTGACAATGGGTCATGTGGATGTTGTGGAACGGCGATTCTGGGCCCGGGAAACAAGCACGGACTGGTGGGACCGCATAGTGCTGCAGGTCTGGGATGAATCCCAGTGGCTGCGAAACTTTCGCATGCGGAAGGGGACTTTCATGGAACTTTGTGAGTTGCTGTCCCCTGCCCTGAAGCGCAATGACACCCGGATGCGAGCAGCCCTGACTGTCCAGAAGCGAGTGGCCATAGCCCTCTGGAAGCTTGCAAGGCCAGACAGCTACCAGTCAGTCGCGAACCACTTTGGCGTGGGCAAATCTACCGTGGGGGTTGTTGTGATGCAAGTAGCCAACGCAATCGTTGAGGTACTGCTCTCAAAGGTAGTGACCCTGGGAAACGCGCAGGCCATCATAGATGGCTTCGCCGCGATGGGATTCCCAAACTGCGGTGGGGCTATAGATGGAACTCACATCCCTATCCTGGGACCGGACCACCAGGCCAGCCAGTACATTAACAGAAAGGGCTACTTTTCAATGGTGCTGCAAGCACTGGTGGACCATCGGGGACGTTTTACAAACATAAACGTCGGATGGCCGGGCAAGGTTCATGACGCTCGCGTTTTCAGGAACTCTGGTCTGTTTAGACGGCTGCAGGAAGGTATTTACTTCCCGGACCACAAAATAACTCTTGGGGATGTGGAGATGCCTACAGTGATCCTCGGGGACCCAGCCTACCCGCTAATGCCCTGGCTCATGAAGCCCCTATACTGGCGCCCTGGACACTGCACAAGAACTCTTCAACTACCGGCTGAGCAAGTGCAGAATGGTGGTGAAGTGTGCTTTTGGCCGTCTCAAGGGGAGATGGAGAAGCTTACTGACTCGCTGTGATCTCAGCGAAACCATTATCCCCATTGTTATTGCAGCTTGCTGTGTGCTCCACAATCTCTGTGAGAGCAAGGGGGAGACCTTTATGGCGGGGTGGGAGGTTGAGGCAAATAGCCTGGCTTCTGATTACGCCCAGCCAGACAGCCGGGCGATTAGAAGAGCCCAGCGGGACGCGCTGTGCATCCGGGAGGCTCTGAAAGCTAGGTTCCTGAGTGAGCAGGGTAACCTGTGACTTTTAAGTTTGTGTACAGAGACGCTGAACCTGCCCCCGTTTCTTTACCCAGTTAATGTTGACTATCCTCTCCAGTTACATACCCCCTTCACCCCCTTCCAACACACGTTTAAAAATAAAATGACTTCTATTTTGTTAATGGACACCGTTTTCTTTATTACTGTTTTCGCGGGAATGTTTTAAACCTGGGACGCAGACTGTGGTGGGGAGCGGGTGTAGTGTACTGATGCAAATGACGCTTCTAAACTGCAGGAATGACAGGCTCCGCAGTGGTGGACTGGTTGTTTCAACGGAGCCTGCCAGCCCTCCTGATCGGGACTGCGTGTATGTGGGGGCTATGTGACTTTGTGGCAGGGGAAGGAGGGTTACAGATCCCCTGCTGCGTGGCTCTGTGATCCAGGATAAGGACCGCTGCATAAGATCTGTAATTGCCCTCCCCCGCCACAAAGTCACAGAGCAACCCCCCCCCCCACAGAACATGAAAACCACCTCCCAGACTGACCAGGGTAACTAGTGACTGCAATGTGTGTGTGCCCTGCTGCTGTCCTGTCCAATTACCAACCCCCTTCCCCCCCTTCAGACAGACTCTCCTCTAAAGAACATGATGGAAACAGTAATGAACAGAAACGTATTTTTTATTAACAACCACACATGAAACTGGGGGGTGAAACTTGGATGGGGGCTTGGGTGAGGCGGGAAGGAAAGGACTTTTCAAATTTTGGGGAATGAGAGCCTTCTGGTGCTTGAGCAGTCTGCAGGGGTGGAGTGAGAGTTTTCACGGACTCTGCCGCCCCTCCTTCTTTGGACTTTGGGTGAGGGGGGTATGGGACTTGGTGGCGGGGGAGGGCAGTTACTGATAGACTGCAGCGGGGCTCTGTCCTCCTGCCTCCGTTCCTGCAGAACATCCACAAGGCGCCGGAGCGTGTCCGTTTGCTCCCTCATTAGTCCAAGCAGCATTTGAGTCGCCTGCTGATCTTCCTGCCGCCACCTCTCCTCCCGTTCCATATGTGACCGGTGCATTTGGGACAAGTTCTCCCTCCACTGGGTCTGCTGTGCTGCCTGGGCTCGGGAGCAGCCCATTAGTTCCGAGAACATGTCCTCCCGCATCCTCTTCTTCCTCCGCCTAATCTGCGCTAGCCTCTGGGAGTGTGATGCCAGGCTGGGTTGGGAGACAGTCGCAGATGTGGCTGTGGGAATGGGAAAAAGGGAGTGAATTCCTCAGAAAGATAAATGTAGTTGTGAACAAAGAACATAGTCTTTCTCTGTGAACAAGACCATGCACAGCACCTATCACATGCGCACTCAGGACAAGGTTGAATTTTCGGCCCTCGCATTCAGTGCCTGGGGTCTTGCACTGCCGATCAGAGAAGTGGGGCAGGACACCAGAATTTGTGTAGCAGGCAGACATGGTAAGCCGTAGACTTGTGGCTGCTTAAAACTTTAATAGTAGCACTGGCCTCCTTTCACATTGAAAGCAATGCCAGTCCCTGCTGCCAGCAATCCGGCAAGCATCAACTCTGCCCCTGTCCCACCCCCTTGCGGCTGTCCCAGGGAAAGATCCCTGTATGCCGCCCCTCTCCCGCCTCCACCGCGTGCCTGTAAACCGCCGGTTACAGTTCTGTAAAGGAACGGGCAAGCAGTCACAATACTAACATTCCCCTACCTAATTCAAAGCAGGTCACCATGAGCGACATCACCCTGATGAGGATCTCAGACAGTGATAAAGAAAGAATGCTTCGGGAAAGCCTGCAAAGACCAGGGCCGTATGCCGCCATGCTCTGTAGGGCAATGATCCCGGAGTACTTGATTGTCTCCTGGCGCGGAAACGTTTCATACCACGGAGGACCCAATAAGGCCGCTCTCCCCAGGAACCTGATGCAAAGGCTTTCCAATTACCTCCAGGAGAGCTTCGTCGAGATGTCCCAGGAGGATTTCTGCTCTATCCCCGGACATGTAGACCGCATTTTACTGTAGCTGCACTGGCAGGGACTAAACAGTAGAGCGGCTTGGGCAGAACAATCATGCAAAACCGGACATTGTTAGATGTTTTTTTAATAGTTGCACTGCCCGGGACTGAAACATTAAGCGCTTAGGGCAAACTAATCATGAGAAACCCATTGTTGGTATTGTTAACATTCCTGTTCTGTTAAAAATAAATGTTTAGATGTTTAAAACACTTACTGGATGATCCTTCCCCTGATTCTGTGTCCGGGTTAACGGCTGGGGACGGTTGGTAGGGGATCTCTGTAAGGGTGATGAAGAGATCCTGGCTGTCGGGGAAATCAGCGTTGCAAGCGCTGTCGACTGCCTCATCCTCCTCATCTCCTTCCTCATCTTCCCCGTCCGCTAACATGTCCGAGGAACCGGCAGTGGACAATATCCCATCCTCAGAATCCACGGTCACTGGTGGGGTAGTGGTGGCGGCCGCACCTAGGATGGAATGTAGTGCCTCGTAGAAACGGGATGTCTGGGGCTGGGCTCTGGAGCATCCGTTTGCCTCTTTGGTCTTCTGGTAGCCTTGTCTCAGCTCCTTGATTTTCACGCGGCACTGCGTTGCATCCCTCTCTCTGCCATGGCTTTAGAGATCTTCTCATAGATCTTTGCATTCCGTCTTTTGGAGCGCAGCTCGGAAAGCACGGACTCATCTCCCCACACACCGATGAGATCCAAGACTTCCCGATCAGTCCATGCTGGGGCCCTCTTTCTAGTCTGCGATTGCACGGCCATCTCTGCTGGAGAGCTCTGCATCATTGCCAGTGCTGCTGAGCTCGCCACGATGTCCAAACAGGAAATGAGATTCAGACTGCCCAGACAGGAAAAGGAATTCAAATTTTCCCGGGGCTTTTCCTGTGTGGCTGGTCAGAGCATCCAAGCTCGGACTGCTGTCCAGAGCGTCAACAGAGTGGTGCACTGTGGGATAGCTCCCGGAGCTATTACCGTCGATTTCCATCCACACCTAGCCTAATTCGATATGGCCATGTCGAATTTAGCGCGACTCCCCTCGTTTGGGAGGAGTACAGAAGTCGAATTTAAGAGACCTCTATGTCGAACTAAATAGCTTTGTGATGTGGACGGGTGCAGGGTTTATTCGATGTAACGGCGCTAAATTCAACATAAACGCCTAGTGTAGACCAGGCCTTAGAGCGGCGCCGGTGTGCTCAGCGGAGGAGGCAGAGCCGAGGTGAGCTCGGGCGGGATCCCCAGGCGGGGTTAGCTGCCGCGGGGGGGGGTCTCCCCAGGTGGAGTTAGCTGCCGCAGAGGGGGAGCTCCCTGGGCGGGGTTAGCTGCCGCGGGGGGGGTCTCCCCAGGTGGGGTTAGCTGCCACAGAGGGGGGGGCTCCCCGGGCGGGGTTAGCTGCAGAGAGTGGGTAGCTCCCCGGGTGGGGGGCTGGGTTAGCTGCTGTGGGGGGGCGGGGTTAGCTGGGTGGGGGAGGGGAGGCACAAGGTGGAAGTTTCGCCTAGTGCGTGAAACTTCCTTGCACCGGCCCTGGGCGCACATATACATAGGCAGGCAATCCAGATAGTTAGCAAAGCAGGAGAGAGGACTTGGCAGATGTGAGACACTCCCTACAGGATGTGGATGGATAAAATGCCTACTTTGCTGCAAGTGAACTCATCCCGCATCTAAGTAAATCCACTCCCGAAGTGGGTTTGATAATATGTGTTAAAACGCATGATGATTTGTGGATTCAAGGCTTTTTAAGACAAAAGATCTCAAGTTGACCCACAACAAATTTGAAGTCTAGACAAGCCATTGGTCTGATTCTACCACCCTTACTCCCATGGTCTAGTCATGGATGGAAGTACTTTTACATCAGGGTGATGAACTCTGGCCTTGTGATAGTTTTCCATGAGTTGGGAGAGCAGAGCAGGTTCCTTAAGATAAAAACAAACACTGAACAAGCATTACAAAAACATCCTTGATCTGTGTGTTATTTACAGCACATGCAACTCCACCCTGAATTTTGCGATTGATTTTTTAAATAAGACTTTATTAAAAATAAAATATTATTTTCACCTTTATTTGTTTAGTATTTATCAGAATATACATATATAAATCAGACGGATGAAACAAGTTATCTCTAGCTATGATGTATGTATAAATCAGTAGGTTGATAAGAGTAATTTTTAATGCATGGACAATCTATATCCTACCTGATGCCTTCAGGGTCACAAACCAAATGTTCATTTGTTACACAGATACAGATTCATTATTCTGACTGAAATAAACAGGATTACCTGTTTATCAATTCAACATAATCTATTTTTTATTGACCAATATATTACATTGCTGAGCAGAAAGTTATCCTTGCTTTGTTTATGTGCTTGCCTATTTTAAATGCTTATTATTGTAAAAGAATAATTTTGCTTTAATTATGAAGAAGAGAACCACATCATTTTATTAATTTCAGGATTTATGCCAAGTTGGAAACAGAATATAAAACATGGAATCAGTTGGTAGTTGACAGCAGCTTTGTTAGCACTTCTATGATATTTTATTGAGAAATAAACTGGATGCAGAAATGGATATATTATTGTTAAAATTTGCATACCAACATTATTTTGATCAAAAATAGCTCATGCAATAGTTCTTACTCCTTTTATTAAAAAAATCTGAACACATTTTTGTATGGTCCAAGATGCAGACATTTGTGCTTGATTTTTGGGAGTCAACCACAAAAAATATTTTAGTAGGTTAATTAGTTGGGATCATACTTTAGCCTGCATTCACATGAGAGGAAGGGACAGGAATCCTGAAGATTACAACTAGGGTCATGCAATGGATGAGTTCAATGTGGGATTTAGGATCTGGAAGGGACAGAACAGCTGTATCGACCACACATTTACTTTCATGGGTAAATGATGCTGACTACACTATTTGACACTACGATCTGTTACATAGAATATGCTCATTTTACTATTAACTCACCCTTATTTGTCTCTTTCCTGTGCTACCAGTATCTTGTCATAAACATAGGGCCCGGTGCTGTAACTCACTGTTCAGGAAGCCCGCTGTGTCTGTGTGGAAACCCACTGATTTCAGTATATTTCTGTGCAAGTACAGGGGTTTGCTTGTGCAATTGATTTTAGGATCAGGACCTTAGAATGTAAACTCTGCAGTCTTTTTAATTCATATTTGTACAGCTCCTAGTACAATGGGGCCCTGATCTTTGATTATTGTTCTGAGATGCTATCATGATACAAATAAACAATAACATCAATAAGGGAAAATCAAGTTATTACCACAGCTAATAACCTCCCCATAATATTCTTCCAAGTATGAAAATAATGATCTTGAAGCATTATAACATTGAACATGACATGTTCTCTTCATTTTCTCTCTTGGCCTTATTGTGCACTTCACAAAGGCTGCCGTCAGCGTCATTGAGAGTTTGGGGTGGGGTGGGGAATTCAAGAGTTGGGCCCTCTCCAGGTGTTTTGTAAAATGGATGTAATAAACCCTGCAGTAGATAGCATCATGACAGGCCATTAAACCCAAAGAGCACCATCTCTACTAAATCGCTCTGAAATAGATGTGGCTGGGGCTGACGCCGCTCTTCAAAGGGAAAGGCATTTCAAAAATAAACATTTTGGTTTTCTATTCAGAGCCAAGTTCAGAAGAGAAGAAGAGAGGAAAAACCTTAGGAGAAAGACGAAGAAGAAAAAAAGCGGGTTTCTTTTTGATTACCAGCTTCAGCCCAAACCATGTCAATTTCAAAGATTCCCTTAGCAGTGCAGGAGCACCTCAGGTTTAAAGGGCCAGTTTGCCACTAGTTGCTGCAGGCTTTCCTTTTTAAGCTTTATAGGCTCAAGACCACTAGTGTTGTTTTAATATTCCTTTTAAATTAAGAACAAAGACAGCAAAAAATTTCTGTATAAAAAGGAACTATTTTAAGTAGTTAATCTGTTGTGCAAAAACATAGTACATGACATCTGGCATTTGGCTGCTGAAATCACCAAGCCTTCTAGCTCTTGTCCCAGGAAGAACCCAAACTCATGCTTTTAACTCAGTTCAGCCACTTTAATACACAAAATGAGAAAATTACAAGTTAAAAGGATACAGTCAAGCTATTGTTTCATACAAAATAGTTGTTCACCCTTCTTGCAGTTTATAATAAACCGTTGAAGGTTAAAACTGAAATCTGTTGTTTTCTCCATCCATTGCTCATTGATTTGTTATTATAGGGTTGCCTCTGACTGCTGACCTGCTGTCACTGATCTATCTATCTATCTAGCTAACTATCTATCTATCTCAGAGATCAGCAACCTTTAACATGCGGCCCGTCAGAGAAATCCGCCAGGGGGCCGGGACGGTTTGTTTACCTGCAGCATCCGCAGGTTCAGCCGATCACAGCTCTCACTGGCCGCAGTTTGCTGTTTCAGGCCAGTGGGGGCTGCGGGAAGCGGCGCAGGCTGAGGGATGTACTGGCCACCGCTTCCCGCAGCGCCCATTGGCCTGGAATGGTGAACTGTGAGCCAAAGGTTGCTGATCCCTAATATAGATACAGTTGAAGTATTTCTTTTGAAAACAATATACACCATATTATGTGAACTTTTCAAACACATATAGGATCAAGAAATTAATCTAAATTCAGGGCCTCCTAAGTTTGATGCTATCATCTAAGGTTGCCTTGGTATCCTTGATTCAGTCCTTGTTATTGACATGTTTGAGGACAGTATGTTTAGTAATAATCATGCAGATCCAGACCCAGGGTAATATGGAGAAATCTGAGCAAATAATTCACAGTGAATAATTTACTGAAGCCTTGTTTTCTGCTTGTGGAGTGTCAATGAGCAGATTGTGATTTCCTGGAATTTTATTTGTTGTTCAAATTAACACAACATATTTTATTTTACAAGTCATTTTATTTTCACTGTATGGATTAATAGGAAATAGTTCACTAAAGTGTATCTTATTTTTGATATTCAAAATTAGAGCACTGTTCCATAGCTTCCATTGGGCACATAAGTCACATGGTATTGTATCAGATTCTTGGCTAGATCATTGTAATAGCTGTAATTGAGAGGTGGACCTTTGAATCGTTCAGGGAGAGATACCTAATGTGCAAGATTAGGGAATTTTAGAAAAATTTACCCCTTTTTCTCTTCAGGCAACCCATACATACCATTCTTTGAAAAAAGAGACAATAGAAAGATTTGCTACATTGGTGCAGAGTTTAAATTTAGTGTTCTCTGTCACTTTCATACTTTATAATTGTCTATTCCTAGCCTTGTTTGGCTCATTTAAATGTCTCTGTGCCAGAGTCCTGCCAAGGGATGCAGTAGCACTATTCCCCTAATGTGTCAAGCAGTTGGCATCCTAACCATATAAAATATAGCAGGTGCATTATTGCATTCACTGGCCAGCAATTTGGTTCATATCTCTGAAACAATGTAATTATGTTGGTTTGTAGTTGTGCAGGGTGTAATCATCAGATCCTTGTTTTGCTTGTGTAATTGCTTCTATTGCAGGTCTTGGGTTGTGAGAACCTTGACCAACTACTGTTTCCAGAAGTGTCCCTTCCATATAATAACAGACAAGCTTCAAATTTGCTTTGTGGTGGCTAGATTTATCATTTGAGATTTTCTATCATTTAGACAATTGAGAGTCATGGCTTCACCTCCTCAACGAAAATGAAACGGAGTCCCATAGAATTTAAACAAGGCTCTAAAAAGGAATTACTCTAGAAAGCTGTAGGATTTAAGATTATTTCCCTGAAGTAGAATTCTAAGGGTAGGTTTTAAAAACAATCCATAGAAAGAGTATCTTTCTCTGATAAAGTCTATAGGCAAGGTTGTTAGACTATGACAGTGGGCATGAGATGTGAAAGAACTTCCGAAGAAAAAAACTCAAACAATGTCTAAGTTATTGAGATGTAGAGCCCAAATGTGCCTAGAATTAAGAGAATGTTAAAACAAAGAGATTCTCTTTGTTTCCATTACACTTATTAAATTATAGATAAATGATTTTGCTGTCAGTGCAGCATCAATGGAAGATATTGGCAAATCAGTGAGACAGTGCCAGCATATGCGACCCTAGACATGACAGAGCTTTGAAATAAAACATACAAAGAATATTTTCACATAACTATATTGCTAGCTCTGTGTAAAGAAATTAAAATGGGTGGTAGTGTCCAGCTGTCTGAAATACCAAGTTCTACATAGTCCAGAAACATAAGAAAATCACAATATAAAGTTTCTTTAGCTCCTGTTAAGTTTTTGGAATTGTAGCAGCGTGTTTTAAATGATGTATGAAGTATAAAATACTGACCCACCCAAGCAGAAAATATAGAGAGGGCTTTACAAATACTTTGGTGCTATTGGCTGTGCTATTTACCTCAGAATCAACACAAACACTCCAAACAAAATAAGCACCCAGCAATTCATCAGTCAAAAAGATTAAAAAAAATCCATATATAATATTCCTTAAATTGGGGTGTGTAGAGATATGTTTGTGGAAGATTAGAGACGCTCCCTCATAAGGGACAGTGATATGAATATAGGACTTTAGAAATGTGCCCTTGAAGCTGGTGTTGAGAATATAGTGTCGCTGTGTTCAGCAATTTACCACAGAAGTTCTCTAGTTTGTTTTATTAAAAGTTTTATTCCTTTCTCATTGACTGGTTTGTTGTTCAATGAACTCCAAGAGCATTACAAGGTGGCTGTGATTTGTTTCTTTTTATTCCCTTTCCCTTCATTTTTCCTGCCATATTTTACTCTGCTGGTCTTTCCCTCCCCCCACCCCTCACCCCGCTGAATATGACAGAGAGAGAGAGAGAAAGAGAGATTCAAAAAAAACCTAATTTCAAACAGAAAAAAAAAAGGAGGTAAATTTCCAAAAGTGAGCTTTAAAATTACATCCTCAACTTTGGAGGCCATGATTCTCCACAGCAACAATAGTATCATTAAATGTTTAGAAAGCCTACTGGGGTTTCAGCATGATCTCTCTGAGGGGAGGGATAGCCATGGGGTTAAAGCACAGGAATGAGAGTTACATGATGGGGGATCTATTTCCAGCTCTGTCACAGATTTTCTGTGTGAACTGGAGCAAGTCACTTATCCACTCAGGGCCCAATTCCATGAGATAGGGAGTGCCTCTTAACAGGCACTTTAGGAGAAGCCCTGTGAGCACATCACAGTTCAGGGCTTTCAGTTTGCTCAGTAA
The DNA here is from genome assembly GCF_002925995.2 of Terrapene triunguis. Lineage (NCBI taxonomy): Eukaryota > Metazoa > Chordata > Testudines > Emydidae > Terrapene > Terrapene triunguis. Next base: position 43,005,911 of record NW_020664561.1, read on the forward strand.
TACCCACCTGTTAATGTGTTGTGAGGTTATAGATTGTTTTAAGGATCACGGATAGTAAATGCAGTAGAAATGCTTTTTAATTTCAAATTTTAATTTTTTAAAAAAATATAATTCATGAGAAACTATTCCTTTTTTTTTTGGTTTTTAACTTCACATTTTAGAAAAGTTGCCTGTTCATCAAAGAAAGAAAGAAAGAAATCTACTTGCAGAGGCAGGAAGTCTTAGAAAAATCCATATGACATGGATCAGGTAGCTGAGTTTGAGTTAATTAGAAAACTTTACAGTCTTCTTTCTGTTAGTCCTTCCAATATACCTCACCTCTGACGGTCTTGGGGAACTACCACTAGAGGTATAAAGCAGAGCCACCTTCACCCCTATTCAGCCTTTGGCCTCTCTGCTGCGATTGCCAATAAGGGTGCCAGCTAGCACTAATTGTGAATCTCACTTATGGACACCTGTTTACAGAACAATAGGATCTGGAAAATGGAAGACCTATTAGTTTGTTTAGCCCATCTCTCTTCCACTGGAAAATGTGTTGTACTTTTCCTAATGATTTACCCAATCTAGCTGTAATTGTGTCAAGAAATGGGACTTCCATTTCTCTTCTTGGGAGAGAATTCCCCAGTCTACTACATTTCACTGTTAGGAAGTTTTTCCTGATATTCAGCCTAAATTTACTTTGTCTTGCTTTTCCCCTAATTACTCCTACATATGCAGCCTTTTATAACAAATGCTTCTGTTCTTCTCTTTTATGAGCACCAGCTAGATTATCTGAGTTAGACAATGGCTATCTTTTTTCTCTTTTGATACCTTGCATAAAGACCCACACAAACAGCACCAAGTGGTCATCATATGATGATAAATTTCACTCACTAACAAATTAGGCTGGATCTGAACTGGTGCTTAAAGGTGACTTCAGTGGGACTTAAGAATGTTGTTAACATTAAGCACACAGTTAAAGTGTTTTCTTGAATTAAGGCCTATGGCTATGGCAAGTTTTAAGTCAACCCTTTAATTCTTGCTTCATTATTTTCTTGCGCTGACTTTTTTTTTAAATTGTGTTTGTGTGTGAATAAACCTTTCCATTGGCATAGCATTGGGTTGGAAAGAAAGGCAATATCTTTTAAGAGCTGAAGAGAGACCCTTAACAATATTTTAATCTTTTTTGTATTGAATAAAACTGACAGCTCCCCAGGCAAGGCTGAATTCTACAATACAATACAGTAGCTCCACAGCATGGGTTCCTAGAGATTATAGTATATTCATGCATTCAGGGGAAAGTGGATAAAATAAAATATTGCTTCCAGCTCCAAAACAAACAAAAGGGATTTTTGAAATTTTGCTAGAGAAACATGCTCCATGGCAGTGTATTTAAAAAGCTTGAGTTATTATGCCAAGGTTGTCCTTGTAGGGCCTGAATAATTGAGGCATGTGCCGCAGCTATTATACTGTGTATAAAGAAGACTTGAGAACCACAGAATCACAGAAAATATTAATTTCCTATTAGTTCTCCCTTAACCAGGGATTGATTTAGGGGCAGGCGACCCAGGCAATGGCTTAGGGTGCCGGGCTTGGGGGAGGGGGGAGGTGCCAGGTTCGGGGTGGTGTTTTTGCTGTTAGTAACAAAAGGGAAAATAGAATGTTTGAAGAAAAATTTGTCAGGTATCTCTCTGTGGATTCATTTTTCACTAACCTTTTAGAATGTTCTGGACCTTTGTAGAATCTCGTGGAACCTTCCAGACTTTCTGAGAACTACATTTTCCCTCAAACCTCCTAGAATGTTGTCAGCCATGCCCTCGTAGGCATATAAGGGGTGGGGTGTCACCAATCAGTTAGTGAGATATAAGAACGAACTGAAGTGAAGTGACAGCTCAGCTGTGATATTGTGAACCTTGTTTTATAGTCTGTGAAAGTGTATTTATGTTTTAAGACTTGAAGAGTAACTATTAAAGAACATATTTAATGAGATGCCAGAGATGTCTATTGAGCCCCTGTCTATGCAACAATATAAAAGTAATGTTTGATGACTTTCTAAGACTGAGGAACATAGACTTTTGCTTTCCCTAATACTTTGTGTTTTCAATACAAATGCAGTAAAAATAAGGTATTCAGACTTTTAACTAAAGGTGCCGAAGATGCTTCTCACTTGGGAGCCATTTGGTCTAGGGCTGATCCTGCCCTTAACATTCAGTGGTCCTGATTCTCCATTTTGTTACCTTGATGCTATGCCAGTGTAACTCCTATGAAGTAAATTGAACTGTGTCCGCATAGAAAGGATGCAATGGAGTAGAGAGTCAGACCCAGTGTTCTCAAGACCTTTAGGGCTTGATCCTGCACCACGGAAGTCAATGAAAGCTTCATCATTAACTTCAATGGGTGCAAGCTCAAGCAGTTAGGCTTCAACTATGGTAGCCTATTTTCCATTTCTAGGTTAGACAGCATTCCTGCCACCACCTCAGGGAGTAGACTTGGTACTACTAAATGTGGAAGGAGAATGAAGCAGAGACGTGAAGGGTCCCTGCAGTTTGGCGTTACACAGGAGGGTAACATGAGCTTTGAGATACTGCTCAAGCTACCAGAACCAATTAAAAATCTCAGGGATTTCAGATGTGCTGTGACTGTAGGTGTCATAACTGTGAAATTAGGGATGAGTCCTTTACAAACAGACCACAAAGGTAACAGTTCTTCAGCCCAATTTTCGCAGGGATTCACTTAAAATAGAGCATATGTGTCACAAATGAGCCTTGGGCAATCAGGGCCAGTGTCAAAGTCAGAAAGCCTAGGGTGGGATTCAAACACCAAAGTCAGGGGTCAAGGCCAGTCTGAGTTCAGCTACCAAAGCTGAAGAAGACCCGGTGTCAAAGTGGGAGGCAGAGTTCAACTACCAAAGCCAGGGATTGGCATTGGAGTTGGGGTTCACAGGCAGAAACTAAGAGTCCAAGTCAGGGAGTGAGCTGAGAGGCAGATCCATCACTACAGCTGGCTGCTAAGTCCACCTAATTGCACAGCCACTTTCTGGAACTTCTCTTTGACTTAAACAGGGTGCCTGGGCCAATCAGAGGCCATGAGGGAAGCTGTCAGTCTGGCCTTCAGAGGTGATATTTCCTCTGATGCTTAATCTCTGCAGGATCTATGTGATAATGCATATAGCCTTTCATGGCTGCCAGGAAGTGGTGTGGCAACATCAGCTATCCTGCAGACCTGGGGTCTATTCCCTGCAGAACCTCACAATCTCTTGCTTTTTGAAGATAAATATTTTAATGCCTTTTTTTTTGGTTTCAGGTACTAGAGAGAAACCCAGTTGAAAGATGGGAAGGGTGTGAGCTGAAAAAATCTCAGGCTTTTCAATATTTCATTGTAGACTGTTATGAGGGTGGTGGGAGTCGTGCAGAGGAAAGGGGGCTCCCTGGAGGGTTAGTGATGTTCAGAGCAGATGGGGGAGGAGGGATGAGAAAATAGAAACAGATGGGAGGGGGAAGAGAGACCAGAAAGGGAGCAGATGCGGGGTGGGAGGGAGGAGGAGAGAGAAACAGTAGGATTAATTTTTGTTGAAGACAAATATGAATTTAATTTGTAATTATCCATTTAGAAATTAGACATTGCAGGATACTTTCATCTAGTATAATAAACCACCAATAGCACCTTTAAGAAAAGGCATAACAAAATATTACTGTTGTCACCAGGATCGAGAGTTTGGGAGGAGGAGGGCAATCTAGGAGAGCATCTCTGCCATAAGATTTTGTCCCTACTATATATATAAAAAAAAAAAAGTATGAGAGCCCCCTGCCAAGTAGTATTCAACTAGCTGTGGTTAGTAACATATCACCAGTAGACATGGAGACATCAGAGTATGCAGAGCTGGAGGTAATGGAAAGAAAAAGAGAGAAGCTCCGTAAGTGGACAATGAATATGGTTTTGAATTTGTCAGTTAGGGAGGACGGCTACATAAAATTTTAGACAAAGCAATGAGATAGCACCAAGCCATCCCTAATGAGAGAAATAAAAAGCACAATTAATGTCCATATGTGGGGCATTTTTGTTTATACCAAACCATTCCATATTTTCTAGCTAATTCAGTATTTTAAAGTTACATTTCACTGCCATGCTTTCTGGCAGCAGGGTGTATAGGTTGCAAGAGGAGTCTGACTGAGAATTCCACAGCCAAAAATTAATTAGTGAGTTGGCAAGCTGTCAGCTACACTTTTGTCTGTTTGCTTTTTTGTACAGAAATGAATGACAGTATATTCCAGAGGTGTCTGAGTACAATTAAGTATCTTGCGCTCTAAAATAAATATTTTATATTAGTGCACACTTTTAGGAATAGATCAGAATTTATTTGCTGATGTTATTTTCCACTGATGTCCTGTAAATGCAAATTTGTAGAAAGGAATGAGAAAGAGGTGTAGTATGAATGCATTTGGTTCATGAAATTTAATGGGCCAGATTCTGATCTCATTCACACCTATGCAAAACTAGGATAATTCTGAATCAATAGAGCTGCTCAAGATTTATAAAGGTGTAACTGAAATCAGATTCTGGCCCAATGTAATTGGCTCTAATTTGGTACCTGGTTATGCAGTGATAGAGTCTGTATTACCAGTAAAAGGGGGTGTTATCTTCAGCGTTGTGTGCAAAAACAGCTGAATGCTTGAAGTATGAGGCATTCCACAATCATTAATAACTTGGGGAGGTACTATGGCACCCACTCCGGAATAGTAATTGCTCATGGCCATGCTGGCAGAAAATGGTGAGGATACAAGCAGCAAACAGGCATTTCCTGGCTCTTGACCCCTACGATGCCAATAATTAATTACTTCATTATTCTTTTTTGGTGCCATCTTGCATTGCAAACACATCACATTTGTTCTTTCTTGCCACTTTTCCACTGATGTTTCAATTTCCATTTCTCCTAGAAGAATCTCATAGTGTTCTTTTCTGCCATTTTTCTGTTCATGGGAAGAAGTTGGTTTCTTTAAAATGACAAATTAAGATCTTAAAAATGGTTCATCTTACTATTAAGTTATTCTTTTTGGTATGATAAATGTATGATTTAACCACTGTGGCAAAACTGGAAATATTCCTTTTTAGCATTCATTGAAGTTACTAAAATGCATAGGGCACCATGTGTGTGTGTCTGGACATGCAGGCTGCACCATACTTTAGGATAGTGCAGCCTACTCATGCGGTTATGCCCAGCCTGAATTGTGGACCAGTACACAAAAGCTAGGGTGACCAGATGTTCCATTTTTAAAGGCACAGTGCCATATTTAAGCCCTTCTGCAGGTGTCCCGACTTTTTCTTAAAAATGGGCAAATTGTCCCGTATGTCTCCCCCCCCCCCATCAGTATCGGTGGGTCCTGCTGCTGGCTGGATCCCTGCTCGCCAGTCACACGCCCACCAGCGGTGAGTGGGCGGGTCAACTGGCCAACAATGCAGGTGCGTGTACAAGGCTGGTGGGAGGGCGAAGATGCAGCATGCAGAGCAGCTGCTCCCCCGGCTGGTCCATCAGCACAGTCCCTGCTGCGTGCTGGCTCTTGGCCAGCAGGGCTCCGCCCCGCATCCCGTTTCTGGCTGGCACTGGTTGAGAGCTGCGGTGATTGGTGAGTATGGGCAGGCACCAGGCAGAGGCCAGTTGCGTGTCACCTCTGCTGCCCACCCATCGGCCCTTTACGTTGTCCCCCTCTTGCTGTCCTCTCCCTGCTTTGACCCTTTGCCCCCACTCCAGCCCTGCTGCTCCTCCATATTCCCTCCAGCAGGGTGCATTCTGCTCCCAGTGCTGTGCAGAGAACCAGCCCCTGGTCAGAGCACTCACTAATAGCCTGGACAGCAGGCTCCTTCCTTCCTCCACTGCCTCTGGCTGGGCCAGCACCCCGGGAAAGCCCAAGACCCTCAGGCCCAGGGCACTGGCCAGGAGAAGCTGAGCCCTGCATGTGCCAAAGCCCCTCACAGCAATGGCATGGGGAAGCCTCTCCGCCCCTCAGCTAAGCTCTGGAGTGGCGGAGTAGGAGAAGCAATTTCCAGCCTGTCCAACCTGCAGGCTCCACAGCAGCCCCTGGGGCAGGGGCTTAGCACCTTCTTCATCCGCATCCCCGAGGCACCCTCATCTGCTGAGCCATCTCTCTGGCCTGGTTCGCTGAAGCTCCTGCAGTCAGGTTCCCTAGGCCCTGGTGCACAATGCATCCTTAGCGCTTAACCCCTTCCTCTGCCTGTGCAGTAGCCAGAGGACAGGAGGTGGCTGGGTTATGTTGGTGGCTAGCAGCAGCCTGGAGGTTTTAGCTGCCTTTCGACACCGTGTGGGCAGGAAGGAACAAGCTGCTTCCAGACATGGGGGCGGGCGGCTGCTTCTCTTTCCCCGCCTCCATGGCTGGAAGCAGCTCCTGTCCCTACCTTCCTGCACAGTGCCAAAAGGCTGCTGCTGGCCACATTCTGGTGTGAAACCTGGCAGAAATCTGGGGAGGGGGAGCATGTGACCCTGTGTGCCCCCAACATGTTGTCTTGGGAAGAAGCAGTGCCAGGTACCAGGAGAGGCAGGTCCATCCCAAGGGCCCAGCCAGGCATGGAGGGCAGAGAGCACCAGAAAGGGAAGGTTGGGTCAGTAGGTTATTCCCCCTGTGTGAGAGAGGTGTACAGGAGTATGTGTGTGTGTTACCCCTCCCTGTGTGAACCCTAAAGCCTTAAAGATAAGAAGGTAAATAAAAAGAATCCAACTACTCAGTATTTCTTTTTAAAAGGGGCTCAGTCAACTTGATGTTAATTTGAATGTTTGTACGACTGATTGCTGTTGAACTTGCTTGAATACGAGTAAATTTACCAGGTGTCCCAAATTCAGCATAGGGAAATATCGTCACCCTAACAAAAGCTGAAGTCCTGGCACTGCTTCCATCTATCACTCCCCCTCCCACTCCCTCTTAGATGACAAGTGCATCCCAGAGGTGCCCAGAGGGAGCAGTCACTATACTCCCCTGTGTGCATGGATTATGATTGTCCCTGGTCCTTGCATAAGGGAAAACTCTTTTGTGCTGTCCTTACTGTACATTTGTGCTAGTGCCTGGCATGGACAACCTGCCCTTTTACTAGCCAATAGGTTTTATTTGAAAGATGTAAATTAGTTGGGATATGAATGATTCTCAGAAATTCTTAAATAATCTATGAAGGAATAGGGCAAATTCATACCTGGCCCACTAATTCTGCAGCATTGTTCAGTGAAAGTCCACTATTCTCCAGACTACTGAACTTCTAAACCATGGAGTTCTGTCAGGTCAGTGTATGCCAGCTGGTACTTAATTGTCCCTCTTCTATATATGTGTGTATTCCAGCTCATGCACTGGTACAAAATCTCTTTATGGAAAATTGGTTTAAGGACTGTCCAACTCAAACCCTCATAATCCATCAGCATAAACCAAAGCATTTATATCCTGTCTATCACAGAACAGTACTGTGGCAGTCATAACTTCCAAGCTTTAGAATACATCAACACATAAATTAGTTAGGTTTTGTAAACATGCTTTATGAGCGTGTAATTCATAACAGTAAATTTCTAACAGCTTTGTATTAAATATGAAGCTATAAGCCATTGGAGCTCCACATCAACCCTGAAAATTCTGTCAATCTTTTCCTATCTGAGAGTAGTAAGTGGAAGCATTTTATATAAATGTGAATTGCTTTATTTTGTTTAGACATTTTCTTTTTTTAAAAAATGTTGCCCATTGAGAAAACTGTTGGTTAAAAACAACAGGCAGAGAGTTGCCTAGGCTAGCCTCAACATACAAGTATCTAAGGACCTGATCCAAAGCCCATTGGAATAAAGAAACAGACTACAGCTAACTTCATTGATTTTTGGATCAGGCCCTGAATGGGGCCCGTGCACCCTACATAAAATGGAGAAACTGATATCAGTTTTAAGTCCTATTTCTTTTGAAGGGCACCCTAGTTATGGGGGCAAAGAAGGGACTATCCAGCAGGTTCCTAGATCCAGCCCCTCTCAAGATACAAGCTGTGACAAATTTTCATCTGGGAGTGATCTGTTATTAGGGACATTTCACTGGAAGCTTTACACCCACTAATCTCATGATGAAAAGGGCATATAAAAAGACATGAAAACTGTAACTCAGATGGCATGAAATACAGAGCCTAGCTGAGCTATTGAAATGAAAAGCATCACATGCTCATTCTGAATTAGAGCTGCAAAGGTATGGATACACTTAGCCGGCTCAGTTGCTTGTGCTAGTTTCTGTTACCCAACTGCTGTCCCATTTCATCCTCGCTGATCAGTAAGTGAGCAGAAGCCACCAGGTCTTCCCCTCACTTGCAGAGATGCTGTGCCACTCCACCACAGTATCTCAATGTTTGATGCCACAGCATTGTCTGGTGCTAGATCATTACTCCTCAAATTGATGCCCAGTGGAAGTCTCTTCTAGGACTGATGCCATGCAATTTATAACTCCATGCTGATCCAGCAGATAGGTAGGTGGTATGAATTGCATGAAGGGGGTTATTTACAACATTGTAACTATCTGTCCATGCTAGCCAAGGAAAGCTGTGTGAAAGTGATCAAAATAGTTTGTTACATTTGCAAGGTTTCCCCTATTTCACTTTAGAGGTTTTTCCTCCCCCAGGCATCTGGCATTTCCATGAAATATCATGGAAATGGTTATTTTTTCTCTTCCAAACATGAAGGAACATGGAAATAAAAAAACCTTTTACTCAAAATTCAATGCTCACAGCAATTCAAGTGGAAGCAGGTGTTGTATAGAGACTGTTGAATTTTTATTTTTCTGTCCAGAGAGAAGACAGGCAAGAGAGTAGGAAAAAGAAAAAAAAGAGAGATGTAAATGTTACTGAGTTCTGACGTTACTGGTCCCCTTCTCCCTGTTCAGTTTTTTCTCCACACTGCCCCGGAAGGTGCTCCCACACACATAGCCAGTGGTCTGATCATTGCTCCTTGTGTGTTGAGGCACATTATCTGTATCACTCAGTTTCTCCCAGTCAACAAGTGGAAGTGAGCCTAATGCCAGCATTTTTGCCATCTTTGCATTAAGCAAGAGGAGACAAAGGTGTATATGATGTAGCTTTGGTCAGCCAGTCAGAAGGATACAGAGATCAGCATCACTCAGCACAATACACCAGCAGCAAAACTCCTGAAAGAGCTGCATGGACAGATCAGCCTATGTATAAACCATTTTGTTCCCCAACAGGATCCCACAGAGTTCTCAAAGCCTCCCTGATTCTTTTGATTGCACACTGACCACAGCTAATTACAGGAGAGATGAGAATGGTTCATAGAAAGTATAGTAAAATATTAAATTAATAAAGGGGCATAAACAGAATCAGATAGAACTTCTAACCTTGTCACCAACCACAATCTCTTCACTGATGTAACTACGTATCCAAATCATTAGTGAGCACTGATTCCAAGAATATGTGGTGTGGCAGCTTATTGTTCACATTTTGTACAACAACTTGTCACAGTTTTCCCCTGCTCACTTGTGAATCACAAACTAATAATCACCCTCACCATGTCCTTACTGCACATCTGCAAGCAAGCACCACTGTGGATCAGGGCTCTGCAGAATGCCAGAGGTGGAACCCCTGTGCAGGCTCTCCCAGCTGCTCCCAGGAAAGGAATGGGTTTGCACTCAGTCACTGTCTGAGACGGATGTGAGATGAGCTAACTGGAAGAAGAGGCAGGCAACACAGATTGATCCTAAATCACTGAAAACAACATTGAGTCTTGATAACTGAGTCTTGATAGTTTGAACTAGACAGCCTGAATTGAGCCATAAAATAATTCTTTCAAGTGGTGTTTTTGTTCCTCTTTCCAAAAAGCATCAGAAAGATACTATCAGAAGAGTAGGGAATATAGCTTCACTCTTCTTCTTAGCATTCGGGCAACGTGCCTCAAGTGGCATGTGACCAGGGTTCATCACCGAATTTGGCCCGCTGGTTTGATCAGTAGCTTCCCCAGCTTGGGCCGGGTACTGATGGGGAGTGCTGATCCATGTGACAAAAGTTTTTACCAAACAATCCCAGCAGTCAATAATTGAATTTTCAGAATTTGACTTAAAATTTGCAAGTTTTAAGCTATTAGTGGTTTTCCCATTGACTTTAACTAACTTCATCATGGTGATTTTTTTTAAACAGCACATTTACATTAGTGCCAGTCTCAGCTCTCTCTATTAATTGATTACTGATGAAACTCCAGTTGGAGGTGGGGATCCAAGTCATCAAGGAGAGAATTTTTGTAAAGGTAAATAATATTCCTTGCCAGAAAGAATTCTCACCTAGAACATCTATCTTTCAGCAAATCTATTTAGACAGGATTACAGCAGGACATCAGAAGACACTGTCAATCAGCCGATGAATGCACATTGTTTGCAGGGATTTATTTTCTTGTCAGAAACAATCAATGGCTCCCAAAACAAAAAAACTGCAATGAGGGAATTAAGAAAAGTGGCAATTAGTCGCCAAGAATACCTTTTCAATAAGCCGATACTATAAGAGACAGATGAGGAGTTTTAGATCCACTCTACACTGTTATACAAATGGAGAACATGTATGTGAGGTGGTGCTCATTACTGAATTACCCCGCTACACACAGGGTAACATATCTCACTGATGCTTGTGCTATGGATTCTAACAAATGACTTAAAGTGTGAAATTTCTCCCACAGTCTCTCTTTCCTTCTGTACATGTTTATGTATACGGGTTATATGATTTTCCTCAGAAAAACATCTTGAAAGTAGAATATTTGAGCTGAAAAGTATATTCATATCATAAATTAAATGCAAGTTCTCTTTGCTCACTTATATGAGAGAAGTACATTTACATTTTCAAATGTGATCATTTATTAAAGTAGTTTGTGTCATAACTATAAAGGTAAGGGTAACAGCTCTCCTGTGTACAGTACTATAAAATCCCTCCTGGCCAGAGACTCCAAAATCCTTTTACCTGTAAAGGGTTAAGAAGCTCAGGTAACCTGGCTGACACCTGACCAAAAGGACCAATAAGGGGACAAGATATTTTCAAATCTTGGAGGGGGGAAGGCTTTTGTTTGTGCTCTTTGTTTTGGGAGTTGTTCGCTCTTGGGACTAAGAGGGACCAGACATCAATCCAGGCTCTCCACGTCTTTCTGAACAAGTCTCTCATATTTCAAACTTGTAAGTAAACAGCCAGGCAAGGCGTGTTAGTTTACCTTTGTTTTCTCAACTTGTAAATGTACGTTTTACTAGGGTGTTTACCTCTGTTTGCTGTAACTTTGAACCTAAGACTAGAGGGGGGTCCTCTGGGCTCTTTAAGTTTGATTACCCTGTAAAGTTATTTTCCATACTGATTTTATAGAGATGATTTTTACCTTTTTCTTTATTTAAAAGCCTTCTTTTTAAGAACCTGATTGATTTTCCTTGTTTTTAGATCCAAGGGGGTTGGATCTTGATCCACCAGGAGTTGGTGGAAGGGAGGAGGGGGGATGGTTAATTTCTCCTTGGTTTAAGATCCAAGGGGTTTGGATCTGTATTCACCAGGGAATTGGTGAAGAGTCTCTCAAGGCTACCCAGGGAAGGGAATTAGCATTGAGAGTGGTGGCAGCGGACCAGATCTAAGCTGGTAGTTAAGCTTAGAAGTTTTCATGCAGGCCCCCACATTTGTACCCTAAAGTTCAAAGTGGGGAAGCAGCCTTGACAGTTTGTATAAAGAAATTACCAGAGCACCTTGCCTGCCTGCTGGAACTCAACTTTTGGCTTAGAATGACTACAGAACACTTATGAATGAATCTAAGGCTATGTCTACACTACAGTTTATGGCACCAGAACTTATGTCTCTCAGGGGTGTGAATAAACCACATAAATTACACCAACATAAGCACTGGTGTGGACAGCACTATGTTGGCAGGAGGTGGTTTTATTATGCTGATGGGAGCCCTCTCTTACGTCGGCATAGTGCATCGTTACCAGACACGCTGCAGCGCTGTACGTGTAGACGTGCCCTTAGTTTATTTTTATTATTTCTCACTACTGTGAACCTTAATTCCTTGAAAAGCTATAATTACTGGAAACATTTTTGATGACTATACTCAAGGCTTACAGTAAGTGAAAATCAGTATTTAGAAAATATAGATGAATGCAATTATCCAACTGAGATATGATGGAGAAATAGTATTTCGTCTGTTTGTTCTTTGCTATCAGTTTGTTTATAGTGACAGCTCTTTTATCCCTGTGTTTATTTTATATTCTATGTATAAGTAATTTTTCCTTTATGTAATCAGAGAAATCAATAAATTGATGGTTGTTCTCTCTTTGATGTGGGTTCATAACTCCCATTACCATGTAGATATGGAGGAGAGAATACAGACTATAATTAAACAAATTAACTTTGTTGTTGTTGTTGGATTTGCCTCTATTTCTTGTTTGTGAATTGTCTGTAAGATCACCATGCTTATTCATGAATTTGTTCATTAATATTTCAGTGAATCGTTTTTATGAGCACATTGTCTGTGTGTTTTCATGAAATGTTTGAGGTGAGTGCTTCTTTGAGTGTTCATTATTCAGAAGTTGATCTTTGGTCTCTGTGATTGGACATTTAAGTTACCTGACAATTTTTATGATCCTTAGTTAGATGATTTATTTTGATATTTATTTATTTAATTAGAAAATATTACCTTGTTTATAGATTCTTGCCCTGTAAATATCAAGCAAAAATAAGTAATCACCTCTCTCTATTTAACTAGGTGTTACAGTATTATACAGAATGAGCATTATTAGAACAGTTATGACATGCTTTTCTAGTGATTTTATTAAATTGAGTGAAATCTCTGATTACATATTTATCAGACTAGGCATATCTATGTTAACATTCAAAAAATTCGACGGGTGAGTGTACTTTGAGTACTTAAAAAAGGTAAACAAATATCTAAGTATCTGTTTTTTTCTCTGTTTTGCTGGGTATATAATTGGTGTGCTAATTTTCCCATAACAACAACAACCTCCCACATTTTTTGAACAATTCCTCTACATTTGGACTATTGTTCTTTTTCCTGTGAAATGCTATCAAATAAACTGCTACTAAGCAGGTGAGAGATTAATTCTTCATTACCTTTTATGTGACCATTTCAATTAGGAAGCCCCAGGAGAAATACCAAAGGATCATTTGGTTATAAAGGTCTGGCAATTTGTGATATTTGATTATGGATTTCAACCCAATACTTTCTAATGACTGAACATGCCCAACATATATACATAAAATTTCCTCTTTCATTACACTTTCTCTAAAACTTATCCCCATTTAAATGCTCTCTGACTGGTGAAGTACCACCTGACTGGTGAGGTACCACTGAAGCAGTATCTTAAAGAAATGTTCTTATATTGTGCTAAAGTCTGAAGTTGCTGGTCCTCTTTTCCAGATCAAACCCCATTGCTCTGGGGTAATTTGTCTATCCACATCCTTTTCCCAGCATGTCATATGTCTAACTTCTTCATTAAAAAAGTTGTCTGCAAAGATTGATATAAATTATAGTTTTTGTTTCCTTATTGATCAGAGGCCTTCACTTCTATTAAAGTTAGCTTCTTGTATACAAGAGATTTTCTAGAAAGCTGTGGAACATAACTTGAAAGCTGGGACAGTGGGAGAGTTAAAGTTAGTTTTGATCTTTAAATCATTTAGAAAAGTTTCTTTACTGAATAACTGGCCAACCACATGTATTCCATGACTCTTCCAGTCTTTAAAGATCTCTGGTTTGTGACTTGGGTTAAGAACTGGATTACTGGCAAAGAAAATAAATGTCTCTCTTAGTTCTATCCCAAACCCATAGAGTAGCCTTTGCTAAAGAATGTTTATAAATATCCCGTGGGTGTAATTTTTTTATTAATCCATGGTAGCTTAACAATGTTTACACTACCACAAGTTTCTTGTTCAAGAAAGACCCAGTTCTTTGGCTGGCTTAAAGTGCCCCCAATCCCTACTGCTTTGAGCTGTCTGGCTTGATAATACCATAGAATATTTGGAAGAGCTAGTCCTCTCTGTTTAATGGGTCTCTACAAAGTATCTGCACTCACTCTTGGTCTTTTCTCATTCCATATAAATTCTAACATCCTTTATATTCCTGCCAGGGTTTTATCTGGGATCACGGCAAGATTTTGGAAGCAAGAAAGTTATCCTTGGCAAAATGTTAATTTTGACTGTGGCTATTCTTCCTAACCAAGAAATTGCATACTTCCCTCAGCACTCCAGTTCTTTTTTCATTTGCTAAAGGAATGGTTTGATATTTAAATCACAGAGCTTCTCTAGGTTGTTTTGATTTGAATTCCCAGTTATCTTATAGAATTTGTTGCCCATTTGTACCTACATGTTTCCTTAAGTTATAACTTTTCAGAGTCTGGCAAATTTATAGCTAGCATTTTAGATTTGGCATAATTTACTCTAAATCCAGAAGCTTTTCTAAAGTCATGGATTTCTTTAGAAAACTCATTTTAAGAAAATATTTGGTTTGTTTAAAAATATTACATCGTCTGCATGTAAAGCTATTCTCTGATCAGTTCCTGCAATGTTCCTATCTTATGTGTAAAAGGCTCTATGGCCAGTGCAAAAAGAAAAGAAGACAATGGACATCCTTGCCTACAAGGACAGTGCCTTAAGAAATCACTGGGAATTTGATGTATCAAAAAGAGCGCACTTTAGAAAAGGTGGGGTCTAGGAAATGTTAGGATCCTTAATCTTCTCCTGGCTTCTTTTGCACAAGAAAGACCATTATGCTTGGCATATGTGAACACCGCATTTAAAGTTAGATAGCCACTTAACTAAGGGAGAGAGAAAGCTGAAAGTACAGATTCATTGGCTATCAGCCTTTGCATTAAATGTTCTTACTGCGGCTCCACGGTTCATCCCTTAAAGGGCCCGTGGAGCCAGGGAACAGCAAACTGTGTCCTAAGGAGAAGCCTAGCAGATAGATATTGGGAATCAGCAGATCCAGCTAAGCATTCGCTAATAATTAGCTCTGATTCCCATATGGAAGATATAAGTGGAGAGCAGCTGTGAAAGGAAAGGAGGGCCAGGAGAGACAAATACTTCCCTAGCAGCAGAAAGCTGCAAAGGGGCAGGGAGTTCCTGTGGTTCCCCTGAGGCTCAAGGAGGGCTATGAACTTTGAGTTACCGGGGCACAGAGGACCCTGCAGTAGCAGTCCGGCTCAAGGCTATCACTTGTTAGTTTTCAATTTTGGGGGTGGAGGGGATTGTGTGGCCCAAGAATAAAATAGCTTGCATAGAAGGCTAAAACAGTGCTGGGCATGACTGACTGTTTGGTTCCCAAGCTGGTGGACAGACCAACCACGTGGTAGAGAATATGGTCAATGCTGGCTGCTGCCCAGGAAAAGCATGGATCCTGGAGCCCTATTGAAATGGATGGGAGAACCACAGGAGCTACAATGTCAGCAGCTGCAGCAAATTCTGACCCAGCGGCAGCTCAGCAGCAGCGGTTACTCCAGCAGCTTCAGCTACAACATCAGTAGTTCCAGCAAAAGGAGCAGGAGCAACAGCAGCAGTTTATGCTTCACCTGTTAACCTCAGAGAATTGGAGCCCACAGACGTGGCCATGATTACCTGTGGGGGAAGGAGGAGTCCTCACCAAAATGTGACCCGAAGATGACCTTTAAGTCTTCCTAGAGACTTTTGAGTGGGTATCCAGGACGCATCAGTGGCCCCAGGAGGAATGGACCCTTAAGATCACACCCTACCTAACAGAAGAGGCCCAGGCAGCATATTTTGCCTTGGGAGTAGAGTTGACAAAGGACTATGGGAGACTTAGAGCTGCCATACTAGACTGCCTAGGACTTAGTGAGGCAAGCTATCATCGGCAATTCTGACCTAAACCATTCGCTCTAGATTCTTGGCCAAAGGCTGTAGCCCTGAGAATCCAGGATTTTTGTTCTTGTTGGCTGAAACCATACATTCGTTCTCCAGCAGAAACTGTGGAATTGGGGATGTTGGAACATTTTTGCCAAATTCTCCTGTTGGGACCCAAAGGGTGGGTCTGCTGCCACCAGGTGACTGACCTAGAGGAGGTGGAGAGAGACTGGGTTTGAAAGGTCTCCTTGCCAGGGAGAACATGAGATGGGCACAGCACTCTCTGGAACAATAATATAATAGAAATGCCTACCTCCAGGCTTACCCTCAGAAGAATGTCAACTGCTGGCAAGTGGCAAGGGCATTTTGAGATTCTCAGATGCGTAGGGGAAGTAATCTAAGAGGTTTGACTGGTGAGAAGAGACAGGGATCCCAGATATATTATGTCAACCTATTGAAGCCCTGCAGGGCCCAAGAAGTGTGTCTGGCCTATTTCCAAAGCCAAAGGCTGAATTTGATCCCTGGGGATGGGGGTGTCAGACAACAGGGTCATGCACAGATACATTCTTTTTTAGGAGATGTGAGTGAGGACCCAGGTCTGTTATAGTAGGAGCATCAGCAGAGAAACAGTTCCCTGAGAAGCAACAGAAGACTGCAACAGGTTAGGAAGGTCCCGTGGTCCCACTGAAGCTCAAGAAGAGCTGTGAACCTTGAGCTACGGGGGGGGGGGGGGGGGGGGGGGGGGAGGAAGGGAGGAATAGAGGACCCTGCAGTATGAGTCCAGATGAGAACTATGACTTGTTACTTTTCCTTTTTTTTTGCATTTGTGTGGCAGAAAAGTAAAAAAGCCTGCATAAAAAGCAAATACAAAGTTGGTTGTGGTGACAGACTACACTTACCAAATAACTGAAGACGCTGTCCAGGCAAACACTCTGTCAATATGCCTGGCAATGACCAAATTCACTTTTTTTTCAGGAAAAAGGTTCGTCTGTACACAAATGCCGGTATTCTCATAATTAAAACCTCTACCCTGACCATTCAAAGGACAAAAACTGACTATACAAATTTGTGGAAAAGTAAAAAATAAATTTAAAATTATATAAATTTGGTTGGATTGGATCACAAGATTGAATTTAGAGAACATGTTTGCAAAGACTGTCAAGGGTACTGGAGAGTAGTAAACAATCCAGATAAATACATTTTCCCCATTATTCAGCCAGCTCTAGTTCAGACAGGATGCAAAGGTGATGCACTGAAAAATGTAGCTCTCCATTGATAATCAGTAGAACTACTCACACTGTGTGTAAGTTCATCCCTCCCTGCATGAAGCCACAGTAATCAGGTTTTCAGCAGGGACCCTAGTGGGAGATGGAGGAGTATGGACTTCACTCTTCTTCCTAGTCCAGGTGTAACTTTTCTGTGGTTACTATCTTCTTCAGCCAATGGGAAGGAAGAGTGACGGTTGCCCCTCTGAATCTTTTATAGAAGGTTTCTGGGCTACTGGATCTGTAGAAGCATGGGTCCAGGAAAATTTCCTCTGGCCCTTTCCCCATAGCCCTTACTTGCCTGCAGACGGGTCATATGAAGTTGTGGCACATGGTTAGAGAGGCTGCAATGCATCACTGCTTCGTCTGAGCTTGCCCCTTTTCTCACCCCACTCATGGATGGCTTCAACAGAAAATAAGAACTGAGGTAGGACTTAAATGGTGCATATGTCTCTGAACAGTGGTGAATTTCACCACACAGGTTCTGGAGTATTAAACTTCCACTTGTTTTGAAGGAAGGAGCTCATTATAGGAATTCATTATTATTCAGTGGAATTCACCTCTGAAGGTATACTTTGCAGAAGAAGTCAAATGTTAAGGTTCCAAGGATACAAATACACACACACACACACACAAAATATAATCAGAACAACTTTATATTCTATTTGTATAAATGAATGAACAGATGACACTGTGCCATGACGTACCCAGGAGATTTTACAAGCTGAAAGCTTTAGCTTTGTAATTTATGTTTAATAATTTAACATATTAATAATATGTTAGATTTGGATTGTTGAACATAAGCATGGAGATTATTTAAATGAATATTTAATTTTTATTCACCTTGCCAGAAGACAGAACATGTTTTTAATTGCCTGATATAAAAATTAGAAAAATGATCAGCAAGAAAGTAATTAAGAAAATGTTAAAACGAGAATTCATGGATCTTATCTTTTTCCCAATCAGAATGATTACCTTAATACACAAAGTTTCTATGTGACTTGGCATTATTTGTAACTGTGAGACAACTTTGTCATAGTAGTTTTGTGCTACAAATTTGTTTCCTCAGAAGCAGAATTACAGGGTTTAAAGGAATTATATCTGAAGATCTGATGTTTCTTTAATTAACATAGGTTTGCCTTCTTTTTGTAGTCTATATATGTTAACACAATAGCAGGGGTGAAAGTAACATAAAAGACTTACCGGTACAGGGGCCCAGCTCCGGGCTCTCGGAAGGGGCGGGGCCTCAGGTGGAAGGGGTGGGGGATCAGCCTCCCCCAGCCAGGCTTTCTGCGCTGCCCAGCCCGCACCAATGGGGGCTCTGGTGGCGATTTAAAGGCCCGCGGCTCTGACCGCTGCCGCGAGCCCCTCATCCTTTAAAATCACTGGGCCCTGGGACAGCTGCCCCTTTTGCCCCCCCATCGGCTGTGTATGAGACTGTACCAGTGGCCACTTCTTACCGGTACGCCATACCGGGCCACTTGCACCTCTGCACAATAGACTACAGCAGTGGTTGGCAATCCGCGGCACGCCCGCAGCTTCCAGTGGCCGCGATTCACCATTCCCAGCCAATGGGAGCTGCGGGATGTGGCACGGGCCACAGGGACATGCTGGCCGCCACTTCCCGCAGCTCCCATTGGCCGCGTGTGGCCCATGGGTTGCAGATTGCCCACCACTGGACTACAGGGTGTATACTTAGAATAATGCTTATTATATCTTACATTTCTATAGTGTCTATTCTTGAGGGATCCCTAAATCTTTCCAAAGTAGGGCTCCAGTCCTGCAAATGTTATATCATCCTTATCTAGAGGACCAGATAGACCAGCTTCTGGCTATTTACAACCTAGTTAATATTTCACCTCCACTGTGTCACCTCCATTCGGGGATGATGATTTCGGAAGTCTCCATGATTCTTCTGGGTATAAGGAATTTCCCTACCATCTTTGTTCTTCGATTGTTAGAGAATGCATTTGTGGAGATTCCCTGATTTTTTAATTTTTTGGGAGAGGAATCCAGTTAATCTTTAGATAAAGGTTTCTTATTTATCTTTAATTCTGCTTCTGTGAAGATATCCTTTGACTGGACTCCCACTCACTCAGCTGCTTCTCAGAGATGGGAAGGAGGGAATGGGGTAACACTCTCAATGACTATTTCCCTCCATAATTTCATCCTTCCACACACATTTTTGGGTGTCCATTACACTTAGAATTTGGGGAGCACTTTGCTTCCTATTCAAAGAGCTGAAACAGAATGTTCTGGAGGGCACCTCAGAATGAGGCTCACCTGTAACTGTACTGTGCCTTCATTCACACTTAGGTGCTGCTAAACTAATGAGTGTTTGGTCTCATGATCTGCAAGTTGTGCACATCCTTTACTACTATCCAGTATGTACCATATCTTTGCAGTCTCCATTCAACACTCCTTATGCTTGGCCATGAGTCTAGTTCATTGTTGCTTGCCTGCCAGTTTGGATTTAATAGCATTGTATGTTTTCCCACTAGTGATATTTCTACAAGTCATTATTCATGGGGCCATACAGTACTCCTTATTCCTCCTCACCTTGCCTATCACACACTTGCCAATGCTTCCACCTTTTAGGTGAGTGGGGGGGTTCAAGTTGCACATTATCCTGGTTGTGGAGGGGCTCCATCCTGCACTCCCCACAATGCTATAGATGTTTGTGATAGCTCTATTTAAAAAAAAATACAGGTGGGTTTTGTTATGAACAAAAGATTCACTTATAGAAATTATAAGGGAGGGAAACGTTAATACAAATTGATTTGAATGCAAAACAGGTAAAGAATGTTAACAAAGTTAATAAAACTAATAAGAAAAACACAGAAGGCAGCACTTGAAACCATTAATTATATAAGGGGTTTAAATGCTCATTAGATGAGTACTTTCTCTTGTGGTAAGTGGTATTGGTTCTTTAGAAGTGCAGTTGATCCAAGACTTTCTATTATGAGTCCTCTTAGAGATTATGAGAGTTCAAGTATTTTCTCTTGTGATATTCAATCCTTGACTGTTTAGGGTCAAAGTGAATTCTTTCTATACAAAGAAACAGTCAAATTCCAGAAAATACAGTTTAGTATATACAGCACATATATAACAATTGCAGCGTTAAAGATACTTTGTGCTCAGCTGATCTGTCATAATTGCAACAATGTAAAACTTTAACTCATGTCTGGAGCATGCATTTAAAGGAACTTCCACATTGAGTGCCAAATCCTGAAGCTCTTACTCAGCATTATTTATTATTATTTATATTATAGTAGTGCCTAGAGGTCTCAGCCAAGACCAGAACCCAATTGTGCTAGGCCTGGTACATACAATCCATTTCTTAAAGAGCTTACAAAGAATCTAAATAGACAAGACAGATGAGAGGGAAACAGGCAAGGAGAAAGGAATTGTCTTACTCAAGGTCACACAGCAGATCAGGTTTCAGAGTAACAGCCGTGTTAGTCTGTATCCGCAAAAAGAACAGGAGTACTTGTGGCACCTTAGAGACTAACAAATTTATTAGAGCATAAGCTTTTGTGGGCTACAGCCCACTTCTTCGGATGTACTCCTGTTCTTCTTACAGCAGATCAGTGTCTGAGCATGGAAGAGACTCAGGACTCCCAACTCCCATCCTTATTCACTAAAGGACACTGTTTCACATTTGTGCCTATATACGTCCCTGTCAGAGCAAATCAGATATCTCTCTAGCACTGTCATCATTAGAGACCAAGTCCTGGAGATTTTGTTTTCCAGTTAGGTCAGACCTCTTCCCTCTCCCTTTTCTCTCCCCCTCCTTCCAAAAAACACACTTATTTAGAATGATGATGTGCTTGTGCAACTGTATGAACATATTGCTGTTATCTTTACTCTCTACTTGACTTAGAGAAAAGTAAATGTTAATAAGGAGTCATTATATTTTCTTGTAACAAAGCTGCTGTCTACTACATATTGAACAACAGTTTTGAATGAAATGTGTCATAAGTTAGTAATTAGAAAACGTTACTTTTATGTAAGGCCTTCTTTATACAGGGCCTTTCTTCTTGAAAGACCTCCTCATTGCAGAACTGCTACAACAGCTGGGTGGAATACAGTAACTGGTAAACAGCATAGCAATACTACAGTGCAGTTTAGAACAGGGAATGAAGAATATTGTATCCAACTGCAATGGTAGGAGAATTTTTGGCTTGCAGCTCATTATTAGCCAATGAGTAATTTGTCCAGGACATAACAGTTAATACCTTTATTCATATAAATAATGCCATGGAATCCTTAATGAGCAGTAGTAATCAGAACCTCAGTTTTAAGATGAATGGCTATGTTAATACATAGTGATTTTCTGAGAGTATTAACTCTATTTTTATGCCTAGAGAATATATAACTTGTAATAACATTTAAGTTCTCAATTTTACCCCTTGTAATAAGTGAAATTGAATATTTGAATAAAAGTGAGGATATTCTGGGCCTAATTCAACCTGATGTTTTTTCTGGCACATGGCCACGAAAGAGAAATTGAGGTGTCACCAAGTGGCTTTTCCCTCCACAAAAGCACATATCTGTGGCCAGTGCTGATTAAAATGTGATTGCCAAGGTGCCATGGCCAAGGGGCACTGAACCAGTTTCCCCTCTCATTTGCTGATGGAGCTCCTATTGGTCTCACATTGGGAATTTAAGTGAAAAACCCAGAGGAAGTCTCCTATGGGTAAATTCCCACTTTATGGAGCAATGGAAGCTGTTTGTGTAGGGACGTGTTGTCATACGGCTTCTCTCTCTGGAGCACCCTTCTGCAGCAAGCCAGGTATGCCCGACTCAGTTTCCCCTTCAGTGGTTCCAGAAATAGTCCAAACAGTCTGAGTGTACATGTAGCCTTTGCAGTGTTAATGTAATACAAACAAAAGCCTTGTGTACATAAGCCATTACAAAACAGGTCCCACAGTCCATCAACAAACACCCCAAGTGTCTCTCAACACATCTCACCCCAGCCTTCAGCCCTCTCAAGCCTTCCAGCTCAGAGAGCTAGCAGGCACCTCCTTCTGCTGTTCTCAGCCTTCAGCCCTCTCCAGTCTTCTTTGGCTATGACTGTCTGGCACAGGTGCCTGCTGACCTTCCTTCCTTCTTCCTCTTCCTCTTCCATGCTAAGCCAGACAATTGGCCATAGCGATCGTTCACCATTTGGTCCTTTCCTGCGCAGGGCCGCCCAGAGGATTCAGGGGGCCTGGGGTCTTTGGCGGCAGGGGGCCCCCGCCGCCAAATTGCCGCCGAAGACCCGGCGCTTCGGCGGCGGGTCCTGGGGCGGGAGGACCCCCCCGCCGTGGGTCTTCAGGGCACTTTGGCGGTGGGTCCCAGAGTGGAAGGACCCCCCCCCCCGCCGCCGAATTGCCGCCGAAGACCCGGAGCGGAAGAAGCTCCGGGGGACCGGGCCCCACCAGAGTTTTCCGGAGCCCACAGAGCGAGTGAAGGACCCTGCTCCAGGGGCCCCGAAAAACTCTCATAGGGGCCCCCTGCGGGGCCCGGGGCAAATTGCCCCACTTGCCCCCCCCCTCTGGGCTGCCCTGTTCCTGCGCAACTGCAGAGGCTTGACAGCCTGAGAGTCCAACATCAGAACAAATGAACCCATGTAATAACGGGTTTGCCTCTGAGCCGCCTCCACCCCACAGTTGGTGTAATTTTATCTTGGCTGTTACAAGAACAGTGTTCGCTGGAACATCTTGTGGCATCCTTGCGACATGCCCGAAAAGTGTAAGACACCACCTGCGGACAACAGCCCCATTAGTCTGTAGACCCGAGCGACCATAAACATCTGCATTACAGATGAAATCATTCCACTTTATGCCCAATATATGATGTTAACATTTGGTGTTGAAAGCCTCCAGCTTTGTCCAGTCTGAGCGGCATAGTGTCCATGTTTCGCAGCTGTACAACAGTATGGGAAGAATACAGCTCAAATAAATCCTGAACTTGGTAGTCACGCTAAGATGATGATTCCATATCCATTGTAAATGGCCCATGGCAGATGCTGCAATGCCAGTCTGATGGAGAATCTCTGTGAGAGAATTGGAGGAGCTGGTAAGTATAGAACCCAGATATCAAAAGCTGGAAACTGATTTGACAGTTTTGTTGTTCAAAGAGATTGGAGTCGCGGGTGGACCTGGTCCTAGATTTTGCAGTTTTGTCTTTCACCATAAAACAGAGAGACCAATCTTAGCTGACTCGTCCTCCATATGCTGGAGTTCCTCACAAAACCTGTCGGGGCTCTGTACTAAAAGAACAATGTCATCAGTGGAGTCAAGGTCTGTGAGCAAGAGATCACTGATCTCAATGCCTTTGGACCTGACAGAGTGCTGAATTATGAAATCCATTGCACAACAAAAGAGTGCAGGGGCCAAAATGCAACCCTGCTTAACACCAGATACTGATTTAAAAGGCACTGACATCCAGTTCCCCAGATGAACACGGGCAGTGGTTCCATTATGCAGCTCTTTAATCAAGTCAAGCAGAGTGGTAGGGACACCTACGCCCTTTAAGGCCTTACATAAAGGTGACATGGTCTTCTGAATCAAATACAGCCTTAAGATCAACCTATGCTACATGCAGGGGCTTCCTGAATTTGCGATGTATCTCTGACAACCAGCGAATGGCCAAAATGGCATCTAATGTGGACCTGCTCCTTGTAAAGCCTGACTGTTGGGGACGATGCTTCCGATGTAGCAAAGGCTTCAGGTGTGCCAGCAAAACATGCACAAACACCTTCCCTGGAACGGAGTGCAAGGTGATCGGCCTGTAGCTCTTACATTCACTGCGGGTCCCTTGTCCTTACAGAGCGAGATCACAATACCATCCTTCCAGGCAGTTGGCTGGGTTCTAGTTCTCCACACCAGACGAAAGATGGTCAGAAGTGATTTTGCTACAGGATCAATAGCACATTTTAGCAGCTCTGAGGGGATGCCATCAGCAGCAGCTGCACACCCGTTTTTCAGTTTAGAGATGGCACGCTTCACTTTATCCAATGTTGGTGCATCAGTACAAATGTCTGGATCCGGAACTGCAGTGACTGACAAATCATCCAGCTCTGAACAAGCAGCAGCTGGAGGATGGTTCAGGACACTGTGATAACGTTCCACCCAGCGTGAGAGAATGTCATCATCCGATTTACATGGATGGCCTTGGCTGTCGTTCAGGATGATGTTTGTAGTGACTACTTCTTGACCGCTGAGGTTGTGAATGGTCCGGAATGCTGGCTTCAAGTCGCCCCTGGCTAAGCCAAATTCAACATCATCCGCCATTTGGTTATAATATGCCTCACGATCGCGGAGTGCCAGGGTGTTAAATTTTTGCTTCAGCTGATTACGAGTGCACTTATCACCATGCTGGCGGGCTGAGGCCTTCAGTTGAATTATCTGGAAGGCCTCCTCTGATTGGCTATTGGCATCCAGCATGCCAACCATGGCTATCATCTGCTCAGCAGATTGGTTGAGGGTAGAAGTGAACAGGGACCGGGCAACCTGCACATCATCTGGCAGATTAGCTAGAGCCGAGAATCTGTTGCTGATGTCAATACAAAACCTGTTGGCTAAACCTGGCACACGGTATGCATCAATGTCACTTCTTCATCATCGCAGAGGGCTTACCTGTGTTGGTGCTATGCCATCAGCAATGAAGGCTTGTCCGAAATATCACCTTGGGCATTATGCGAGGTGAACAGATCCAGTGTGAACCCTGAAAATGATGGCTAACGCAGGTGGCGATGATGCAGGGCAGCAGCTGCACTATCTACCTGAGGCAAAGAAAGTCACTGAGAAAGACTCAATCGCTCAGGTTGCACAGCGTGAAGCCAGTACTGGTAGACTAGGAAAAGGGGCGCATTACTGTGCCTCCATCTCATCCCAGTGGGACAAGGTATCTCCCCCTGCTGGCATCCTGGCAAATCCTCCATCTTTCCAGGGCGGGCCTACAGAGCTTTCTGCTCTCTGCATGTTTTTCTCCTGTCAACTCTCTACTGCTCCTTCTGTGTTCCTTCAGGACACCTGCCAAAACTGACTCCCTGGCAGATCTCACCTGCCCCTCTCCTGATTGACTCCAGCTATTCTCTAAGGCAGCTCCAACTCACAAGGTCTCTCTGATTCACCCAGTCCCCTTCCCTCTAGGGCCTAAGTGCCTTCTCTCTAAAGCCTAATTGGGGCTCACTGACCTGTCAGAGGTACATTGGCTTTTCCATCTTAAAGGCCAGAGTCACCCTATGACAGGTATAATTTGGCATCTTTGTGTACCAGCTCAGTGCACATTGTTCCACTGACTTAATTTCATTTTATTGTAGGTTTGTTTTGGTCCCAGTCTCATTCACTTCAGAAATTTTTAAAATATAAATAAGATTTTATATAGAAAGTAATTTAAAAGGTTTATTGATATTTAATTTATCAATGTAATGTACTGTACTTCATATTTTAGATTAAAAATTCACAAGGCTCAACATCACTTTTATCTCAATTAGCCAATGTGTTTGTCAGAATGACTTGTTATTTATTTATAATGGAGCCACCTCTTCAACTATAAGGAGGGCTAGCAAGTGCCACGATGCTAATGGTAGAGAAAGGTGCTGGAGTTATATTCCATTCATTGTGGTGGGCCCTACCATTTTATTTTCAATGACAGTCAGAGAGCTCTTATGCCCACAGATAGGATTCAGTTGCCAAAGCTATTGTTCTGACTTTTTTTATTTAGCCTGATCTTTAGTTATAAGAGATACAAGGGGTTCTCTCCTGAAGGGCAACATTCTTGTGTCTAACTATGAAAGGCACTGCAGTTTCTTGGGGTTATATCATGAGGGAGAGGGATTGCTGGTTTGTGAATCTGGGCCGTTATTATGCAGTTCACAAACAAGGCCTATGAAATTTTCCTCCAAAATATACATGTTGGCTAATTCATAGTTTAACTTCCATAGCCATATGCAGGTTTATTTAATCTACAAAACCATCTGGCTTGCTCTCACAGCCATTACATTCAGTCAATTTTTGTGTGAATTTCTCTATTGATTTGGAAGTACAACCTAGTTTACAAATCTGAGTTTTGTCTTTATAGCCAGCCTATTCTATCTGTATAAAATCTCTGAAGCACTTTGAAATCACTGGATGGGAAGCATTACATAGATGCTATTTTTATTATTTCACAGTTTAGAAATCAGATTTTCATTCAGTCTCTTATGTCTTCTTAGAAGTACATAGAGTGTCATTGCATGGCTGAGATACATATTGACTTATTCGTATTTCACTGAAGTAAAGGATTCACCCGATAAGCCTTAGTGCTATGTATGTTGCAGGTCTAGAGCACAGAAGTTATATGAATCTTGATCTAGCTTTTTAAACATGCAGTATATATATTTCAGAAGTGTTTTATTGATGGTATCTGACTAATACTCCAAAAAGTTCCCTCCAGATACAGTCAAGTTCTCTCTTGAGTAGAGATTCCATTGTCAAGGGACTAGGAGACTCAGAGCCAATTTTCTCAATATTTTACACCATAATGTTCTCTTTTGTCCTTTACATGTGAATGCTGGGTCTGTTGCACAGCATGGAATGCCTATTGTTGTCAACAGGAGTTCCAGATTTTAAAAAATGAACATTTGTCAGTGGTTATCATCCAGTGGTATATGAAATACCCCTGTACTAGAGAGCTGTTAGAGAGGAAGTACAGTCTTGCAGTTAAACCTTTGGTCTGAGATATGGGTTCAATTTCCAGATCAGCCACAAAATTCCTGTACGGCATTCAGAAAATCATTTGATCTGTGTCTCAGTTCCCCATCTGCAAATCAGAGATAACAATAATTCCTTTCTCCCATTCTTTATTTGTCTTATCTATTTATGTTGTAAGCTCTTTGGAGCAGAGACTGTATATGTTGCTATATGTTTGCACAGTGGGGCCTATTCATTGTGGGGTCTGTAGATGCTACCATAATACAAATAAATAAATAATAAATTTAATGGGGACCATTATGGTTTCCTTTTTAATGCACTACACCGCTACCCCAATATAACTCGACCCAATATAACACAAATTCGGATATAACGCGGTAAAGCAGTACTCGGGAGGGAGAGGGGGGCTGTGCATGCCGGTGGATCAAAGCAAGTTCAATATAATGCGGTTTCACCTATAACGCAGTAAGATTTTTTGGCTCCCGAGGACAGTGTTATATCGAGGTAGAGGTGTATCATAAAATGTTTATATAAACGCTCACTAATATGCTAAAGAGAAAAGAATGGTATTATTCACAAAATGTCAAGAAAATGCATACACCTGTCAAGTTTGATTTAAAATTCTGTGCTGCTTCTTCCTATATTTCAGAGGAATCACTGAAAACATTTGATACTTTATACCATTGATTCCCATGTGTCATGTTAGGTGCAAACAAAGGTACCTAGGAAAAGCATGCAGTTTATTGATTGGAGCAAATTGGCTCACGCTTATATGCATGCTTGTATGAGAGCAGTTGAGAATTTTAAAGGTTATACATAAATAGCAACTGGTTTGCTCCCAAGCTTTGCATTTCTTATTGAAATTAACTCCAATAATGGATTTACAGGGATTATGCATAGCATCTTAATATTAAATTACCAGTATACCTTCCCAGAAATATCTATTATACATAAGTTATATTGGATAACATTTTGTGTTACTAAACTTCCCCTTTGCACTGTAGTTTGATGACATTCAGTTTATCACATTTGTTAAGTTTACAATGGTTATAATACCTAAATCTCCCTTTTGTTATGTTAACTGAAAGACAGATTTAGAAAAAGATTTGAGTTCGAGAGACCCCAGATATTTGGGATGAAACTGTTGCCCAGATGAAGGGAGTAGGAAAGATTCAATCCTGCATAGTACAAAATTACTGAGAAAGTGGTTGCATCAGCTGGTGATAAAATTAGGTTCCTGCATTCTTGCTGCAAGGAAATAAGATGCCTGGGGAAGAAGAGGAAAAGAGGAAGAGTACAAAGAATAAATACAGGCAGTTTAATAGTAAATCAGGACAGCTTCCTTGGTCTCACTAGTAATGTATTACATGCAATGAACTAGTGAACTATAAAGCATAATAATGCAAAAATAATGCACTGAAATGTAGAAACTATTAGAAAATCAACATTTTCCAGCCATGTACTACACAGTTACCTCAGGTTGAGTCATGGTTTACACCGAAAGGATTATGCAATTATTTGTAAGACACCCAATAGAAGTAAGTTTATAGGAAGGATTTGAATAAGAAGGTGGTGGTGATTTGGCAAGCAAGTCTTGGGTAGGTGTTTATGTACTACTACTGGGTGGGGAATGTTGGCAAGTGCTAACTTTTTCATGGTGATTCTATACTTTGCAAAGAGCAAGTCAAGCTAAATAGCCAGATATACTGCCTATATCTAAGCAAGGTGTGTGAGGATTTAACTCACTTATTCCCACTTATAACCTGTACATAATGAATTCCAACTAGCCTGTTTCTGTTTGTCTTAGGAAAAGAAAAGCAGTTGAGTTATTTTACTTCATCAACGTTATGCATTTTTTCAGCTAAGATGAGAAAGACAGACAGGGAGGTGGGGTTTGGGGAGAAAAAAGGAAATAGAGGGATGCAAAGTTCACAAGTCAACAATCCCTTTGAAGCGCTTGGGGTTTTACTAAAATACTCATTTAACAGTCTTTCATACATCTGAAACATGCAAGTGTATTTACATTAATAAAATTAGCACATTTTTCCCCAAAAAGAAACTCACTGACAGTCTTCTACTTTGTTGATTTTATTTTTCTAAAAATGTGCAGATCTCGTCTACCTCAGATTCATAAATTTTATGAAAAAGGAATAGCCTACCTGATTTTAATGAGAATGTCAAGTGGTTGGTGTGTTTCACAGTACTTAAAAAAATGACACCTGCATTTGGAAAATGCAAAATACCAAAAAATGAACAAAGTGTATGCTAAACGAATATGTGACTAAAGAACCAAAGGAATTAAAAGGTACGTATATGGATTTTATTATGGCATGCTACAAAGACCCACACTCCAGCTAATTCTACAATCTGTTATGTTCATTAGTCAAACACCACCTATACTTTCATTGTTACTGTTCCAAAATCACACTTCCAAAGGGAAGTATGCTAATTATACCAGAGCTGTTGCTGATGGAGTAGCTTAGCACACTAGGGGGTCAGCAAGCACAGTCTCTTCAGTGCTACCTTAAGATAGCAGTTTGCTTCCCACTGCTGCTGCTAAGGCCAGGAATCAGGATTCTCTACACATTTTCAGACCTGTCTGAACAAAAGGGGTCAATCTGCAGATTCCTTTGAGGGCAGCAATGGCCTCAGCCTTCCTTCTTATTTTGGGCTCTTCATCCTTTGAACATTTCTGCTGAGAGAGAAATACATTTGTGTTGTTCTGTAACATATCTGCCTTTTGCTTTTTAATAAAGTGATAGTATCTTCTGTGCTAGCATGTTCTAAGGTCGAATTTAAAGCAGCTGTGAATCCCTGTGAAGGCTTTGCAGCTAAGATTCAGCTTTTAAAAGCTGATTGCCAATTTATGCTTAGCCCTACAGCAAATCGTCAACCTAAAGTCCACCAAACAATTCTGACCATAATGGACCATGACCTAAGAGCAAAATTCCACCATCCTTGGCCCCTCTTTGGAGACAGGAAACTCTGGGCACAATAAAAGTTGAGTGCATCTGCTGCCCAGGGAAAAGATTCTGGAAACCTGATCGCAGGTAGAGTTATAACTCCTGTGCACTGGGGAGCAAAACTCTATATGGTGGTCTCTCTGCAATAGCATCCAGAAGGATAGGGTTTGGAGAGGGAAGTGTGAGGGAGTGATGGATGTATTACTATGATTATTCAGCAGGCATTTCTCTATGTTCCAGGGCAGAGGAAGAGGGGGTTCTGCTGCCTAATTCCTTCCCTCAGGCCTTGCAGATCTACCAGAGAACAACCCTGTTATTCTGATTTAGTTCCAGAAACAGAATTAACTCCTTATGATCTAGGATAACACAGTTATGGGACCTATTCTAAATAATCACTAGCAATTTCCCCAAACTTGCATCATCCTGATGTTCAAGTGCATTTTACAAGTTATAATACTCAGCACTTATATACTACTGATCACCTACAAAGCAAATTGCAAACATTAGCTAAATTACAAAATTATATTCTGTAAAAGAAAATGAATCATAACTCTTAAAGTGTGCTTAGTTTTTAACCAAGCAGGAAGAAATCCCTGGTGTTTGGTGAAGTTTACAGCACAGAATATTCTGAGATATTTTCTAAAGACCCTGGAAAAACACAGGAACTCTTCTGCAGGAATAGCTACCTTATCACAAGTCAGGCCTTATCCACAATTACAATGTAAATAAAAACATAATTGATAGTAAATGTTACTCCAAACTTTAGTCTTTTGCCTCATTTTCTAAATGGGAGAAACTAGGTTTAAAAAACCTCAAACCCCATACTATATAGTTATATGTACCAATTGCTATGTAATGATTATTTCCATACAAAGAGTTATGTTGAAGTTAACATTACAGATATGTGAATCAGCAATTTAAGTATACAAGTTATTCTGTAGGGGAATTGCTTTGTTATTTTAAATAGCCCAAACATGGAATAGTAAATAAAGAATTTTGAAGAGAAAAGAAATATAGAACATTCCTCCTCCCCGCTAGAGAGCCTTCTTAAATCTAAAAGAGCAAGTAAACCCCAAACCACATATGAATCAAAGAAACTAAAAGAACACCTGGGGCCACTTTTATAGGGGATCTTGTTGGGCCAAATTGGGGTGGAGTAATAGGAGGGCTTAGTTCACCTGTGACATGCTTGGGCTTTGCTTGAGAGTATAAAAGCCTTACTTGGGCACTCAGGGAAAGATTATGATCAGCTAGGTGTTTCATCTAGAGAAGTTGTTTTTAGTAATAGTTTTTCTAAACTTTTTTTGAATAATTAATAGGGGTTTTGTTTAGAGTTATCTTCTAAAGGGTTGTTTGTTTTGTTTCACTTCTTCCTTTCTGGCTCTATTAGTAGAGGGTTAGATTTATAATGAATGGTTTTGATGAGTCTTAAGGGTATAGTCTATTTTTGCATTATGACACACTTTTTTTTTTTTCTCCATGATATAAACACTTCAACACAGAATAGCTGTAACTTTACCATCTGTCATAAGCTTCTCTAAGAGGCAGCTGTTCATGGTGTGCGGTCTCCTTCTCTTCTCTTCTCCCCCCCCCATCAAGAGTCTTAAAATGCTTTTTGGATTTTTCTGTTTCCCTGTATGAACCTTTTTGGGTGAAAATCCTCATCTCTAGTTTATCGGATTTTGATTGGAAGCCTATTTCTGTAAGGAAAAGAACTTTAAAAAAAAATAAAGTTTAGGTCTTTGTCAGTTTTGATATCTTCTAAATACAAATTTAAAAAAAAAAAAAAAAAAACCTTGTAACTCTTGAAACCTAACTTCAATCACTTGTTTTCATGGACACTATAGCTTGGGCTCAGCTCTATTAAATCTTAAAAATAAATAAATTAAAAAATGGGAGCCAATACAAACTGCTTTAAAGATTATTTGACTTTTTTTCTTTGATGACTTCAGGTTTTCTTCTTCTTTTGAAGAAATTCTGCCTACTGGGAACTACCAGCACCTATTTGGGGTGTCTCTCTCCAAAACAACAAATGGTATTAGCTGAAAATGATCCATCCATTCATTCTAAGGCTCCAATCTTGTAAGCACTGTCAGTGGGGATACTCGTAGTTGCAAGTATTATACCCAATAGCAAGCATTTCAGGTTTGGGCTATAAAGTATGAAAGCAAAGGGAAAAGAATCCATTTTGTGCTAAACAACACTGCAACTCTCCCTATCCCCTGAAGTATTAGTCTTGACTGAATTATCAGTATCCTATATATCCTGCTAGGGATTTCACACCATGAAATTGCATTGGGACAATAATTGTCCTGATTATGTTGGACAAAATTGCAAAGTAACCAGACATAAGTAGAGTATTTGGAATTAACAGTAGATGTTTAATCTGAGCTGATGGCATTGGTCTCAGTAATTTGGACAATGAGTAGAAGAAGAGGAATAGGATTTGTGTATAATGTGTGAGCATTTCTCAACCCAGAGGGCAGTTTTTTCACATTCTAAAGCCATCTGAGCTTCCTCCTGCTTGACTGTTCAATATATTGTATTTGTACCAATGTAATCTGAAAAACTAAACAAATGGAAGTTGCTTATGAATATAATGGAAGTTTGATATTTTAAGCCGGTTATTTACTGAGCATTTGCTGATGTGGGCTTGTTTCAAAGAATTGCATATTCAGGTATATTATTGTGATGACACTCAAACTGCATTCAGGTTATGTCAGCATATCTACTGTAAAAGTTTAGGAGGGAAATTATTTGTTTCACACTATGGGTATATAGTGTCCTCTTGATGCACAGGCATTAATTTAGGATCCTGAACTTGGGCTTTCTGCTCTGAGGCCTGCAGGGGAAAGCACACTCTGACTACTCTCCAATGACTCTCATCTCGCTAATGCTCAGAGTGGCATTGACCAGCTCCGCAGGGAGAGATGTCTAGTTCTCTTCAGCTGGGAGGGTTGAACCAGGGACTTTGAAAATGATGAGCAAAAACCAGAGGGGGAATAGAGGGATCCCACTGAAAGAACAGATATTTAACTCTGAATTTCCTGTCCTTTGTAAACTTAAGATAAGAAATTAATCCTACTTTAATATATATTTCTCATTTAATTAGACATTAGACACATTATCAATGAATACAGTGAATGTATACAGATCAGATTACTTACACTTAAATGAAGTATTGAGAGGATGATGAATACCTTTTAGCTAATCAAATTTGGGCCAAATCCTGTTTGCTTTACTCAGATGAGTAAGCCACTGAAGACAAGTGTACTTGCATTATTAAGGCAAGCAGAACTGGGCCATGTGTGTCTGATACTTGTATCCCCAGGGCAGTAACTATCTCTAATTTTCCTTTGTAATATTTTGAACTTTATACCTGATTTAACTAATTAGTTAATAGCCTTTACTCAGAAATGCTCCTAGCCTTCAGGTTTAGTGTGTTGATTGCTGTCAGAGCATATTATTGTCTTTTCTGACTGAACAATTCATTGCAATGTAGCTATTGCATTTTCCTTTATTAGAAAACCTCTTGGATTCTTATAAAAAATACCAAATGATCATCCCACATTATCTGGTTAACTAGCACACGTTATAGGTAATTTTGACAAATGCCCAGCTTTTTCATGCAGGAATTTGGGAAAACATTAATACTTAAAGTGTAAAGGATTGTCAATAAGAATAGGGGGGAAATGACTGTGCTATATTGTCTAGCACCTGTTTGTGATCTCACACCAGTTTATATCAATTTAATTCAGTTGACTTCACTGGAGATGCTCACAATTTATACTGTGAGATCAGAATTAGGTTGCCTACATATTGCAATATTCAAAACCAAAATCTGTGGTGTTTTAAAACAGAAATTTGCCACAAAGGGACAGACTGTCTTGTAGGCACTGGCGCAAGTTTGACCTCCTGGGCAGTGCAGCCCATGACCATTCTGAACACAGATCTTTATCCAGCCACCACCACTAATTCCCTGTAAAGGAAGAGCAGGGCCAAGGCTTTGTCTCCTCTGTGTCTTTGGGTCATTTTACCCTAGTGGATGGTAGGAGGGAGCTGAGTGCGGGGACTGCAGTGGTATCTGAGTCATGTTTCTCTCCTTTCCTCCTTATACATCTGTATCTTCCACTCTAAATGGAAGGGAGGCTTGGGAGGGATATGTAGACAAAACCACCTGCCTGAGAAGCTGCCAAATGACTTTATTACAATAAAATGGAAACAGTCACACCTAGTAACTTTCTCTTGGTGGCTCTCTAGCTTCCACAGGCATGGCTCTCTGTCCTCTTTCTGCAGAGCTCTTCCAAAGACTCATTTGTCATCACCCACAGACATACGAAAGGGCCAGTCATCTCCCCAAGACATTGCTAGGTTCTGTGTTCACTTTCTCTGTTTGATATTAGCGTCAGCTTTCCTGCCTCCACCAACCAAATAGCTCTATGGGTCTGCCAGTCTCCAGATAGGGTCCACAATGAACAGCTCTGCCCAGTGTGGAATAGCCCTCCCATTTTAACTTTCCCCTGCAAATAAAACATTGAATTTAACATTGTTTTAAACATCCTTCCAGGACAATAAATATTACTATCCTCTACATGAATATCACTATTGAAATATGGCTTCATTCTTCCATAGTTCAAAATCTCTCCTTTTACAGAAATGTCTTCCTAGATAATTAAAATTACATCAAACAAATATGCCTACATATCAAATTTATCTTTACATAGATTAAACTACTATATTGTTATTAGATTTTGCCTGTTGGTCAGAATATTAATATATCATTCAACACAAATGATTTTAGGACTAACATTTTTTGTTGATGGAGAGGAGTACAGGGGTCCAATAGTTACTCACCACATTTTGAGGGCACCATGGCTGATATTATGGCTGTCCCAAGTAGCCATGAGACACAATTGATTATTTATTTTTATTAGTATTAAGGAAAAACTTAGATGCTCCAGCCAAGATCTCAGGGCCAGTTGGTCTAAGCGCTGTATAGACACATAGTAAGAGACAATCCCTTACAACCTAAACAGAGACAAAGGGCAGAAGAAAGGAAGTATTAGTATACTCATAGTAAAGATAAAGAATTAAGGCAGGGAGATTAAGCAACTTGTCCAAGATCATACAGGAAGTCTGTGGCAGAGCTAGGAATATAACTCAGACTCCTCTAGTGCCTTAACCACACAACTATACCTCCTCTCTGGCCATCTCCTTTGGTTATCTCACTTATTTAGATTATTGAAACCAGATGGTATAGTGTTTGACTCTGATTAACCATTCCTTCTGGTGTTACTGTTTCTGATACCTTATTGCTGATAACTAGCTCGGTCTCCTATATGTGAAATTCAGCCTCCAGGGCAGTGTATCCATGTGGATTGGAACAGTAACTTACATCCTGCTCCCTGGTGGTAACTATATTCAATTTTTCAGGATGATCCTCTAAAGATGGGCTATATCCAGGAGCAGCTTTCTTCAAGTGATGTCTCACTGCATTAGTCAGTCCTAGTATCTTTTTTCCTGCTTCATTGCTCAATTTGCACACTTTGAGTGTAGCATTCCTTCTAAATTCTCATCTGAAACTACAAGTAGTTAAAAAGGTTTTGGTGAAGTTTTTTGAACCCATTTGTCTCTTGAGTGTCAACTTTTCTACAGGACCTCCTACTCTTTCCTTTTCTACAATATAGATTGCATATCTTACATCTGAGTTTCCCTGGCCTACCACATTCAGACAGGTTTCTTATCAGGTCCCTGTTTCCTAGGACTTAACATTATTAGAGGTTGTAATAAGTTTTCCCTCTTGGTGTTCCCTCTTTGCAGTTTCTTCAGTCTTTGTTTCCACCGATTCATGTAGTTAGCATGATTATTACCCTCCTGGTTGTGTACATAGTCCAAAAAGTTACATATGGATAATCTCGTAAAGCAGAAATGGAGTGGGATTCCTTTTTTCATGCTTGTTGCAGTTATAAGTGCTAGTTGGTTTCTACAGTCCTTCTAATATGATATTTATTCCTCAGTCAATATTTGTAATATTATTAAATATTGCTCTGTTGAATTTTTCCATTGTTTCCTTGCAGTTATAGGGTGTAGCACAGGACCTTTCATCCAACTGTATTCACAAAAATCCTTGAGTATTTGACTCTCAAATTCCCTCCCTTGGTCAGAGCAGATCATTTTAGGATATCCAAAATAAAGATAAGATCACTGAATATTTTTTCAGCAGCTGCTCTGCCTGATTTACTGGTGGTGGGCTAGGACTCTGCAAATTCAGTTACATGGCCTATTACCATTAAAATATATTCATATTCCCCATTTTTAATGTCTAGAAGCAGGTAATCAAGGCAGATGAGCTGGTTTGGAGCGGTGGTGGGTAGTACTCTCAAGAAGGCTTTTATCTATATCAGGAGTCGGCAATGTTTGGCACGCGGCTTGCCAGGGTAAGCACCCTGGCGAGCCGCGTGCCAAACGTGGCCGACCCCGATCTATATATTAGTTTTTCCTGTTTACTCACTGACAAACATTGCTAGTATAATGATCTAATAGAATCTCTCTTGTACCAAATGAAATGTGTTCAGTCCCGAGGAGAACAGTATTGACATGCAAATACTGGTCATCAACGGGTTATAAGTTTCAGATAACATAAACTGGGTTTTGGATCCTACCTGTGCATACACAAGTCCTTCCTTACCAGTCTTAGATCTCACCCATTATTGTATCTGGAGCCCTACATATGGAGTCTCTTGTCATCTGTGTGTCCTACTGAGCAATTAATTTCTACCCTGCAGCTCAGTTACTCCCCTAAGGGTGCAGTTCTCACTATATATTCCTTTAAGTGAGAATGGTGTGAATTCAGGGAAACCTGTCCTCCCTCTTACATTAGCAGTTGGACATATGCTGGAAAAGAAAGGTAGCACATTTCCCCTCTTGATGGGCTTGTATATCTGTCACCAGAGCCATCAAAGTATCCTTTGAACACTTCTGTTTATACCACAGCAAAACTTGTTTTCCTCCATATGCCTGAGAAAGGAAATCCGTGTCAATGCTGGCTTTCTTAGGCCTATATTTAGATGACAACATTGACATC
This sequence comes from Terrapene triunguis, assembly GCF_002925995.2. Lineage (NCBI taxonomy): Eukaryota > Metazoa > Chordata > Testudines > Emydidae > Terrapene > Terrapene triunguis. Next base: position 43,042,734 of record NW_020664561.1, read on the forward strand.
TCAGCTTTAATTTTTTAAAAAATGTCTGTGTATTTAATGTCTCTAGCAATTATGGTTATGAGGAAAACTTAAGTGTAAACACTGAGTGTATGCCAATGCAATGTTGTTTTCCTGACTCCACAGAGAGCATAAAATATGGCTGATGTGGGAACTCCCCCATTCATCCCAAAAAGGTGTTAAGTCAGAAACCTAAGGATGATACAACATGTTGACAATGTTAACTATTTCACTGGTTGTTTTATCATAAATGTTCCAGCTTGTCCCACAATTCCTTACTGTTGCCCATACATCGTCAGATAACAAACCTGTCAGCCTGAGCCTTAAGCATTTTCCTTCCCTGTTAGTGTATGTTCTTGCTATATACTTCGATGTCATCTAACAGTGAGCTAAACTTATCAACAGAGATCCCATCAAAACTCATGTATAAGTCCCACTACTGGTGCTTGCTAGTACACATGCTGGGGAAGGATTATGCCAGTGTTCCCGCTAATTTTTTCCATCTATGTGCAGAATGAATTTTGTTACTGGCAGTTTGTGCACCAATATCGAGGTGATGTGAGCCACCAGTAGAATTAAATTTTAAGCATAAGAGAGAAATAAAATTATGAAATGCATAGAGCAGTCAAAAAACTAAAATAACAGCACTTTGAAAGAATAAAATTACAGAGAATATATGCCTTGCATGGTGTCAAATATCATCTGTAACTTTCACTCCATGCATCTGAAGAAGTGAGGTTTTTTACCCACGAAAGCTTATGCCCAAATAAATCTGTTAGTCTTTGGGTATGTCTACACTACGAGAGTAGTTCGATTTTACTTAAATCGAATATGTGGAATCGATATTACAAAGTCGAACGTGTGTATCCACACTAAGGACAGTAATTCGACTTTGTGAGTCCACACTAACGGGGCAAGCGTCGACATTGGAAGCGGTGCACTGTGGGCAGCTATCCCACAGTTCCCGCAGTCCCCGCTGCCCATTGGAATTCTGGGTCGAGCCCCCAATGCCTTCTGGGAAAAAAAATGTGTCGAGGGTGGTTTTGGGTAACTGTTGTCATCCAACCGTCACTCCCGCCCTCCCTCCCTGAAAGCGCCGGCGGGAAATCAGTTCGCGCACTTTTCTGGTCAGTGACAGCACGGACGCCACAGCACTGTGAGCATGGAGCCCGCTGCGACTATCGCTGCAGTTATGGCCGTTGTCAACACCTCGCACCTTATCATCCACCTTTCCCAGAGGCAGATGCTGAGAAATCGGGCGAGGAGGCTACGGCAGCGCGGTGAGGACCTGAAGTCTGAGAGTGGCACAGACCTGTCACAAAGCACGGGAACCCGCGCCGAGGACATCATGGTGGCAATGGGTCATGTTGATGTTGTGGAACGGCGATTTTGGGCCCGGGAAACAAGCACGGACTGGTGGGACCGCATAGTGCTGCAGGTGTGGGATGAATCACAGTGGCTGCGAAACTTTCGCATGCGGAAGGGGACTTTCCTGGAACTTTGTGAGTTGCTGTCCCCTGCCCTGAAGCGCAAGGACACCCGGATGCGAGCAGCCCTGACTGTCCAGAAGCGAGTGGCCATAGCCCTCTGGAAGCTTGCAACGCCAGACAGCTACTGGTCAGTCGCGAACCACTTTGGCATGGGCAAATCTACCGTGGGGGTGGTTGTGATGCAAGTAGCCAATGCAATCGTTGAGGTACTGCTCTCAAAGGTAGTGACCCTGGGAAACATGGAGGTCATCATAGATGGCTTCGCCGTGATGGGATTCCCAAACTGCAGTGGGGCTATAGATGGAACTCACATCCCTATCCTGGGACCGGACCACCAGGCCAGCCAGTACATTAACCGAAAGGGCTACTTTTCAATGGTGCTGCAAGCACTGGTGGACCATCGGGGACGTTTTATAAACATCAATGTCGGATGGCCGGGCAAGGTTCATGACGCTCGTGTTTTCAGGAACTCTGGTCTGTTTAGACGGCTGCAGGAAGGTATTTACTTCCCGGACCACAAAATAACTGTTGGGGATGTGGAGATGCCTATAGTGATCCTCGGGGACCCAGCCTACCCGCTAATGCCCTGGCTCATGAAGCCCTATACAGGCGCCCTGGACAGTGAAAAAGAACTCTTCAACTACCGGCTGAGTAAATGCAGAATGGTGGTGGAGTGTGCTTTTGGACGTCTCAAGGGGAGATGGAGAAGCTTACTGACTCGCTCTGATCTCAGCGAAACCAATATCCCCATTGTTATTGCAGCTTGCTGTGTGCTCCACAATCTCTGTGAGAGCAAGGGGGAGACCTTTATGGCGGGGTGGGAGGTTGAGGCAAATAGCCTGGCTGCTGATTACGCCCAGCCAGACAGCCGTGCGATTAGAAGAGCCCAGCGGGACACGCTGTGCATCCGGGAGGCTTTGAAAGCTAGGTTCCTGAGTGAGCAGGGTAACCTGTGACTATTAAGTTTGTTTACAGAGAAGCTGAACCTGCCCCCGTTTCTTTACCCACTTAATGTTCACTATCCTCTCCAGTTACATACCCCATTCACCCCCTTCCAACACACGTTTAAAAATAAAATCACTTGAAATTTGTTAGTGAACACCATTTTCTTTATTACTGTTTTCGCGGTAAAGTGTTGAACCTGGGACGCAGACTGTGGTGGGGAGCGGGTGTAGTGTAGTGATACAAAGGACGCTTCTAAACTTGAGGAATGACAGGCTCCGCACTGGTGGACTGGTTGTTTCAACAGAGCCTGCCACCCCTCCTGTTCGGGACTCTGTGTGTGGGGGCTATGTGACTTTGTGGCAGAGGGAGGACGGTGACAGATCCCCTACTGCGTGGCTCTGTGATCCAGGATAAGGACCGCTGCATAAGATCTCTAACCGCCCTCCCCCGCCACAAAGTCACATAGCAACCCCCCCCCCCCAGAACATGAAAACCACCTCCCAGACTGACCAGGGTAACTAGTGACTGCAATGTGTGTGCGCCCTGCTGCTGAACCTGCCCCCGCGTCTGTACCCTGGTAAAGGTGACTGTCCTGTCCAATTACCAACCCCCTTCCCCCACTTAAAACAGACTCTCCTCTAAAAGAACATGATGGAAAGAGTAATTAACAGAAACATATTTTTTATTAGCAACTACACATGAAACTGGGGGATGAAACTGGGACGGGGGCTTGGGTGAGGCGGGAAGGAAAGGACTTATCAAATTTTGGGGAATGACAGCCTTCTGGTACTTGAGCAGTCTGCAGGGGTGGAGTGAGAGTTTTCACGGACTCTGCCGCCCCTCCTTCTTGGGACTTTGGGTGAGGGGGGTATGGGACTTTGTGGCGGGGGAGGGCGGTTAGAGAGAGACTGCAGCGAGGCTCTGTCCTCCTGCCTCCGGTCCTGCAGAACATCCACAAGGCGCCGGAGCATGTCCGTTTGCTCCCTCATTAGTCCAAGCAGCGTTTGAGTCGCCTGCTGGTCTTCCTGCCACCACCTCTCCTCCCGTTCAATGTGTGATCGGTGGATTTGGGACAAGTTCTCCCTCCACTGGGTCTGCTGGACTGCCTGGGCTTGGGAGCAGACCATAAGTTCCGAGAACATGTCCTCCCATGTCCTCTTCTTCCTACACCTAATCTGCGCTAGCCTCTGGGAGTGTGATGCCAGGGTAGGTCGGGAGACAGTCGCAGCTGTGGGATGGGAAAAAGGGAGTGAATTCCTCAGAAAGATAAATGTAGTTGTGAACAAAGAACATAGTCTTTCTCTGTGAACAAGATCATGCACAGCACCTATCACATGCGCACTCAGGACAAGGTCGAATTTTCGGCCTTTGCATTCAGTGCCTGGGGTCTTGCAGTGCAGATCAGACAAGCGGGGCAGGACAGCGGCATTTGGGTAGCAGGCTGACATGGTAAGCCGTAGACTTGTGGCTGTTTAAAACTTTAATAATAGCACTGGCCTCCTTTCACATTGAAAGCAATGCCAGTCCCTGCTGCCAGCAATCCAGCAAGCATGAACTCTGCCCCTGTCCCACCCCATCGCGGCTGTCCCAGGGAAAGATCCCTGTATGCTGCCCCCTCCCTCCTCCACCACGTGGCTGTAAACCGCCGGTTTCAGTTCTGTAAAGGAACAGGCAAGCAGTCCCAATACTAACATTCCCCTACCTAATTCAAAGCAGGTCACCATGAGCGACATCACTCTGATGAGGATTTCAGAGACCGAGAAAGAAAGGATGCTTCGGGAAAGCCTGCAAAGACCAGGGCCATATGCCGCCATGCTCTGCAAGGCAATGATCCCTGAGTACTTGCTTGTCTCCTGGCGCGGAAACGTTTCCTACCATGGAGGACCCAATAAGGCCGCTCTCCCCAGGAACCTGATGCAAAGGCTTTCCAATTACCTCCAGGAGAGCTTCGTGGAGATGTCGCAGGAGGATTTCTGCTCTATCTCCGGACATATAGACCGGATTTTACTGTAGCTGCACTGGCAGGGACTAAACAGTAGAGCGCCTAGGGCAAACCAATCATGCTAAACCGGACATTGTTAGATTTTTTTTCAGTAGTTGCACTGCCAAGGACTGAAACGTTAAGCACCTAGGGCAAAGTAATCATGAAAAACCCATTGTTAATATTGTTAATATTCCTGTTCTGTTAAAAATAAATGTTTACATGTTTAAAACACTTACCAACTGATCCTTCCCCTGATTCTGTGTCCGGGTTAATGCCTGGGGACGGTTGGTAGGGGATCTCTGTAAGGGTGATGAAGAGATCCTGGCTGTTGGGGAAATCAGCGTTGTAAGCGCTGTCGACTGCCTCGTCCTCCTCATTTCCTTCCTCATCTTCCCCATCTGCTAACATCTCCGAGGAACCGGCCGTCGACAATATCCCATCCTCAGAGTCCACGGTCAGTGGTGGGGTAGTGGTGGCGGCCGCACCTAGGATGGAATACAGTGCCTCGTAGAAACGGGATGTCTGGGGCTGGGATCCGGAGCGTCCGTTTGCCTCTTTGGTCTTCTGGTAGCCTTGTCTCAGCTCCTTGATTTTCACGCGGCACTGCGTTGCATCCCGGCTGTATCCTCTCTCTGCCATGGCTTTTGAGATCTTCTCGTAGATCTTTGCATTCCGTTTTTTTGATCGCAGCTCGGAAAGCACGGACTCATCGCCCCACACAGCGATCAGATCCAAGACTTCCCGATCAGTCCATGCTGGGGCCCTCTTTCTATTCTGAGATTGCATGGCCATCTCTGCTGGAGAGCTCTGCATCGTTGCCAGTGCTGCTGAGCTCGCCACGATGTCCAAACAGGAAATGAGATTCAAACTGCCCAGACAGGAAAAGGAATTCAAATTTCCCAGGGCTTTTCCTGTGTGGCTGGTCAGAGCATCCGAGCTCGGACTGCTGTCCAGAGCGTCAACAGAGTGGTGCACTGTGGGATAGCTCCTGGAGCTATTACTGTCGATTTCCATCCACACCTAGCCTAATTCGACATGGCCATGTCGAATTTAGCGCTACTCCCCTCGTTGGGGAGGAGTACAGAAGTCAAATTTAAGAGACCTCTATGTCAAACTAAATAGCTTCGTTGTGTGGACGGGTGCAGAGTTAATTCTATGTAACGCTGCTAAATTCGAAATAAACTCCTAGTGTAGACCAGGCCTTTAAGGTGCCACCGGCCTCCTTGTTGTTTTTTAGAGAATATATGTGCATTGCAGGAAGTACCAAGAAGTAACAACAACAATAATACAATTAAGAGTTTGGGAGGTGAGTGTGAAAGACTGTGTGCGTGCGTGCTGGCTGCTGGGGAAGTCTATGCAAGACTGTGCACTGTCTCTTTAAGCACAGTAGCACTCACCAGAAGGCATGTTCAGACCACAGTAGCTGCTAGCAGCTCCAGCCTGCTCCTGAGCCAGGTCTTCCTCCCCCTCTTCTCCCCTCCCCCCACAGCTCTGCAGAGATGGGGGTACATCGGCAGGGGGACACACTGACATCAGCACCCACCCCTCCGCTTGCACAGCAAGCAGGAGGGTCCCAGGAGCAGCTTGCCAGGGGCTCCAAGACAGAGGGTAGGAGCAACGCGGCTGCAGAGTAGTGGCAGGGAGGGGCACCTGAACACACGTCGCCGGATGTATGCGGCTCTGCTAATCAAGAGTGCAGCACTTGATTGACTCTTGGATGGCCGTGCAGCCATGCAGCTTAGAGACTGTGACTATAATCAACTACCACCCAGATAACCTCTCTACAGCTATCAGCAGTGGTAGCTTGCCTACCATTATTGCGCTGCCGAGCACAGCCAACCAGGCTATGGCTACCTCCTATAGCAATGGTGGGAGGAAAGGTCTCCTTTCATTCCCTCTCTCTAGCACACCCCTGCCCACAGCCAGCCAATAATTTGGCCCTCAGTGTATAGTGAAATCAAAGGAATAATGAATGGCAAACGGAGATACTTAATTTGTGTTTCAGATCTCTCACTGAAAAATGCTGTGGAAATGAGATCCAATTTTATTTTTATGAAGTAGCCTTATAATTAGGGTTTTGAAATATAGTATAATATGGTTATAGATATGGTAGTTAGAATATAGACATATTAGATTTGATTAGATTTGGCACAAGGGAAATTTTCTTTTGTATTAGCAGGGCATTTAATTTCAACTTCACAGAAAGCAGACTTTGCAATTGAAATCTGTTGACTGTTCACAGCTCTCTATTGCAGTCAGCAGCAGCTCCGTGGAGCAGGGTTGGTTGCTCAAGATTTCTGAGCTCTAAAGTTGTCATTTCAATTTTTCTGCATTTCATTTTAAATTCGTTTTTAATGGCATGGTTACACTGTCCAGAGCATAAATCTCAAAACAGGATTTGCATTTAGAATGCTGTAAAATACAACATTCCTTCGGGTATACTTATGAGGGGACCATATACCCATTCATATAAATCAAGATAAGAATACTAAAGCAAAGCAATTTGATTAGGTACTAAATTCAAAATGTTACAAGACTGTGGTCTAACAGCCACCAGGAACTTAAGTCGGGCTGCTTATACAGCACTGACTAGAGTGGAAAATTAAAATGACAGGTTTAAGAGATAAAGACAATCCTGTTCTTATTCAGCTTTAGGGTTCCTGCCAGTTTATCTAGGTTATGAGGTGTAACGTAATATTACATACACATCTAATATAAACATTGAGACTTTTATAGATATGTCAAAATGATACCATTTGATGTGAAATAAAATGAATTACAACCTTGTAAATTCTATCATTTACTCTTATGGGCATACCCCTCTCTCCCCTCCCCGCCCCCCGAGGGGCATAGAGCAAAAAGTCTGTAAATTTTACTTTGTGTATAATCCAAACAATAAAATATAGTTTTAAATTATGGGAGATAAAGCTGCCCTTAGCTAAACTAATCAACAATAATTAAAGCCAAATGCAATTTTAATTAATGAATGTCTGAAGTTTTTAAGGCTTTTCATTTCAGGTTAACAGTTCTCTCAGATGCACCCAGTTCTTCTGTTCCTCCATTACTCTTTTTCTATTTTTTTGCAATATGATTTCCCCCCCCTCTTTAATTCTCGCAAAAAGTTATTTTTTCCCTAAGCACTTCTCTGATTCCATCGCTCCTTTACATCTTTATAAAGATCAAGAAATCCCACTTGAGGCTACAACAGTTGTTTGCAAATTTCTTAGATCTGTCTCCCTTTAAAACAATGCAGCCTCCTCCCACCTCCTTCTTATAATGATATCAAGAAAGTCTTTTATGGATTGGACATATTTGGCAAGTAACTGCATTCCTTTCCTATCAAGTTTTACAGCTTTTATATAGCCAGTACAGCCCATTTAAACTCATATTCATTCTATACATACTTGCTTTTGGTGATATTTCTTTTCTGCATACCCTCTTATAATTAGGAAGTCAGCCCCTAAGGGCCCAATTAGCCAACATGTGAATGTAATTATAACTCTTGACTTTGTTTCATGTGTGTCTGTGATATGAGTTTGACCATGCACAGTGTGACCTACTCACAAGGTAAATTCAGCCCCATATCATTTGTGCAATCAGCTTTATTCAGATTTATAGTAAATGTATAGTTATCCAACAAATGCCATATATAAAAGTAACTTTTCTTGTTATTCCAATGCCACATTAAAGACAGTCTCATAGTACATTTAGACATACATTGTCCAGTGTTCTTCTGTATTGTAGCGATGTGGTGACGCACCCACCGCGGCGCCTCCTGCTGATCATCCTGGGAATTAGCTTTCCAGCTCCGGAGCACCTTCTGCTGTCTGAAGTCCTGCCTGCTGCTGGCCCCTGTGTCCCTCCCGGACCCTGGTGCCACTTACCTCGGGGGTCTGCCCTCTGCAGTAACCCCACAGTCTCTGGGTCTCCCCTCCCCGGGGAACCCAACCCTCTATCCCCGCCTTGCCTCAATGGCTACTGCCAGTGGGGCAGACAGCAGTCTATAAACCACTCATCATCGGCAAGGGGGGTTGAACCTGCTGCCTTTGCCTACAATGGGTTGCACCTCTGCAACCCCAGTACCCTTCCCGGCCTTTAGGGAGGCCTGCAGCCTGGGGGTTTTCCAGGCTGGAGCTCCCCAGCTCCTCTGGCCTTCCCCCAGCCCTGCTCCACTCTAGGTACCCTGCTCAGCTCCCAGGCAGCCAGGCCCGTCTCTTTCCACAGCTAGAGAGAGACCCTGAGCTCCTGGCTAGCAACCCTTTTATAGGGCCTGCAGTGGCCTGATTGGGGCATGGCCCCAGCTGTGGCTGCCTTCCCAATCAGCCTAGCCTTCTGGCTCCCCAGGGCTGTTTTAACCCCTTCAGGGCCAGAGTGGGGTGACCACCCCACTACACACACCCCCTCAAAATCCCCACCCCTGTGGGTAGGGGGAACTCTTGGCTTGTGCTCCCCAGAGCTGCCCCTCCAAGCCCATCCCTCCAGAGCCACCCACCTCATCTCTGAAGCCTCGGGCCATCTCCTGGGAGTGTGCCTCTGCCTTCCGGCGGGCCAGCTCCGCAGCCTCCAGCCGCGTCCTCAGGTCCGTATCTCCCAGACCCTCCACCCTCAGGGTTTGGGTCACCTTGGTGGTCTGTCCGACAACCAGCTGGGTCCTGGGCTCTTTCCGGCCCCACTCTGTCTGGGTTTCCTCACTGGCAACTGGCTTGGCAATGGTCCATCTCCGTCGCTACCTCCGCCACCTCTCCTGGGTGGCCCAATGGCCAGTCTGCCATTACCTCTGCCGCCTCCCTGGAGGGGGTAGTGTCTCTTAACGTGGCCCAGTTTCTGGCAGCCCTAGCAGGCTCCCCGCCTCCTTGCTGCCCTGCTCATTTTCCCCTCGTTTCTGGGCCCAGCCCTCCCTGGGTTGCCCGGGGTCATGTTCCCTGGGCCTGGGCAATCCCTCCAGAGGTGTCCTCGCTGTCCACAGGCCCAACATGTCCACAGCCACCTGGGTTCCCTCACCTGGTGGCCTGTCCTAGGGACTTGCCCCTGTCCCTCCTCTGGGGGAGGTGCCCTGCCCCCATCCCAGTAGGGACAATCTCTTTTTATATGTCCCCGCCTTGTATAGGCATAACAACTCCATCGCTCAGCCACCAGCCTCCTGGCCCTGGCTCTCCTCTTCTCACACTATTCTCCCTGTTTCCTCTGAAACTCCTGTTGGAGGAGTTTTACTAGGGCTCGCTGTTCCCTGGCCAGCTGCCCCAATTGTTCCTGCAAGGCCCACTGTACCTCCCACTGTCTCTCCTGGTTCTCCCGGACCACATAGACCCCGGTCTCACGCCGCTCCTGTGTTCTGTCAGGACCCTGGCACCGGAGACCAGCCAGGGACGGCACAAGATCCTTCCACAAAGAACACCTCTGCGAATAGGGGATCCATCACCCCTTTTCTTCTCTGCTTGGCAATAGTCCCAGTCCTTGCCTTGCCCCGTATATCAGGGACGGACCACACTTGCCTGCATTCTCCACCACCTTGTAGCGATGCACCCACCGCAGCGCCGCCTGCTGGTCATCCTGGGAATTAGCTCTCCAGCTCTGGAGCGCCCTCTGCTGGCCAAAGTCCCACTTGCCACTGGTCCCAATGTCCCTCCCAGACCCCAGTGCCCCTTACTTCAGGGATCTGCTCTCTGCAGTACCCCTGCAGTCTCTGGGTTTCCCCTCCCTGGGGAACCCCCAACCCTCTATCCCCGCCTTGCCTCAGTGGCTACTGCCAGTCATCGTCTAGCCCCTACTCACTGGGGCAGACTGCAGTCTATAAACTACTCATCATTGGCAAAGGGGGGGTTGAACCTGCTGCCTTTGCCTACCCTGGGCTGCACCTCTGCAACCCCAGTACCCTTCCCAGACTTTAGCAAGGCCTGCAGCCTGGGGATTTTCCAGGCTGGAGCTCCTCTGGCTTTCCCCCAGCCCTGCTCCACTCTAGGTACCCTACTCAGCTCCCAGGCAGCCAGTCCTGTCTCTTTCCACAGCTAGAGAGAGACTCTGCCTGAGCTCCTGGCTAGCAGCCCTTTTATAGGGTCTGCAGTGGCCTGATTGGGGCGTGGCCCCAGCTGTGGCTGCCTTCCCAATCAGCCTAGCCTTCTGACTCCCCAGGGCAGCCCTTTCCCAGGCCTGTTTTAACCCCTTCAGGGCCAGAGCAGGGTGACTAGCCCGCTACAGTATCTATATATTTCCATTGAATCAACATTTTCTGTGGCCTCATTAATGTGCCAATAATATCTGGGTTTATTCTACTTGTTTTAATATTCAAAGTACAACCTTCATGCTATTTCAATGTATTTGGCTGAGGTAAATAATCGGACAATGGCAAGTTCCCGTATCCACTAGATTTTGAGAAAAGTAAGGTTGTTTCAATCCACTCCAAATAATTTCTGGGGGTTTCATTTCCCTTTCATATTTCTATTATCCTTTTCACTGTGTTGGAAATAATTCTTCTTTCGAGTAGCTGGGATTTTTCCATTTTTCTTTTCTTTTCATGATCAACTAAAATCTATAGTGAAAAGTTCATTTTATCATCTAAGGAGCATTGTAAATTGCACCCATTAACTGCAATGGACTTTCAAACACTGATTCACAATTTCATATTTTCTAGTCTAATTTCCAGTCACCTATTTTGCACTGGTCTCCTTGCTATATCTATAAGAACAGTATATATTTCAAAGTGCTTCACCTAGACTGTGTATATATACTTCCTCTAGTGAGGGTTAAGGCTGGTCCGGCTTAATGATGATCAACATATGCAGAGGATAGGCTTCACCATAAGAAAATTATGACAGTTTTCGCTTTTCACTATGAATCAACATTGAGTATTCTGTAACTTGTGTGGCAGTGGGGGAGAGGGTACGTTTGTTAGCAAACAAGCCAGTAGTTTAGTTCAGAAGGAGAGGAAAATAATTAGAAGTGGTTTTTTACAAGAAGTTTACCTCTAATGATATGTTGTACCACACAGGCATGGAAAATATATCCTACCAAACACTGGATAATACACTCTAGCCCACAATTCTGCATTGACAGTTGTTAAAAAGGTCTGTTATTGGGTCTTTCCTATCAGTGGTTTCTGTGATTCCAGCTCTAAGGACACTTGTTCATAAGCTTATGAGCAAGTCTAGAAATAGGCACTGTTTAAATTGTCTCCTCTGAGATGTAACAAACTGGCATTACGAAAATGCTTGGCATATCGGAGTTAGTTATGGTTGGTACCTTCCATTTTCATTAAAAATGAAACACTGTGGCAGATGGACTTCAGAGATATTTTCAAGATTTAAGTGCTGGCCCATGGGAGGGCTCCAGTGTAAACAGCTTCTTTATAGAATTTCAGTGCATGAGGGGAGGGGACTGGGCCAGCCTGATGATCTCACACTTTGTTCTTTTTATTGATTTGGTGTTGCAAAATTTCGTTTGGACTATATAGAGCAAGTCATTTTACTGGGTGAAGTTTGCCTCCTTTCTGAGTTCTCCTCCGACACTGAAAGTGAAGTAAATAATGTTAATCAGAGCAAGGTTTTAGTCATATTGTGCCCTGAGAGAAAATGATATCCTTTGGGTCAAAATTAGTTTCTCAATTAATGCTCGATTCTGCACCTTTTGGTACTACTGCCGTTGTCTTTGGTACTACTGCCGTCTCAATGGTACTACTGTCGTTGTCTTCAACTGATGCAGGATTACCCCCAGTCCTCCCCCCACATTCTCCCACCCGTCCTATCAACAAAATTCATTATTATTTTCAAGACAACCTAACACATATGCAATGGTAGCTGAGTATAAAAAGGAAAACACATTTAAAAATATTGCAGAAAAGGCTAATATCAAACAACATGTCTGAGTTGTGAAAAAGGCGAATATCATTCTGGGTTATTAACACGAGTATCATATGTAAAACATGGGAGGTAATTGTCCAGTTCTAGTCGACCCTGCTGAGGCCTCAGCTGGAATATTGTCAGGTTTTGGGTGACACACTTTAAGAAAGATGTGGACAAATTGGAGATAATCCAGAGGAGAGCACTAAAAAGGATTAAAGGGTTTAGAAAACCTGACCTAGAGGTTAAACAAAATGAATAGCAAACACATGCAACAAGCCCAGTTCACAAACCAAAAGTAGGCTTTAATTTGTTAAAGTGTTTATTTTTATACATTTGTTAAAATCAAAGTATTATTACTAATTATTATTTGTGTTGGAGCCCTAGTCATAGAGCAGCATCCCATTGTGCTAGGCCCTGTACAAATAGAACAGAAAGATAGTGTCTGCCCCAACAAGCTTACAGTCTAAGTATGTTTGGGAATCATTTGTCAACAGCAAATATGGAAAAAATCATGTAATAATAGTATGAGCATTTGTACTACCAAACTTGACTAGATTTGAGCCAGTGACATAGAAATGAAAGTCTCCCTCTTCACATTTTTCTTTAAATGTAGGGTGATGTTGATTTGAATAAGGCTAATTCCCTAATTTGCTAAACTGTTAAAGCAAGAGTGATAAAGAGCCAGGTCTAGGCCTAAACACATCTTTTCTTTACAGAATTTCCTCTCCGTGGTCTTGGTCATAATATGTGGGGATCACCAGCAATTTTGCTTCCTGTTTATAAAATGACAGATTTCTTTATTTGGCTGTAAAAGAGCTTGTTTGTATCTCTGTAGATCCTCCTCATATTATGCAGTTGGATCAGCAGCAATAGCTGCAGCAACAATGTCTATCAAGAACACAGGAATCAGCAGAAAAATCAAATGCAAAAGCCAGATATTTATCATAATCATCATCATTAGCAGAAGCATATGATCCCAAATGAACTACTACAGGACTTGGGTTTTTTTAGATAACCAGGATTCTGGATGGAGGGTGTTTTGGATATTGCAAATCTTCTTGGTGTATTTACAGAAAGCAAAATAAATTCCCACATTGGTTGCGTACCCAACGATGAGCCTTTATCTCAGTTAGAAAATAAACAAACCGAACTCTTGAAACTGAAATGCTATCTGTTTTTTTTTCCATGGCCCCCAATATTTTTCTCTTCTCCCTCCCCCCAGGGCAAAAGCTCCACTATATTTGTCTTTTTTGTTCCAGGAAAGGCTGGATTTTGTTGGTTTGATTTGGGGTGATGTTATCATGGGCAGGATGGGTCACAGAAGTGGATTTTGCATTTTGCTCGGGTGCCAAAGTTCATGGTTATTCTGATAACTCAGGCAGTTCATACTGATGTCAACCAAAACCAAAACCAACCAACTAAAGGTTCGCTAAGTTTCTTCTAAACTGAAACTGAAGTTTCATGCAGCTGCAGTCAAGTCAGAAGAGCATATCTAGAATAATACACACAAGAAATGGGCTAACTGAATAAATAAATAAGAACTGCCCAGAACATAAATCAAACTGAAATCAAACAGCTCTAAAGGTTTGTTTCTCAGATTTATGTGCCTTTATATTTCTCATTTAATTCAGGGAGCAAAATTAAAATGAGAATATGCTAAAGAGAGGTTGTGCTAAGGACATTTCCAAAATAGCCTAAAGGGAAGAAGGAAATACCAAAAATCTCAGAAGAAAGACCATTCACAGGAATTATGCAGTCTGATTACCTGGACTGGTTTTGGCCTATATTCATTGCATTAGGGAAAAGTGAAAAAGCATTCATAGTTGATCAACCAATGTTATTTGAGATGATGATAATAATACCTACCCAACTCCACCAGTGTCTTAGTTAATAAATTAACTATCTAAGTGATCTGAAGCATGAGGTTCTCTTTTCCCTGTTATCAGTGCAGATTAATCTTCTATTTTACTATAGCTATCCTATGCTATGTATATTCATGCAGTCATCAGCCCACTTTTAAATTCTATAAAACTAGCAGAACCAATAAATGTCAATTCTACAGAGTAATTACACCTGGTGTAAAGAAGTATCAGTTCTAAATTTGTTACCAAGCAATTTCAATGAGTATCCCCAGCTCTAGCTTTTATTAAACTACATGAGGAAGCATGATTGATCAGTGTTCACTGTACCTTTCATTATTTCTAAACACACATTTATCACATTTCCTATTCTCCACATCTCTTAACTAAATAGCAAAACTGTCTCTAAGATATTCTCATATTGTAGGTTATAAAGGCACTATAATTGCTGATTGTTTCAAATATTTAATTTCATTGTATATAGCCTATAACAGAGTAGACTAAAATCTTTTCAGATGCAATTCTTTGGAAAGTGTATAATGGGAGCATGAGAGCTACTTAGATGGTAATTCACAGAGTTACAAGGCTGATAAATTATTCCATTGCATATTTTAGGTTTCAACAGCAGCAAATCTTAAGAAAATGATATAATTTATTGGAGTGGATTCTTTCCCTATGAAACAATTAAAAAATACATCCATATAACCTTCTCTTCGAGGCCCTTTGTCATTTGCTTCTGATGCACTTCTCTATCAAAGTGGCACATTATGACCTATGCTCATATAACAAGCTTCATGTAAAACGTTGCCATTATTTAAGAAAGAGGAGGAACAAGAAGATGTTCACCTATGAAGCACTTGCTCGCCAAGCCCTTTAGTCATGTCAGTAGGTCCCAATCAGAACACTGAAAAATGTGAACATCATTTAATGAACATTCATAAATTATAAATATTCATCGTTAATTAAAATGTGAACACTAATGGTACAACAAATTCAAATAATGATATTGCAGATATGTACTTGCATCATGGGATTAATGCATTTTAGGAGCCATGCTAAGTTTGCAGTTGAATGGGCAGTGGCTAGATTCTTGATCACTGAGAATCAAATTGGTCTCAAATTAAATCAGCCTCTCCAATCTTGTATAACTTTATATGTCAAGCAGGTTGCTTAGTGGATAGGTAGGTGACCACCCAAGCCTATTCTAGCCTTGTGTCAGGAATAAGGCCCTGCAGCTGTGCCTGCTCAGTCTTTTGACATGCTAATAAGCACAGCTGGGCCCCATCAGCTAGACCTCCTGGCAAGTTGGTTGGAAGAGTCAGCATACCTGCTGTTAAGCTCACCAGCGGCAGCAGTTCAGTGGCTGCTCAAAGCATTTGCCCATCAGTGTGTTAGCTCCTGCCTTGCCTGCCTCTAGGTAACCCAGTTCTGACCTTGGGCTCCAATTTCTGACTTTGGCTTTGACACTTGTCTCTGGGTTCTGACCCTGGGCTCAGACTCTAGCTCTTCCCCTTGGCTCCAGCCATTAGGCCTGGCTGGCCACACTCTGGTCTCCAGATAGCTTGCTGCATTTCCTTGTTAGCAATGACTACTCATTCAATTATGGAAAATTTTGTATTCTGCCTTGACTTAAACTGCATCCAACCCTATTGCATCCTGTAGGATTGCATTGATTGGTTGCCTAGAGATAGCAGTAAGCAGTGTCATGCAGGGGAACTAGATTTGAATCCTATTCTTTTTAGCTCATGCCCCAGGTTATTAATGAATGCAACAAAATATCACTAGCATGAAGCCATACCATCATGGGATGTGGTCATAATTTCCTCAGCTAAGTAAGGTTAGATGTGTTCAGTCAATATGTGAATGTTAGATAACCCCAAAGTAAAATGGAGTCTTGGCACTCACATCTGTTAGAAAGCTATTCCTTCTCCTACACACTGTCTTGTCATCCCCATATGAAGACATACTCTTCTTTATCTAAGATAGTGAGTCCCCACTCACGAAAAGTAGCCTCTTCTTTTTAGTCACCAAGCCTCAGACAAAAAGCCGCTCTCTTCATCTGAGACAAAAGAGGCTCTTTTCTCCACAAGCAGCTCTTCCTTAAGATGTCCACCCATGTATGTTCCACCTGCCTTACTCTATGGTTCATCTAGAGAGGTTCTGCTTCTCCCTACACTTTGCAGGAGGAATCCTTTCTCTGACTCACATGGAACATCCTACATATAGCCCATGTACTAGAGTAACGCATGCCTGCTTGGTGTGGTGCTCTGTCCCCCTCTAGTGGCACCTAGATCATCTAGAGATTGATGAGTCTGCTATGGCCTCACCTAAGAGCGAGGGGGCTTTTAGCACATGCAACGGATGCTCATACACAAAGCTTCAGAGATCCCAGATTTAATCCTGCCCACGAATGACTGGGGTCTGTCAGTATTGCACTTACCCTGCTATACATTGTATGCAAACAATGCAACAAGAGATTGTTAGGTAAAGAATATGTGCTAAGTCTAAAACTAAAGTTTCAGTGACTACCTTATCCCTTGTATTAGTCTCTTGTGTAAATGAAAACCTCACTATTAGTGTTCTATTAATGTAGTTTTTTTGTATATAATATCTTAATATCTAACCTATTACTTTTGCTTATATACTACTTCAGACTTACATTTTTAGTAATGCATCAGTTCTGGACACTGGCAAACATATTAGCAAGCAGTAGGAATTACATGGAAACCTGTCAGGATAGCGCCTCTTCCATTCATTTTCCCTTCATTTTAGTAATTCACATATTTACCTCACCGTAAATCAAATGCTACTACTTTCAGTGCACATACCAAGCCAGTGTAGGACATGCCTGTTAATGTATCCAGCGCCCACTACAGTCAATGGAAAATTTCGCATAGACTTCAATAGGCCTTGCAGTTATACATCTGGGTTACAATTTATCAGGCAGAGTGAAGTTAATCATCATTATTGATCATGTTTACTTCAGTAGTGTCTAGGGATCAACCAAGAATGGGATCCCCATTGTGCTAGGCAATGTACAAATACAGCTTCTGCCCCAAAGAGCTAACAGCCTGAATGGTCAAGACAGACATGGTATGTAACACGCAAGCAAAGTAAACAATGTGATGGTGGCAAATGTCATGTTAGTGGCATGATTTTCTAATCTAGATGTCATAAGGAGACAATTTCATTAAATGGTCTGTGTATGGAATAAAATGCACAATTTGCCTGCCTCTCTGGAATAATACAGATACATCTCATCAGTGAACATTAAATGGTTGTAAAATATATGCCTCAAATTTTAGAAATTTTGCAGCTAAAATCCAATAACATTCTACTCTCAGAATCTGAATAAGAAGCATAAATAAGAATAAATATAGTGATCCATTCATAGGCATTTGACTAGGAAGTAGATTAAAAACTTAAAATACTGCTGAAGTTATCAGGGCAAAAAAAGAGTCAAATATAAGGGCTGAAACCAACCAAAGCTTCCAGTGTCAGGCAGCAATATTTTCTCCTGAGCTAATCTATGCATGTTGTATTTATCTAAACAATCCCAGTCCTGCAACCAACGATATTATATCACCAAAAGAAAGGGGAGAAAAAAACATCAAGATGATAGTTTATCTTGCACTTGAAGGAGAAAATGAGAGAAGCCATTTGCATTTAGCTCACATTTTTTAAAAAAAGAGAAAACAACAAGGGGAAGAGAATCCAAATTTGACATCAACCTTTCTTTCCCCCTCTTATTTTTTTCTCTGCAGCACTGTTTTAATTTAAGAAAGAAATTCCAAATTGACATTTAAATGGTGGCAGGGCAATTCTCATTCTCTCCCTTGTGAAACGGCCTTCGAATATGTACAATTATGCTGTCATCTTTAGCGCTCCACATTGGACAGAGTTTAATTATTAATGTGTTTCCCTCAGAGAATGACTCGATCATGTCACAACTCTAGACAAATACAGCTAATGCAAAATCATAAAATATTCACTTGAATACTGCTGAACTGACAGGAAATTAATTCTATGAACACTTTTGATATTACCAGAAAATTAGTTTCAAATGCATAAGACTGAAATAAATGTGTTCATAATTTGCTCAAGGGTAACGCTCATCTTGCAATCAGTTTGGTGTCTTTTTATAAATGTTACAAGTATTCAACATGGCTTTATGATAAAGAGGACAACTAATGTAATGTATTATTTGTAGACAGCATTTTACTTGTAAACAGCGGGGAGTGAAGATTTGCTCTTAGAAATATTTAAACTCTAGCAATATTTTACAATATATCATTTTGCAATTCTGAAGAAGTACCTATGTTTAAATAGTCCTAGGAGAACTGAAGGACTCAGGGATTTGGTAATAAAACATGGAAGCCTTCCTTAGCTAAATCACTGGCTTGAGCTTCATTATCCAGATTGGTAGTGTATGAAAGTTGTAATCACCTTAAGTGGTCAATGTACACGGAGAGAGAAAATGGATTGAGATCCTAAATAGGCAAATGTCTTCACTGCAAACAACACTAACGTAGTGGACTCTACAGCTGGCTGGATAATAGAACAAGTGGTTTGAGACAATCATCATAAATAAAAATGGCAAGTTCTGTTTGCTGTTACTTGTGGAGTCCTATTGCCAGAACTTCGCTGACCTCTTGCTCCTCATGAAATATGAAATTGTAAAGTATTTAGCAGAAATAATTATTGGTCTGAAAATTCAAACTGGAAATGTATTGTGTATTATTCACCATTCATTATTCTTCTGTTCAACATGTTTCATGTATGTGATCAGGGAGCAGAAACAATACCATGTGAGAAATCACATGCTACAAATAATGAACAGTGAACAGCGGTCAGAGTGAACTATTTGGCAATGATCCATAGGCTGAAATTTGTTGTAATTCCAAATAACAAGTACATTAATAAAAATAGAGACTGGTTCAAGAACTATTCCAAATCAGGAAAAAGGTATTTGCAAAAAATTACTATTGACAGTGAATAATTTAGCTACTTCTTGTGGGCATCTTTTTTGGAAGGTTCAGCAGACAGGCCAAGGATTAAATCTGTATGGGGACTAAACTGTCTACCCATTCCTTGCGTAACACAACCCCCCAGTGAAGTCAATGTGCAAATCTTGCAGGATGAATATTACTGAATTTCATTAGCTGGGAAAGTCAGCACTGCAACTGCCTCTTTTGTAACTGTCCAGTGGGGGGTACAATTCACTTGTGGGATAGAATGCCAGTTCAGGCATCTTGGCTCCACTGAAGCCCTGCTGCACAGTAGGTCTGCTAGCAGAGCAGCCTCAAATTCTTTATTCACTACAGGAAAGGTAACGTACCAGATTTAGCAGAAGACCACAGTGGAAATGCAAAGGGGGAGCAGATCCATGGTTGCACAGATCCAGTGGCCTCAACACTGTGCAATGGACACAGAGGATCTGCAGGCACTATTCTAATCAGAGTGTGAAATAGCAGTTTCAGGTGGAGCAACACTGAAACCACATATCCAGACTTTAAATTGGGGGTGAGTGGGAGGTTCCACTTCCCAACTGCTTCACACTCCACCCACATGGAGCCCAAGTATCTGAACTCCATGTGAGTGGAATGGATTTCACCATGAATGAATGCAGGTCTTCGGTCTCCAGTGTAGTTAGTCTGGAAATCTCACAAACAATACATTTGCTTTCTGAAAAGGAAAAGCTCTTTTCTACACTTTGGCTGCAGCTTCTGAAACTGGAGACTGGAAATATTCTCCAAACATCTTTCCTGTTCTCTACATGGCCGCATAATAAATACACCATTAAAATATGCAGTGTCATTAATGAACACCAGCAGATTGCACAGTTTAACTGTTTAAACTTTTTATTAAAAATTGCAGGAAATGAGTATTCATTATGCTATAATGCTGTTTCCCATCATGACAGATTGAACTAGTCCTCAGTATTAAGATGTCTGCATAATAGAGAAAGTACAGCACTGAGGATATTTGCAGTATGTGGGAAGTAAAAACCAGCAGATTACATGATAATAAAGAAAGCAGATGAGAGACAATAACTATCTACCGCTGTAATTTGTTTTACTAGGTGTCTCAGATGTTGCTGTCACAAGATGATATTTAAAACCCAGGCACCACAAGAAAATGTGAAGTTTACATGATAAAAATAGCTTGGAAACAACTGTTAACTTCTCTTGGGTTTGTTTTTTTCTTTTAACAGGTAAGGTATTTTTGTGTCTAATGCAGCGTATGCGTGGTACATTCTGGCACTTACAGCTAATAACTCTCAGATAAGATACAAATGAAAAAGGAACTGGGATGCTAGTCCTACACGTATTACACAGATGTAGTGAATTATTAAACATAGTCAGTCTGGGGTTGTCAGTGAGGCAGATTGGCTACATAATATCATTGAAGGTAATTGCATAGAGGGTTGTTTCTCCAAAATGTCTACATTTTTAAAAAAAAAGTTTCTTCCTTTTAAAAGAAAAAAGTGTCCTAAATGATTGTTTATTACATGGCTGAAACAAAGTCCACTTGAATAAAAAGAGAAAAAGAGATGGCTGTTGAAGGTGATTATGTTGATAAAAAAGATATTAAAGGTATGACCAGTACCCATTGATTTCAATAGAAAGTCTCTCATTGACTTTAGTGGACACTGGATCAGGCCTTAAACCTTTTGTTTTGACTAGAAGTTAGTGCAAATGAACAAATGGCTGGAGCAGACATTCCACTCTCCTTGTTTTCAGACTGCTTGGTTGAATGTGCCCATCATTCTTTCCTTTTGTCTCCCAAAGTCTCTCCTTATGCTTAAATTACATGTTTATAAGAATGGGGTTTGTTAGGAAGTGGGAAAAATCTCATTTGAGATTGATAAATTTTGGGTGGTTTTTTTTTCTCCAGACAGTATCTAATTTTGAAGAAGTAAACTCATTCTTCTAAAATGTATGTGAGTTCAAGAGCTTAAATTAGAAAATTATACATTATGGTCAGCATACACTTTCAATTACAGGAACATTTAAAGTAGTTTTAAACTATTCCTTTGTTCCCATGACAGAGTTTATGAAATTAAATACATATTACAGTTCTTCTGCTAAAAAGTGTAATCATTCTGAAAATTTCTTTCAGATTTGCAACTAAAACAAATTGAAATCAAAGAGTTTAAACTAATTACATATGCTAAAAGTAAAGAACAGTCACTGGTAATATTTTTACTGAGTTGTCTTTTGGGATCTTGACTCACTTGTAAACCTCCAGTGGTGAAAATTGGCATGACTCCATTTGCTTCAATCTAATTCCTAGTGTGAAAGCTTGCATGTAGGCTCTTGGGCTGAGTCCTGCCCACTGGCACACAGTGGGAATTGCTGCTTCTCCTAGAAGTGCAGTCAGGAGTATATGTATCATCTTCTTCCCTTGCCATGGAGGCTCTCTTATCTGTTATACCTTCTACTGGGGATGTCCACCAACGGCTACACCCACACAAACCAGCATACATTCTGGGCAAACTCAGCTCAAAGAATGTAAATGGACATACCATACACACGTTAGAATTAAGGCAATCTCTCTGACCAGCATCAGAATGAAGGTTATTTTAAAATGTAATACTTTTGTATTGTATCTTTCAAGTAATTGTCAGCTAGCATAAAATACCCATATTTATTTAAATAAAATGATGAGCAACTGTTAAAAAAGGGTTCCTACTGCATATGACAATATCAAATAGCATATCATGAAACTATTACTACGCTAAACACTGTAATTAAGTCTCTCTGAGTTAGGAAGCTCCAAACCATCCAAATAACAAAAATCTGCTTCAAATCTCCTGGATAAATGAGCAGAGGTGAGTATAAGTTCTAAAGCATGTACTCATTTAACATATTCTCCCAACCCTCGTTTACTACCATCATTTCTCACTGATAACATATGCACAAACATCCCATCAAATGATGTTCTTAATTATCTTTGTTTATGCTGAGTCTATGTACTACAAAAAGCAAAGCTGGGTAGTATGTTAGTGACTCTCATTGCATTGAAGCTGATGCTTTTCTGAATATGGACTGACGGATGTGTACTTAACCTGCTGGGATATGGACTCATGGGTCACTAAATCCAGCTTTGCTTAGTAACGTTTTCCAGAAAATAAGGATATACAAGGAAAGGGTTTTGCTTACTTCTAATGCATCAGCCATGTTCTTTGTTCATTCACTTCCCGGCAGTAAACCCCACAGCCTGTGGAAACTCGCCTCATGTCACGTTTGTGTGGTTCTGTGGTCTCTGCATAGTTCAAAAATCCAGGAAATGGAGCTAAATCTTTCCAAGCAGAGTACAGTTAAGGATTTCAGTTTCTGCTGGAGCCCGCTGGCACCAATCAGATGGGACCTCAGATAAAGGATCTCTGATGACACTGTGGTAAGGAGTTGAATATGTGCATATGGTGTGGTGCTTCTTGATGAGTTTGCAGCTATATAGGAGACATATGCCTAAGGCTGCTAATAATACCTGGATACCACTAAAATACCAGCTGTCAATCCATTGTATGATTTTTGGATAGCTGAAATTTACACACAGTACAGAATAGAGATTATAATTTTTCTATAGGGTGACACAAGCATTCCCCAGAAAGAGCCTTTATATAAGGAACAGCGGTTGATACTGTTTCCAGGGTCACACCTCAGTAACTCAATTGGCTTCAGAGATTTATACCATTGTAAGTGAGAGGGGGAATTGGGCCACCATTTTTCCAGATGCAAAAAGCAACTGTACTTTCAGTTAGAATGACATAAGAACATAAACATGGCATTGTGGGTCAGACAAAAGGTCCGGCTAGCTCATCTGTCTTCTGACAGTGGCCAATGCCAGATGCTTTAAAGGGAATGAAAAGAATAGGACCATTATCAAGTGATCCATCCCCTGTTGTCCAGTCCCAGTACTTGGCAGTCAAAGGCTTAGAGATACCCAGAGCATGGGGTTGCGTCCCTGACCATCTTGACTAATAGCCAGTGATGGACCTATCCTCCAGGAACTTATCTAATTCTTTTTTAAACCCAATTATAATTTTGGTCTTCACAACATCCCCTGTGAATGAGTTCCACAGGTTGACCTTGTGCTGTGTGAGGAAGTACATCAATTTGTTTGTTTGTTGGTTTTAAACCTGCTGACTATTAATTTCATTGGGTGATACCTGGTTCTTGCATTATGTGAAGGGTAAATAACACTTCCTTGTTCACTTTCTCCACACAATTAATGATTTTATAGGTCTCTACTATATCCCACCTTAGTCATCTCCTTTTCCAAGCGGAACAGTCCCAGTCTCAATCTCTCCTCATGTGGAAGTTCTTCCATACCCTTAATAATTTTTGTTGTCCTTCTCAGTACCTTTTCCATTTCTAATATATCTTTTTCAAGGTGGGGTGACCAGAACTGCATGCAGTATTCAAAGTGTGGTTGTACCATAAATGTATAGAGTGGCATTATGATATATACTGTCTTATTATCTATCCCTTTTCTAGTGGTTCCCAACATTGTTACCTTTTTTGATTGTCGCTACACATTGAGCCAATGTTTTCAGAGAACTTTCCACCATGACTCCAAAATCTTTCTTGAGTGGTAACAGCTAATTTAGACCTTTATTTTTCTATATAGCTGAGATTGTTTTCACTTATCAACAATGACTTTCATCTACCAGTCACCCAGTTTTGTGAGGTCCCTTTGTAACTTTTTGCAGTCTGCTTTGGACTTGAGTAATTTTGTATCATCTGCAAACATTGCCACCTCACTGTTTACCCCTTTTTTTATGAATACATTGAACATCACTGGTCCCAGTACAGATCCCTGGGGAACACCACTATTTATTTCTCTTCATTCTGAAAACGGATCATTTATTCCTACCAATTGTTTCCTGTCTTTTAATCAGTTACTGATCCAGGAAAGGACCTCCCCTCTTATCCCAGGACTGCTTACTTTTCTTAAGAGCCTTTGGTGAAGAACCTTGTCAAAGGCTTTCTGAAAGACCAGATATTCACTGGATCACCCTTGTCGACATGTCTGACACCCCTCCAAGAATTCAAATAGATTGGTGAGATGTGATTTCCCTTTACAGAAGCCATGTTGACTCTTCCCCAACAAATCGTGTTCATCTATGTGTTTGATAAATCTGTTCTTTACAGAAGAAGCCCGAAGTTAGGCTTACCAGCCTGTAATTGCCAGGATCCCCGCTGGAGCCTTATTTAAAAATTGGTGTCACATTAGCTATCCTCCCATCATCTGGGAGTACAGAAGCTGATTTAAGTGATAGATTAAGTGATAGATGGTTTAAGTGATGACCTCCTGAGGTCCCTTCCAACCCTGATATTCTATAGCACAGTTAGTAGTTCTGCAATTTCATATCTGAGTTCCTTCAGGACTCTTGGGTGAATGCCCTCTGATCCTGGTGACTTATTACTGTTTAAGTTATCAATTTGTTTTAAAACCTCTTCTATTGACTCCTCAATCAATTCCTCACATTTGTCACCCAAAAAGAATGTCTCAGCTGTGGGAATCTCCCTCACATCCTCTGCAGTGAAGACAGATGCAAAGAATTCATTTAGCTTCTCCACAATGCCCATGTCTTCCTTGACTTCTCCTTTAAGGCCTCCGTTGCCCAGTGGCCACACTGATTGTTTGGCAGGCTTGCTGCTTCTGATGTACTTAACTTTTTTGCGCCTAATTTTTGGGCTTTGCTAGTTGCTCTTCAAATCTTTTTTGGCCTGCCTAATTATACTTTTACCCTTGACTTTGCCTTTATTTTATTTTAGGAGAACAGCTACACAAGAAAAGACTAAATGTAATGTCTAAATGGAAGAGCACAGTGTGTGTGTTTTGTGTCTCCTCTATAGCAGGCTGCATTTGAACACAAAGTGCCAAATCCTTATCCAGTGGAAATCAATATAGCTTGATGGTAGACTTGGTTGTGAATTTTCCAATGAAATGTTTTTTTTTTCATGGTAAAATGCTGATTTGCTGGAAGTGAAATGTTTCACAGAAACATATGGAATTCAATAATAATAAAACAGAAAAAAAGCATTTTGGTAAGGTCAAAAAATTCCATTTTGACATGTTCGGAATGGAATGTTTCAATAGTTTGTTCTATAGCCTGTGTTATACAGGAGGTCAGACTAACTTTGAAATCAGAACAAAACGTTTCAATTTTATTGAAACAAAATGTTTCAATCAACCCAAAATGAATACTTTTTTTGGGGGGGGGGAGAGGGAGGATTTTTTTGTGGGAAATTTTGAACATTTTTGATTCCAGACCAGACAATTTTTTGGAACTCTCAGAATTTCCTGTGAAATGTAAAATCCAGTTCCTGCCCAGCTTTAATTGATTGAAGTCATTGGTGTGATACCAACTTCAACAGCTGAGGATTTGGCCCAATACATAGCTCACTGTGCATCAAGGAGTAGGGATTCCCTCCATCAATAAGGTGCAGTACACAGAGAGAGAGCTTACATACACTACAAAGATATTTAATTCAAATTCTAGAGATGGAGCACCATGGACCGGTGGATTTAAGAATGGAAATAATTTGCCTCTGAAATCTTTGATGCCATGAAAATTTGAAAAGGGTGGTTAATGCAGGTTCCCTTCTAGGATACAATTTAAACCTCCTATTGGACCAATTATTTCATTTTATTGATGCCGTGAAGTTTATTTTATAGTATTTTTATATGAAAGACTCCATTTAATGGTTTATTAATATTGTCAGTGCTGTCTCATTTAGAGACTGAACTGATGAGTACATTGTATAACTCTGTCATAGAAGACTGTAGCATCAAGAGAAGTTATTTGGAACAGTGATATACAGGACTGTGTTGTACTCATTTTAAATATTTCTCTCCCTCTTCTTCCTGTCCAAGCAGCCTTTGCAATGAATCTATTAAGAGGGAAATGGACTGAATATCTCAACCAATGCGAGATGGAACTGATAAAAGCAGAAAGCATGATTTGTATTAAAGAATGAAACACTATAGATTCCATTCATGTGTGTTATGTGAAAAGGCAATTTTGCAACCAGTAAAAATCAGACTCCAAGTATTAAAATATGTCTCTGATATGATGCTCCCTTGGACTAATCTATCCCTTCCTCCCTCCCTGCACTATTTCTCCTTCTATTCACAGGATGCTGTCATTTTCTCTCTTTAATTTTAGAATGAGGGACTTTGTGTCTGCTACAATGGTTCCCAGGATACTTTTTCTGTCCCTATCTCCATCTTCTTTTACTTCAGGCCTCCCTTTCACTCTTTCACCTCAGATGGCTGCTTCTTTCTTGGTCGTAGGCCTGTCCTTTCACTTTTACTTCTCACAGATCTTTCTTTTCCTCCTCTATATCATCCCTCCTGTGCCTGCCAGGTACTTTCCCAGTACTCTACTAATGTAAACACACCTGATTTTGACATGCTTTCTCTCTCTCCTACCTTTCACATAACTTCTTATATATAAGTCAAATTTTCTTACTGCACAATAAAGTTTCAGTTATATAAAGCACATTTATCTGAAACTCTTTATATTTTCAGAGAATAGGCTGGGTTCCCAGGGGGTTCTTCTGAAAAATCAGCTTGCTGAGTGAATGGGGGATGAGTTTCAGTCCTGCTCCAATCTTTCCTCTGTTGACCTTCCCAGCTGAACAGAAAATCTACTTCTCCAGGGCTCCTGAACTCCACAGCAGCAGCTGGGACTTCTGTGGTGCTGATGGTGTGTACTTTACAGCAACTCAGCTTTGAAGAATGGCAGTTTTCCCAAGGAGATCCTAAACTGAGATAGGAAGAAGATGGCAACTTTACTTGGAGCACAACTGTAGGCGTCATCTCTTCTAGCTCTCCCTGCTCCCAAATAGGGGCTTCACCAACATAAGAGAAGGTCCCAAAGCTTGGACATTCTGCAAAAGGTCAATCCTGCAAATGTATAGACCTCAACAGAAGCCCAGATTCAGTGCTGTGGTAATTACAAACATAGCAGGACTGAAGTTCTGCATGACCGAAGTTCTGCTTCTGCAGAGATTTAGAAGCTCCACAGTAGCAAAGCTCCTTAGTATCTGAGAAACTAGCTGGAGGTGCTTTATCATAATCTATGAACAGGCTTTGAAGTCTGATCTGAAGGTAGCTCCCAATATTATTCAGACCTCATTTATCCCTTGGTTTCTCTTCCAAAACTTAGACTATCCCTGTTCTGACTAGAGCTGGTCAAATATTTGACTAAACAACAAAATAATGAATAAAATTCATGAAGGCCACTGTAGATACTTCACGTGCCAGTCGAGAGTGGACCAAGCCAGGAGGAGGAAATCTTGGGTGAGGATGTGGAGGGGGAGGGGAACCCAGAGGCAGAGGATGACTCGGAGGTCAGAGATGCATGCAGCCAGGACCTCTTTTCTACCCCGTAGGAGGCTAGCCAGTCACAGCTGTTGGATCTTGGCGAAGCGCAAACAGGAGAGGAGGCCCCTGGTAAGTGGCTTTGATTTTGGGAATTGCTGAAGTGAGTTGTTGGGGGAAAAAGGGTTGCAGAAAGCAGGCTTGTGTCTCTATGATGCGCATACCACCACATGCCTACCTGAAGGGCAGAACAGCGTGTTGATTCACTCCCTCACTTCATGGGAATCTGCCTCCGAGATCTCCATGAAACTCTCATGGAGATACTGGGCAATCCAGTGCTGCAGGTTCTTTGGCAGAGCTGCTTTGTTTCTTTCCCCGTTAAGGGTAACTTTCCTGCGCCACTCTGCCATCACTGCAGAGGGACCATTGCTGCACACAGGCGAGATGCATAAGGGCCAGGGTGGAAGACTTGGAGAAGATCCTCCCTTGATTCCCTGCTCACCCTCAGCAGTGAGATATCTTCCATAATGACACAGCCTGTGGAAAATATGGGACAGTAATGATTATAAGGGCCCCCTCTACAGTGCTGGCTCTCCCCAAAAGCCACGTGCCCACTGTACAGTACAGTCTGGAAACACTGATTTCCCCTGCCCTTGCAGTTACTCACTATTTTGGGGGTCTTCTGGCTCATGTGTGCTTGCCTGGGGTCAGCCACTTAGTGACAGGTATGTGAATAGTGGCTGTGTTTTAAATCGCTGAATCAGTGGTCTGTGTGCTGCAAACAATACTGCTCGGTAAAATGTTGCATTTTGGCTTCACAGATCTGACCTTGGTAGCCCAGCCTCCCTCTTTGTTATTGCTGGCTGAACGGCTGTGCAGAATTAGAAAGTGGCCACGAAGAACTAAAGAGGACTTTCTGCGTGATGTCATGATGCACTCTACAGCCAAAAAACAAGAATTGAAGAAGTGGTGGGACAGTGAGAAGAGGGACCAAAAGGAGAACTCAGTGTGCCAGAAAGAAGCCATGGAGCATCTCTTAAACGTTATGGAGCACCAAGTGGACACACTCCAGCTACTACTAGCACTGCAAACCAAGTAGCTCCGTGCCCGCCCTCCCCTGCAGCCACTTTCACAAAATTCTTTCTCAGGCGCCCCCAAGACACTGCTAACACACTCTTATCAAACTCCTGGCTCCAGTCTGTACCAACTGCATTCCACTCCTGCCCAGTCACAGTCCAGCCCTGTGGACTCCCAGTACCCACTGCACTCAACATCCATCCCTCGGCAGTTTAGCCTTGCTGAAGTATAGTACCCACTGCACTGTACTCCAAAGGACAAGGCTGAATATGATACCTGGACATATACAAATATTTAACCCTCCCGGGACTCCACCTCCTCCTGGGACCCTCTCTTCCCCCACCCTTCACAGTGCTGATGTGGTTTTTTTGTTTCTCTCTCTTCTCTAGTTGTTGTTTTTTAATAAAAGAATTGTTTTAGTTTGAAAGCAATCTTTATTCCATGAATTGAAACCAAACAGAGCCCTGCAAGTTGCCCAGGCAATTTTCTTAAACCTTCATAGTGCATCGGCTGCACCAATTACAATCACCTCCTAGCATTACAAGCACTGCACTCCCAAGCATAGCAACAATATAAGTGGCTTTCAGGTTCAAATTGCTGCCTCAAGGCATCCCTGATCCTTATGGCCCTGTGCTGTGCCCCTCTAAAAGCCCTGGTCTCTGGCTGTTCAAATTCAACCTCCAGGTGCTGAGCCTCAGCGGTCCAACCCTGAGTGAAGCTTTCACCCTTCCCTTCACAAATATTATGGAGCGTTCAGCACGCAGCTATAAGCATAGGAATATTGTCATCAGCCAGGTCCAGCCTCCCATATAGGCAGCAACAGCGGGCCTTTAAACGGCCAAAAGCGCATTCAGCACTTACTCAGCCTGTTGTTGAACTGCTCCTTGCTGCTGTCAAGATTCCTTGTGTATGGCTTCATAAGCCATGGCATTAAGGGGTAGGCAGGGTCATATCTCAGGATCATAATGGGCATTTTGACTTCCCCTATGGTGATCTTCTGGTCTGGGAAGAAAGTCCCTGCTTGCAGCTTCCTGAACAGGCCAGTGTTCCGAAAGATGCTTGCGTCATGCACCTTTCCAGACTAGTCTGCATTAATGCCCATGGTGATCCACAAGTGCCATAGAGAACCAAAGAGAAATACCCCTTCCGATTAATATACTCAGTGGCTAGGTGTTCTGGAATATGCATGCCATCTATCACCCCTCTACAGTTAGGGAAGCCCATTTGTGCAAAGCCATCCACAATGTAATGCACGTTGCCCAGAGTCATGGTCTTTTGAAGCAGGATGCGATTAATGGCCCTGCACACTTCCATCAACATGCGTCCAACGGTTGACTTTCCCACTCCGAACTGGTTAGTGACCGATTGGTAGCAGTCTGGAGTAGCCAGCTTCCACAGTGCAATCACCATGTGCTTCTCAAATGACAGGGCAGCTCTCATTCTCATGTCCTTCTGAAGGGCTAGGAAGAGCTCATCACACAGTCCCATGAATGTGGCTTTCCTCATGTTAAAGTTCTGCAGCCACTGCTCATCATCCCAGGCATGCATCACAATGTGATCCCACCACCCAGTGCTTGTTTCCTGAGCCCAAAAGCAGCGTTCCACTGTGGTCAACACCTCCGTGAATGCCACAAGCAATCTCGTGTCATAGCTATTATGCGTGATGCAATCAATGTTAAACTCCTCTTGCCTTTGTAGTTTAAGGAATAACTCCACTGCCACTCGTGATGTATTAGTGAGAGCGAGCAGCATATCGGTCAAAAGTGCGGGATCCAGTCCTGTAGATTGAAGAGGCAGAGCACACAGTATACAAACCATTGAAAGATGGCTCTAAATGCAGATGGAAGCACAGGGATTGCTGGGATGTGAAGCAATGCATCACGGGGCATTGAGGCAGGAACCAGGATGCCCCGCGACCCCCTCTGCCTTCCCACAACTCTTAGCGGCAGAAGAGGTGCTCTGGGATAGCTGCCGAGAGTGCACCACTCTGAATACCGCTGCAAGTGCCGCAAGTGTGAACATGCTATTGCGCAGGCAGCTGACAGTGTGAACACACAACAGCGGTTTCCCTTCAGTGCTCTCTGAGTGGCGCTGTAACTACTGGCAGTGTAGACATACCCGTAGTGTAGACTGGCCTTGAGACTACAGCAAACAGTCATTTAACAAAAGTTTCAGAAAAAGAATACACTGTTGAAAATTGTGTAGAAACAAATTTATAGACTCTTTCCAAAGATTCAGATACATTCAGTAATGCGAGTAAATTTCAAGTCTGCAAAGTTCAATTGTGTTTGAAATATAGGCAAATTGCATCTGCGGCAGGAGAGAAATATAGCATTAAGTATGTAGCTTTGCTGTGCAACAGTTTAGAACCTGAAGTGATAACTGCTATCTCCAATTGGAATCACAGGTGTAATTTTTAAGCACAAAGTAATGATTATCCACTGTGGAATTTGGCCTAGACACTCTGTAGCGGGGTGGTCACCCTCTCCTGCCCTGAGGGGTTTAAAGACAGCCCTGGGAGAGGGCTGTTGCAGGGGGAAGCAGCTACTAAGTTGATTGGGGAAGCAGCCGCAGCTGGGCCACACCCCAATCAGACCTCAGCTGGCCCTATATAAGAGGCTGGGAGCCAGGAGCTCATCAGTCTCTCTCTAGCTGTAGAGGGAGATGGACCTGGCTGCAGGGACCTTAGTAGAGTACCTGAGTGGAGCAGGGCTGGGGAAAGGCAGAGGTGCTGGGGAGCTCCAGCCTGGAAAACCCCAGGCTGCAGCCTAGCAGAAGGACAACGGGTACTGTGGGTTGCAGAGGGCAGCCCAGGGGTAGGCAAAGGCATCAGGTCCAAACCCAACCTTGCTGGTGATGAGTAGGCTGATACTGCAGTCTGCCCCAGGGAGCGGGGGCTAGGTGATGACTGGTACAGAGCCTTATACAGAGGTGAGGTGGTGATAGTGGGTGGGGGCTCCCCAGGGCGGGGAGACCCTGAGAGAAAGGGGCTATTGCCAAGGGGCAGCACCCCTGATAATGGGGCACCAGGTCCGGGAGGGACACAGGGGGGCCAAGCGGCAGGGAACACAGGCCTGCAGAAGGCGCTCCGGAGGCTGGATGAGCTAACTCCCAGAGACAACCAGCAAGAGGCACTGCAGGGGTGAGTCCCGCATCGCTACACATTCCTACTCTTGCACAAAGTTGTTTCATCTTTAACACAAATGGTCATGCTCTTGGTTTTGAATCTCATCTGGAAGACTGAAAGACACCAGCAAAGTATCCACTAACAGAATGTTTGGTCATTTCCATTTGTCCAGTACTGTCTCAGAGGAAAGAGTACCACCTACTGAATTATCTACACCACTTCCCACTACATTTAAGTCTTTTTTGGACAGCTTCCATTCATCTAATGACCAATGGCTTCAACCCTTTTTTTAGCTTCTGATCTCTTGACAGGTTCTGAACCTCTGATGTGGTTGTATTACTGGAAGACTATTAGATATGCCCCAATCTTTTTTTAAAGATATTTTAAGATTCAGTACCATTCTTCTTAAAAGATAATTACTAGAGCACTGTAGCAAACAATAGTCTATGGAAAGATACATAATTTCAATTGGGATCACAGCATTCTATGGTTATTTGGAGAATCTTGTTTAGGATTCCGGTGACTACCTCAAGAAGTAAACTAAATTAATGTAGCCAGCCACATCATTGCAAAACATTTTATTTGAGAATGTATTAGAGAATCAATTATTCTGCTAGCTATTGTAGCTACTGTAATATATGTCAGCTCTCTGTTAGAAATACCTACTGTCTGTGCATATATATACACGAGTCAATGTAATATAAAACTGTAATCAGCTGGGACTTGCTCCATACTTTAGATTACTGAACTATCAGTTGCACTACATTAAAATAGAACTTAATCTGGTTTTTAATCTCAAAGGAAAAGCAGCCATCGTAAATTTTTTACAGATAACTGCTAAGGAAAATAGTTCACCCTTATGTGGTCGAAACAGTCAGATCAGCTTTTGGAACATGGAGGATATTTCTACACTCTAGTCTGGCCTTACACTTGGGTCTGATCATGACCTCAGCATCATTATGGAGGTAGTCATTCAGAACTCTTTGGTACTAGATTCACTGCCTATAAATAGCTAACTACTTCTTCCCAGAGGAGGCAAGCTCTAAAGAAGTAGTAATTTGAAAACCCAACCATTTTCTAGCACAAGCATAATTATAAAAATAAAAGAGGCTGAGGGAAATGAAATTGATTAATACACTAGCTCATATAGTAAAACCATAATTACTAGATAAGGAATAACCCCGTCTTCATTGTTCCGTTTTATCCCCTAATTTACGATTACTCCAGACACTATTATATCAGAGGAAATAACAAATTAAATAGAGAAACAACAGTGTCTAGGAGGAAAGCAAAGGACTGAGAATCAAGACACCTGGGATCTCTTCCTGGCTTTGTCAACAGCTCACTCTGTCACCTTGGGTGTGTTGTTTAACCTCTCTGAGCCTAAATTTCCCCATGGGGTTGATAGTGCTTACCCAACTTTGCAAAGCACTTTGAGCTCCTAAGATGAAAGTCACTATATCAATTCAAAGATGTATTTTATTAATAACTGTACAATTTCCTGTGCATTAAATTCCACTAGCATTAATGAAAGTGTTATGTGCACCTGGAGATGTGAACAAACTTTAAATGATAATGTTAATGAGCTAAATGTGTTCATCCATTCATAGGAGAACTAGATGAAGTAATAGCTGAAACCTGAGCTAAATAACTCCATAGAAAACAGCTTACTTATTAGCCAAAGCTATGGTTATGACTGAGTTAACAGGAAACTCCATTAGGTTATTAATTCACTGAAGCAACTGATTTGATAGTTTCCAGAAATAATCTTGTTAAATTAGGGTTTTTTCATGAATGGAAGAAAATCTGAAACAGTACAGATGAAACAAGTAGTCAAGACATCTATATTTGCTGTGGTTATAAAAAGGAGCGTGATTTCTGACAACCATTCGTGAATCTGATTACAGGGCTGTGGGTACTGGCTCAGTATCTGGAACCTAACATATAGTTAGGAGTCAGTAACTGTGAAGTTTTCCTTAGTATCTATTGAGCCATAGCTTACTGCACTGCATGTACCTGGTACACGTTTCTTTAAGTATATATTGTGAGGCATTATAGGGGCAAAAAAGGAGAGCTCCTACCATTAGAACAGGAATTCAGACAATAAGGTTTCTTGTGGATTAAAGGGTAAAACATTTATATAATCTTACTCTTCTGAAGTGGGCTATATTTTTTTCACTCATGAATTGTCAAGATCTCTCTTACATATGAGCAGGGATCCTAGTTTTCCATGATAAAAAAACCCCAAAATTCTCTGATTAAAAAGACAACATACAAATCTGCATTTTCCCATGATTAAAATGAAAGGCTGAACTTTAGTTTCCCTAGCCACAATATATAGGTATCAGCTGAACACAATGTTTTACTGATATACAAGAGAACCCCTTTTATCGCAGCCTCATTATCCTGCTCTCTATAGTAACCAAACTACCAGCTGCCGGGTGCTGACAGTGGCTGGGGCTCGGGAGGGCTGCAGCTGGGGCTCAGGCGGTGTGCCCCCACCACCCATGGTTGACCCACTGAGCCCCAGCTGCCTGGGGCGGACCTGTCCAGCCACTGTCAGCCTTGGGTGGCTGGTGGTTCGGTTAACATGGAGAGCCGGATAATGGAGGCTGGGATAAATGGGGTTCTACTGTGTATACTTTATTTTTTTTGCAAAATGTAAAAACTAAACGTTATCTGTAAAAACACAAATTCCACATTTTTTCCTTGGCAAAGGGATTTCTAGGGTCCCTGCATATGAGGGATCCCTGGATGGTTGCAGAGTTGGCACAGAGTTGCGTGCTTCTGCAGACTAGCGTAGGGGACATTCCTCAGGGAAATTGGGGATGGCCAGGGTACATTGGATGCTCCAGATATCCCTGATTGTCAAAACAGCACGGACGTATTGGCTGCAGGCTGCCCGGCACAACTTATAGCTGGGTGTGCTGCTTCAATTTTCTCTGGGGATCAGGCACTGGACAGACCCAGAACCTGAAGATCATAAAGGTAGCTGAAGCCTCCTTTGCCTTCCCCCATTCCCAAATACTGTGCCAGGCACAGCTGAGCTGTACTAGAGAATCTGGGTAGAACTTCTCTGCAATGTCCTTTTTCTCTCCTTAACTGGTCCTTTCACTCCTTTGTAGTATAGCAGACCCACCGACTGTCTCTCAGGCTTCTTGGTTGTGATATATTTAATGGATTTCTTGTTTGTTTTTATGTCTGCAAACTGCCATTCATATCCCTTCTTAGCCATTCTAATTTCCATATTACCTGCCACAGTTTATGTTCCTTTCTATTGACTTCAGAGGGGCAAAGGCAAAATTTCCATATTTCCCTTTTCTGAAGGATAGTTGGCTCAAACATCTTGCATCATGTAAGCACGTCAGGGCTGGGTTTTTTGTTTTGTTTTGTATTTTTACTATCTTGTTTCCCTCTGCTCCTGTGCTGCTTCCTCATCGCACTCTTTGAAGTCTTGGGGAGTGGCTAAAAATGTTCACCTCCTGTGACTGTGAATGATCATAAAGCCAAAAGCCCACTTGACTCAAGTCCATATGCTAGTGTAATACACCCTCAGCTGCTGTATTTCTTCTCTTGTCAACTGCAAAAGGAGCTTAAAATCTTTAGGATAAATCAACTTGTGAGCTAGAATATTATTAGTGGATGACAAACACATTTTCTTTCACCATCAGTTAGCGGGCAATCAGGCTGGACTTTCTCTCTGGTTTCATCGAAGGCCTAAGTAAAAGAAAAACTTTAGCATTTTCCTTCAGTCAGTCTTTTTTTCTAATTCTCTGTCTCATTTTTCATACTAAGCCTGAGTTTGAACTTTTAAACAAATGCAAGGTAGACAACTGATCATATATGAAGTCAGATAAGGACATATGTTTTCCAAACTTATGCTTTATCTTCATTTATTTGTATTTTTTGCTTACATAAATATCTAGTTCTTCTTGTTGCAAGCTTTGTCAAAGGAAATGTATTATACATTAGGGTGACTTTAAACAGAGCATGTTCAAGTTACTGCATAAAGTTTTACAACTTATGCATTTCCATTTATATCTAAAATTGATTTCCTTCAGGAAGGATGTACTGAACCTCTTGACATATTTTACAAGGAATATCAACTTCAGCATCAAGTATATGACCTATGACTGAGCAGTAGATAAATATACAGAAAACAGGAGAGTCCTATACGCTCAGTTAATGATCTTAAACAAAGCATTAAAAGGATACATTGAACGAGGACGAAATTTCAGAGCATGTCTGGAGAAAAGGAATGTTCCCACTGATAAATGATACCTATTTTCTGATGAGTTTTCTGTATTTTCTAGCCAAAAATGTCATTCCCCAAATAATAATGTCAAAGCAATTCCTGTCCAAAGATTCTAAATAAATTTAAACCTACATGACTATCAGCAGTTCATAAAATTTCTGTACTGCTTTCTACTTCAGTTTTAATGGTAGAATTGAGATCTCTTGTATCCATTACCTATGTTGTAATTCCTATATAGTCTATTTACATAATGTCTCCAAGACTGACCAAAAATGGCTGCTGATTGAAATCAGGTAGCATGTCCATAATAAACTACATGTAGCCCCTTCTGTGGTTTTATTTTACTGTGTAATGGTACTTAATTCCACATAAAGATGGAGTCTAAGTTACTTAGAGCAGAGTACTGGAAAATACACTATAGTTGTGTCATCTACAGGAAACCATTTTTACGTAAACAAAAGTATATCCACTGTATATCCCAATGAAGTGCTCTAAACCCCTTTGTTAGGTATGGAACTTAAAAACTTCTCCCCCTACAGCCCCAGAGGGCTCTCTGGTTGGTTCAGCACATTAATACTACTATACTAGGTAATCTCAGCCAGCAACCAGCTGGAAAAGAGTGATATGTGGGACAGTTTGGGTAGATGTTTCTCTGAGATCCTTCTAGTGAAGTGCTCTGGACACAACCTGGAGTGGATAAAATCAAATAAAAATGGAGTTAGCTACATTAGGCCCTGATACTGGAAAATTTACATGTGGGCTTAACTTTATGCCTTGTGAGTGATTTCAATGGGAGCACTCACACAATATAGAGTCATTGATCTCTTGTATAACACAGGCCGTAGGACTTCCCTGAATTAATTCCTGTAGCGTTAAGCTTGTGTGTAAGTATTTGCAGGATTTTATAAATTATTATTTATAATATGGGTAACTGAGTTATTTTTAACCTTCAGCCTTAACATACTCTTTGGAAAGAATGTACTGATATTGTACTTACAGCACTACCTTTATAAAGCTCCAATTTGACATTAATGGTTAGATTTTGAAAAACCGAGTCTTTTTGGATTACCACATTATATTATATCTCATTTACTGGTTAAACCATGTAACACTTTCCCACTGCAATGGGAACACCTGCTAGCAAAGCTGTTTAACTGCAAGTTTCCCTATTGCTCAATTCAACTAACAAGCTGTTTTAAACGGCCTCCTAACGTCTGTGTAACACAAGTGATTTTTTCCTGTCCACTCTTGGGGCACATTGTGGAGAGCTATTCATCAGTTATTAGGGTTTTGTTTTCTCCCCTACAGAGAAACCAGCTATGAATGCTAGAGGAACTTAAAGCAACAAATCTAACTTTTACTGTAATGCAAGTAACAGAAATATACATCCATAGAAAATAGCTGAGGATCTAAGATATCACAAATCTCAATTTTAATACATATATGTGTCAATTTTCAATGTTAATAGCTTTTAATAATAGCTCCTAGCTTTTAGCATCTTGTACAGTAATTCTGGAT
Organism: Terrapene triunguis; assembly: GCF_002925995.2. NCBI lineage: Eukaryota > Metazoa > Chordata > Testudines > Emydidae > Terrapene > Terrapene triunguis. The sequence goes on from NW_020664561.1 coordinate 43,080,162, forward strand.
ACTGCAGTAAACTAGTTTTATTAATAAAATAAATGATAAGTAAAATAAATGCATAGCTCCTGCTAGTCATTTTCAAAACTAACAGTTACAAGTCATTTAACTTTTTAATACTACTCTCTATCTTTTTACAGCAGCATATATAACACATGCACGATGAATCCTATCTGCAAAGCATTTGTTTACCAAGAAATTCTGGAATGTAAACTACATTTCTGAGCATTAATGTCTCTTAAATGACACCACTTAGACATGCATAAGTGTGATTCATGTTTGAAGACAGTTCACCTCACACAGAGTGATGTACTGTCACTCTTCCATTCATTCGAAATGCAGTATCTATAAGGATTTAGAGAATAGACATCACCATAAATCAATGTTATTGGACTATATTTTCAAACAAAACATTTTACAGACACAGGCATCCCACATTCCATACTGATCATGAAACACTTGCATGAAGGTCAGACAAAGTCAGCAACAACTTATGGATTAATTTTCTGTAAGAAATAAAAGAAACCTGCATTTTTGGGAGTACATTAATAGCAGCTTAAATCTATGCAAGTTTCTAATGTGGAATTCCTAATGGTCTTAAGAGCTTTGTAAAAGCTGTAAAACAAACAGCATTATGGGGATATGTAAGTACTTGAAGTTGTCTTTTCTGATGAAGCTCAGAAGAGACACAAGAACTATGCTGGCTTACATCATTGCTTTGTAAAGCATAAAGTAATATTAAGGGTCAAAATTTACTAAGTGTAAACTGTGATTCATTTGTAGACATTTGCTATATTTGTATTCATCTAAGAAATATAGAAGAAAATCCAATGTACTGAAACAAGCTGACTCTGATATGCCTTAGAGACCTGGTTGTTTGGTAGATACAGTTATCTACAGTTGATATCCCCTCTTTCTCAGTTTTGTTTAGCAGAAATACTGCACTATGGCATGTCAGAGAGGCTTAGGTCTACCAGTTCTTGATACAGAGCTAGACTGTGCAATATAGGCACTACCCTGAGTGGCAGTGCTGCAGGTAAGGAGTGACTGTTTCCCTGGGCAGCTTGGTGGGTTGGAAGGAGCACAGTCTAGGCCATCCTTTAGGGCTGTGTACCCTGCTCATCCCAGTACACCTGGCACATGTTACCCTGCCTTGATGAACATAATTTGTTGGGGAAGAGTCAACATGGTTTTTGTAAAGGGAAATCATGTCTCACCAATCTTCTAAATTCTTTGAGGGGGTAAACAGGCATGTGGACAAGGGGGATCCAGTGGATATAGTGTACTTAGATTTTCAGAAAGCCTTTTACCAGGTCCATCACCAAAGGCTCTTAAGTCATGGGGTAAGAGGGAAGGTCCTCTCATGGATCAGTAACTGTTTAAAGGATAGGAAACAAAGGGTAGGAATAAATTGTCAGTTTTCTGAATGGAGAGAGGTAAATAATGGTGTCCCCCAGGGCTCTGTACTATTCAACGTATTCATAAATCATCTGGAAAAAGGGGTAAACAGTGAGGTGGCAAAATTTGCAGATGATACAAAACTACTCTAGATAGATAAGTCCAAAGCAAACTGTGAAGAGCTACAAAGGGATCTCACAAAACTGGGTGACTGGACAACAAAATGGTAGATGAAATGCAATGGTGATAAATGCAAAGTAATGCACATTGGAAAATGATGGGGTCTAAATTAGCTGTTACCACTCAAGAAAGAGATCTTGGAGTCATTGTGGATAGTTCTCTGAAAACATCCATTCAATGTGCAGTGGCAGTCAAAAAAAGCAAACAGAATGGTGGGATTTATTAAGAAAGAAAATATATTGACTATATATAAATCCATGGTATGCCCACATCTTGAATACTGCATGCAGATGTGGTCGCGCCATCTCAAAAAAGATATATTAGAATTGGAAAAGGTTCAGAAAAGGGCAACAAAAATTATTAAGGGGTATGGAATAGCTTCTGTATGAGGAGAGATTAATAAGATTGGGACTTTTCAGCTTGGAAAAAGAGACAATTAAGGGGGGATATGATAGAGGTCTATAAAATCATGACTGGTATGGAGAAAGTAAATAAGGAAGTGTTATTTATTCCTTCTCATAAAAGAAGAACTAGGGGGCACCCAATGAAATTAATAGATAGCAGGTTTAAAACAAACAAAAGGAAGTATTTCTTCACCCAATGCACAACCTGTGGTACTCTTTGCCAGAGGATGTTGTGAAGGCCAAGACTTTAACAGGGTTAAAAAAAGAACTAGATAAATTCATGGACAATAGGTCCATCAATGGGTATTAGCCAGGATGGGCAGGGATGGTGTCCCTAGGCTCTGTTTGCCAGAAGCTGGGAATGGGCGACAGGGGGTGGATCACTTGATGATTACCTGTTCTGTTCATTCCCTCTGGGGTATCTGGCATTGGCCACTGTTGGAAGAGAGGATACTGGGCTAGATGGTCTGACCCTCTATGGCCATTCTTATGTTCTTATGCCTTCTGTCCACCCCCATTGGGGCAATGTGCAGCCCTGGTGATTTAAGAAGACTTTGTGCTTATTGAACTATGAGGGCCATCATCCTGGCCGACACCAAAGACTGAATTGGGGACCTCTAGAGCTAAAAAAGCATAAGCTAGCTCAAGCTGTAATGACTTAAGTAGCTAATGTCCATAATAGATCAAGTACAGAAGAGGAACCTGTAACGCACACTCTGCAGTGAGTTACATAAACACAAAGGTTGTGATTATCCTTGGGTCTTTTATGAGGCATGCAAGAAAAGCCTTTTTGTGCCCCCACCTCATGTATCTGTGAAAGGGACAGGAACCCATCTGGCCCATAATAAGCAATGTGATGTCTATGAAGCCACTGGCATGTTGCACCAGGGCAAAACATGCTGACTGCGGAAAACACAGTTCAAAATATGGTATGATCAAAGGACAACTGCAAAATCAACTTTCCTTAAAGGCAATTACAAATAATAATATAAGATGGTATCCAAATAAATTGTTGGATCTTGGAAGACAAAGGTGAGTTAATTTCAATTTTTGTTTAGCACAAGCTTAGTTGAATGTTTAAGTCTACACATAAAGGCCTGAAAGGGTAGAGGAATACAAAGAGCTCACTGTGTTTTTGTTTAAAAAGAACTTTAGTTCCTCTTTAAAGATTTTGGACCAGATATTCAGCCGCACCAGAGTTGCCAGGGCTGCTCTTAAGTTTTGTATTTGTTATAGCCTTCTAGAAGCCACTGCATGGAAGGAATCCTCAACTTGCCTGTTAATGTGGCTTTCTAGGCCATTAGTGCTGCTGGAACAGAGACCAGGATCTGACCATTACAATTTGATCAAACAACAATTTCAACTTGTATATAATAACCAAGGGTAAGATGCCTACAAAAGTTTTCAGGTCAGATAGTCGCCTCTGAACCATGAGAAGGGAAGAAGCCTTGAGTATTATAGCACCTTCACTACCTTTGTATGTTTTGCCAAACTGTTCGGCAGACATCTTGGGATATGAAAGAATAAATAATTTACTATACACTAATAATAAAAAGAATCAATTACTCTAAAATGAAAATGTTCTGTTGCATAATGAAATGCATATACTGCAATTTAATAAATGTTCTGATTGGTGTAGTACATAATTTTTTAAAGGAAAAATGCATTACACTGCAAGTAAAGAAATTAATCACATCCTGAAATTCACATGTTATATGCTGATCAAATCCATCTCTTACATGCTCACTTATGCCACATAATATAGAGAAAGTGGCCATCATCAATCATGTCTTACTCTAGCCCCATCTCCAAATTCTACCTCTTCTGGATCATTTGGAAATAGCAGTAATAATGATCAGACCTGTAATTACAGAGCGAAGTATGTATACTGAGTTCCAGTGGGCATAATGAAGTATACTTTTCATCCCAATATCAATTTGGTGTAAAATGAAGTGCTAGTTATAGAATATCTACTGTGTACAATATTGTTGTACCTATGTATTGTAAGAATCCAAAAGGCACACACACAGCACTATAAATTTTAAAATATCACTCTTTCGGGAAGTTAATGCTAAACATCATAGGAAATTATCATGCTATTTGGCGATCGCGAGCCTGATTCGCCATCCTCTGACACATGCTAATCTAGAGTAACTACATTGAAGTAAACGCTCCACTGATGTAAACAGTGTAAGCTGAAGGAGAATCCTGGACAGGACTATATCTGGGTATGTTTAACAACTTGTACTATAACCCTATTGACTTCACTTTTAGCAGCAAAGAGTCCTGTGGCACCTTATAGACTAACAGACGTATTGGAGCATGAGCTTTCATGGGTGAATACCCACTTCGTCGGATTCACCCACGAAAGCTCATGCTCCAATACGTCTGTTAGTCTATAAGGTGCCACGGGACTCTTTGCTGCTTTTACAGATCCAGACTAGCACGGCTACCCCTCTGATACTTCACTTTTAGAGCATCCCATTGAGAAGCGTCAGGTTGTGACGGAGCAGGGAGTGGGGTGGATTTGACCTGGGAATGTTGCAGGGGAGTTACATTGGGGATGGGGGACTTCCCTTGAAGGAAGATCTCTGAGCTGTAACCTGAGCCAGGAGGGGGGTTGGGAGAAGTGACACCTTCTGGCCGGAAGACTGGACAAAGGAGAGGAGGAGCTGGGGGGAGGGGGAAGAGAGCTGCTGGAGGAGTTTTTGCTTTCAGTCTTGGGCTGGGTGGTGCAACGCAGGGAACCCCAAGCTGGAGTCTAAGCTCCCTAAACCCCCCAGAAGGACTTGATTGAGGGGTTCTGGCTGTACCTACACACTCTGCTTGGGACTGTGTTCCTGTCATCTAATAAACCTTCTGTTTTACTGGCTGGCTGAGAGTCACGGTGAATCTCAGGAAGAGGGGTGCAGGGCCCTGACTCCCCCACACTCCATGACACAGGTCAATCCCCATTAACAGACTATTTTGCATTATGTCTCAGTCTGTGCTATAAAATCCACTAGTTCTGTTCAACTGTGCTCTGTATAAAGCAGTAGTAGTGAACTTATTCCTGAATTAGCATGCAATGACAATTGTATTGGCCTTAGCCTTGGGCAGTGTTCTGGATCTCAGGGCCAGCAGCTGGACATTACAATCATCTTAAAGCATGGAACCTTACAAACAACTATATACAAGAAACTCACAGATCCTCAAATTTACCTTCACAGAGCCAGTAAACATCCCAAACACACCAATAAATCTCTTATCTACAGCCAGGCACTCAGATATCACAGACTATATTCCAAAGAGAAAGTCTGGGATACATATAACACACCTAAAACACACTGCCTTCATGAAACTAGGACACTCCATCAGGGAAGTAGATCGCATCATGGAACAGGCCACCCAAATACCTTGAGAGAACCTGCTTCAATACAGAAAGAAAAATCCTTTGACCGCACACCCCGAGTTGTTACCTACCACCCTATGCTGAAGCCTGTAAAGAAATCTTTCTTGAACACCCTCATGTGGCCTTCAAACAAACCCCACAACCTCACCAAGCTCATCATCAGGCACAAGCTCGTCATAGACCAGGAAACACCAACTTAAAGTAGCACCAGACACTGCCATAACAAGTGAGAAACCTGCAGACGTATATCAACTGCTACAATGATCAATACACCTTTCAGGATTCATGGGTCTTACACGTGCCTATCATAACATGTGGGGGTATCTCAGCCAGTGCACAAAATGCCCCAATAACAATCACTATGCATCCAAATGAACTCACACAGAAAAATGATATTACCTGTGGGTGATATCACAAAGTGATCACTGCATATCTGACCTCAGTCCTTGTCCTCAAAGGAAACCTTTTCACAACACTTTCAAAAGCAAGCCTGGGAGCTTAAATTCATAACTCTTCTAAACACTAACAATCATGGACTTAGGTATACTCTCCTGCCGACATAGCACTGTGCACACTACCATTTATGCTGGCTAAACTTATGTCACTCAGGGTGTGTTTTTTCACACTCCTGAGCAACATAAGTTTTGCAGACATAAGTGGTAGTATAGACATGACCTTATTAAAGACACTGGATTCATGGTTCATTACAACAATCTGTAACTCAGGCCTTGGCTACACTTGCAGATGTACAGCGCTGTGAGTTAAACCTGACTTTGTGCAGCTGAGTAGGGAAAGCGCTCCAGTCTGTCCACACTGACAGCTGCCCAGCGCACTGTCGTGGCCACATTTGCGGCAATTGCAACGCTATTGGGAGCGGTGCATTATGGGCAGCTATCCCACAGAGCACATTTTCCCATTCTGGCGCCGTGGGTTGTGGGAAGGGGGCGTGGGTGTGGGTGATTCTGGGTCCTGTCCCAATGCCCCGTGATGCATCGCTTCGCATCCCAGAAATCCCTTTGTTTCCATCCACCTTTGGCGCCATCTTTCAACCGTTTCTGTGCAGCGCAATCTGTCTGCGGGAATTGGAGTCCGAACTGCTGAGGCGTATGCTGACGAGTCTCGCCAGCACATCACGTTTGGCTGTCGAACTATTCCTTAAGATCCAAAGTGACAGTGAGAGTGAGGGTGAAGAGTCCGACGATGCTATCGAGCCGCGTAACGCGTACGACACGAAATTGCTTGTGGCATTCACAGACATGCTCAGCACCGTGGAATGCCGCTTTTGGGCTCGGGAAACAGCACTGAGTGGTGGGATCACATCATCATGGAAGTCTGGGATGACGAGCAGTGGCTGCAGAACTTTCGGATGAGAAAAGCCACTTTCATGGGACTGTGTGAGGAGCTTGCCCCCACCCTGCGGCGCAAGGACACGAGATTGAGAGCTGCCCTGCCAGTGGAGAAGCGGGTGACTATTGCAATCTGGAAGCTGGCAACTCCAGACAGCTACCGGTCGGTCGCAAACCAGTTTGGAGTGGGAAAGTCGACCGTTGGAATCGTGTTGATGCAAGTTTGCAAGGCCATTAATCGCATCCTACTCAGAAGAACCGTGACTCTGGGTAATGTGCAGGAAATAGTGGATGGCTTTGCACAAACGGGTGCACATTCCTATTCTGGCACCACTACCACCTAGGATCCGAGTACATTAATCGGAAGGGGTATTTCTCTATGGTTCTCCAGGCGCTTGTGGATGACTGTGGGCGTTTCACTGACATTAACACAGGCTGGCTCGGAAAGGTGCATGACGCACGCATCTTTCGGAACACTTGGCTGTTCAGGAAGATGCAGGCTGGGACTTTTTTCCCAGAGCGGAAGATCATGGTAGGGGAAGTTGAAATGCCCATTGTCATCCTTGGAGATCCCACTTACCTGTTAATGCCGTGACTCATGAAACCCTACACAGGGAGCCTTGACAGCAGCAAGGAACGGTTCAACTACAGGCTGAGCCGGTGCCGAATGCCTGTGGAGTGTGCCTTCGGCTGTTTAAAGGGCCGCTGGTGATCTCTGTATGGGAAGATGGACTTGGCCGAAAACAGCATCCCCGCGTTATATCCGCGTGCTGTGCCCTCCATAATATTTGTGAAGGGAAGGGTGAAAGCTTCCCTTAGGCATGGACCTCTGAGGTTCAACACCTGGAGGCTGAATTTGCACAGCCAGAGAGCAGGGCTATTACAGGGGCCCAGTGCGGGGCTGCAAGGATTAGGGATGCCTTGAGGGAGCAATTTGAGGCTGAAAACCAGCAGTGATATCTGGTGCCCTGCACGGGAGTGAAGTGCAGTAGTTCCAATCTTTAGGAATCAGTGTTTGCTAAGCAGACAAGCAGACTTGCAGTGCCTGTTTATTTCCTGGGCTAAGGAATCTTTTACTTTATGCAATAATAAAGAATGTTTTCAAAGCCAAAAAATCCATTTATTGAAAAGAAACAAGGGGGTGGAGTGGGGAACAGTACAATCACAGATTCGCGTATGTCCTGTCTGGTGTGCTGTGCAGTGAGTGCTGCACTTCAGGACAGCTATACTGCATGGTGATGGGGGTTGATTGCAGAGGGTAAGGGTCGTGGTTTTCAGGGCTGGGTGGTGAAGACACTGGTGTTGGAGGCAGCGGGTGGCGTGAAGAACACAGAAGTTGGGGAAAGTGGGTTGGAGGTGACAGTAGGGCACAACGGAAAGAGTTTTGGGACAAGGGATGTGGGGAGGGGTGGCGTTTCCATTTGCGGTACTGCTCCTCTTTCTGCATGGCTACCAGCTCCTGGATAGCGTCTGCTTGGTGCTTCAGGATGCTTATGAGCCTATCAGTGCTTTGCCGCCGGTGCGCTGCGTTTTCCTGGAGGATCCTGCTTTCTCTCTCCCTCCAGTTCTGTGCTTTCTCATTCTCTTTAATAGATTGTCGCATCACTTCTTGCAGCATGTCTTCTTTGCTTTTTCGCAGTCTCTTCCTGAGTCTTTGCAGTCTCTGAGCAGGCGATAAGAGGGACGGCTGAGGTCTCAAGGTTGATGCAGCTGTATAGGCAAAATGCAACATTTAACAGAGGCAGCATTGTTTATACCAGACAGAGTAATGATTCCCCCCGCACTTAAGGAGTAGAAAACACACAGAGTCTACACAATAGCATAATTTTCCCGTCTGAAACAGAGCACACATATCCCACAGGAGCCTCAAAATGGTGAGTAAGGGGGACTGATTGTTTCAGAGCTGCACTGTCCTCTGGGTTTCTGTGCCTTGGGGAGAGCCAACAGCTTCAGGGGGCACCTACACTGAACACTGTCCCAACATTTTCCACAGGAGTTCGTCCTGGACGATATCTCGCTGCTGAGGGTGACCTGGGAAGCAAGGGAGGGTCTTCTACTGCAATGTGGCTTCCGCCCTGGCCCATATGCAGCTTGCCTGTGTCAATGGTCCCCCCGCCCCTCGCGGCACAGTGGCGCGGACACGTTAGCCTGGCTGGGACAAGGACCACGGTGGCTCTCCCGATAAACCTGCACAAGCGCATTGCACACATTCTGGATGAGACATTCGAGGAGAAGAGCAGCTAGTCCAATAGAGAGAGGGGAGGAGTTGATGGAGACAGCATCAATACTGAGCCCCGGGAGGATACAGGAGGGCACTAGGGGGACTATAAGGGAAAATAGAAACAGACAGGAGTTACGACTACAGGGAACAGGGGATAGATTAGTAGATCGCACTGTCACCAGGCAAAGGCAGGTTTATGTGATTGGGGACTCCTTACTGAGGAGGTTAGACAGGCCTGTGACCAGGGCAGACCCAGAAAACAGAAGGGTGTGCTGTCTACCGGGTGCTAAGATACGGGATGTGGACCTGCGGTTGAAAAGGGTCCTAAAAGGAGCAGGTAAGAACCCCTTGATCATCCTTCACGTAGGAACGAATGACACGGCTAGGTTCTCGCTAGAATGAATCAAGGGAGATTATGCCAGGCTGGGGAGGACGCTTAAGGAAGTTGAGGCTCAGATTATCTTCAGTGGGATTATGCCTATTCCTAGAGAAGCACAGCAAAGGGCTGACAGAATTGTGAGGATAAATAGCTGGCAAAGGGAGTGGTGCTATAAGGAGGGCTTTGGGATGTATGGCCACTGGGAGGCTTTCGGGGACAGACAGCTGTTCTCATGGGATGGACTTCACCTGAGTAGGGGAAGGAAATAGACTTCTGGGAGGGAGGCTGGCTCATCTCATCAAAAGGGCTTTAAACTAGGAATTTGGGGGAGACGGTTGGGAGATGTCCAGTTAATCTCCACGCCAGATTCCAACACTGAAAAGGAGGGTGAAGAGATAAGCACAGATATAGGTAGGGGTAAGGGATTGGACATAAGAAGGAGGGGGCAGATGGACAGTACGGGGTCCGTACCAAATTGCATAACTAAGGGGAGAAAGGATAAACAGCATACAGTAAGATGTTTATACACCAATGCAAGAAGCCTAGGTAACAAAATGGAGGAATTGGAGCTCCTGGTCCAAGAAATGAAACCGGATATCATAGTAATAACAGAAATGTGGTGGAACAGTAGCCATGACTGTAGTACAGGTATGGAAGGGTATGTGCTGTTTAGGAATGACCGGAACAAAGGTAAAGGTGGGGGAGTGGCATTGTATGTCAATAATGAGGTAAACTGTAAAGAAATAATGACTGATGGAATGGATAAGACGGAGTCTGTCTGGGCAATAATTACACTGGGTAAAAGAACTACTAGAGCATCCCCTGGGATAGTGCTTGGGGTGTGCTATAGACCGCCAGGATCTAGCCTGGATGCGGACAGAGAACTATTTAATGTTTTTAGGGAAGTAAAAACTAATAAGAACTGTGTAATCATGGGGGATTTTAACTTCCCAGATATAGATTGGGGAACAAATGCTAGTAACAATAATAGGGCTCAGATGTTCCTAGACGTGCTAGCAGATGAATTCCTTCATCAAGTAGTAACTGAACCGACGAGGGGGGATGCCATTTTAGATTTGGTGCTGGTGAGTAGTGAGGACCTCGTTGAGGAAATGGTTGTAAGGGACAACCTTGGCTCGAGTGACCATGAGCTAATTCAGTTTAAACTAAATGGAAGGATTAACAGAATTAAAACTGTGACTAAGGTTTACAATTTCAAAAAAGCCAACTTTAATAAATTAAGGCAACTACTTAGGGAAGTGGATTGGGCTAACATACTTAGGGATCTAAAGGCAGATGGCGCCTGGGATTATTTCAAGTTGAAGTTGCACGAGCTGTCCGAGGCCTGTATCCCAAGAAAGGGAAAACGGTTAGTAGGCAGGAGATTTAGACCTAGCTGGATGAGCGAGCGTCTCAAAGGGGTGATTAAGAAAAAACAGAAAGCTTACAAAGAATGGAAGAGGGGAGGGATCAGCAAAGAAACCTACCTTATTGAGGTCAGAGCATGTAGAGATGCAGTGAGAAAGGCCAAAAGCCGTGTAGAGTTGGACCTTGCGAGGGGAATTAAAACCAACAGTAAGAGGTTTTATAGCCATATAAATAGGAAGAAAACAAAGAAAGAGGAAGTGGGACCGCTGAAGAATGTAGATGGAGTGGAGATTAAGGATAATCTAGGCATGGCACAATATCTAAATGAATATTTTGCATCGGTCTTTAATAAGGCTAATGGAGGGCTTAGGAATAGAGGCAGCAGGACAGAGGGGAATAAAGGAGGGGGGTTTGACATTACCGTATCAGAGGTGGAAGCCAAACTTGGACAGCTAAACGGGACTAAATCCGGCGGACCGGATGATCTTCATCCTAGAATATTGAAGGAACTGGCGCAAGAAATTGCAAGCCCCTTAGCGATAATTTTTAATGAATCTGTAAACTCGGGGGTGGTACCGTTGGACTGGAAAATAGCTAATGTGGTTCCTATTTTCAAGAAAGGGAAAAAAAGTGACCCGGGTAACTACAGGCCTGTTAGTTTAACATCTGTAGTATGCAAGGTCTTGGAAAAAGTTTGAAGGAGAAAGTAGCTAAGGACCTTGAGGTGAATGGCAATTGGGACAAATTACAACATGGGTTTATGAAAGGCAGATTGTGCCAAACCAACCTGATCTCCTTCTTTGAGAAAGTAACAGACTTTCTAGATAAAGGAAATGCGGTGGATCTAATATACCTCGATTTTAGTAAAGCGTTTGATACTGTACCGCATGAGGAATTATTGGTTAAATTAGAAAAGATGGGGATCGATATGAAAATCCAGAGGTGGATAAAGAACTGGTTAAAGGGGAGACTGCAGCGGGTAGTACTGAAAGGTGAACTGTCAAGTTGGAGGGAGGTCACCAGTGGGGTTCCTCAAGGTTCGGTTTTGGGTCCGATTTTATTTAATCTATTTATTACTGACCTCGGAACAGAATGTAGGAGTGGGCTGATAAAGTTTGCGGATGACACAAAGTTGGGAGGTATTGCCAATTCGGAGAAGGATCGGGATATCCTGCAGGGAGACTTGGATGACCTTGTAAATTGGAGTAATAGTAATAGGATGAAATTTAATAGTGAGAAATGTAAGGTGATGCATTTAGGGATGACTAACAAGAATTTTAGTTATAAGCTGGGGACGCATCTGTTGGAAGTAACAGAGGAGGAGAAGGACCTCAGAGTCCTGGTTGACCGCAGGATGACTATGAGTCGGCAATGTGATGTGGCTGCGAAAAAAGCTAATGCGATCTTGGGATGCATTAGGCGAGGTATTTCTAGTAGGGACAAGGAGGTGCTGCTTCCGTTATACAAGGCGCTGGTGAGACCTCATTTGGAGTACTGTGTGCAGTTCTGGTCTCCTATGTTTAAAAAGGATGAACTCAAACTGGAACGGGTACAGAGAAGGGCCACTAGGATGATCCGAGGAATGGAAAACTTTTCATATGAAAGGAGACTCGAGGAGCTCGGTTTCTTTAGCCTAACCAAAAGAAGGCTGAGGGGAGATATGATTGCTCTATTTAAATATATCAGAGGGATAAATACCAGGGAGGGAGAGGAATTATTTCAGCTCAGTACTAATGTGGACACGAGAACAAATGGATATAAACTGGCCGTGGGGAAGTTTAGGCTTGAAATTAGACGAAGGTTTCTAACCATCAGAGGGGTGAAATTTTGGAACAGCCTTCCGAGGGAAACGGTGGGGGCAAAAGACCTCTCTGGCTTCAAGATTAGGCTAGATAAGTTTATGGAGGGAATGGTTTGATGGGATAACGTGATTTTAGTCAATGAGGCAATAATGTGCCATCGCTGGTAAAATGAGGGTCCGGCTGGAGAATCTTGCCTGTATGCTCGGTGTTCTACTGACCGCCATATTTGGGGTCGGGAAGGAATTTTCCTCCAGGGTAGATTGGCAGAGGCCCTGGAGGTTTTTCGCCTTCCTCCACAGCATGGGGCAGGGGTCGCAAGCTGGAGGATTCTCTGCAACTTGAAGTCTTTAAATCACGATCTGGAGACTTCAACAGCTGAGTTAAGGGCAAGTGGGTGGGTCAGCTTTTGTGGCCTGCATCATGCGGGAGGTCAGACTAGATGACCATAATGGTCCCTTCTGACCTTAAAGTCTATGAGTCTATGAGATTACCGAGGACAATTACCGCGATGTGATAAACCACATCAATGCACTATTCCGCAACTAGGCATGCATGCCTAACCCTCCTCTCCCAAAGAGCCCGCACCGAAAAAATTCCTTCCCCCCAAAAAAAAAAAAAACGCTTACCGGGAACCTGCTCTTCTGTTTGTCCTCCACCAAGTACCGGCCGCTGCTACTGGCTACCTTCCTCCTGGCTCGAGAAGAGCTCCTGGCTGCATGGCTCCAGGGATTCTGGGGTGTCTCCATCCGGCCCACCACCCTCACTCCCGTTTTCCTCCTTCTCCTCTTCCTCCTCCCCCCCCACACCGGCTCTGAAGTGTCCATGGTGGTGCTCGGAGTGGAGGTGGGGTTAACCCCAAGTATTGCATCCAGCTCTTTGTAGAATCGGCAGGTCGCGGGGGGAGCACCAGAGCGGCCGTTTGCGTCACGGGCTTTGCGGTAGGCACTCCGCGGTTCCTTCACTTTAATCCTGCACTGCAGGGCGTCCCGGTCATGGCCCCTTTCCATCATGTCCTTTGATACCTTCCCGAAGGTATCGTAATTCCTATGGCTGGAGCGCAGCTGGGACTGTACAGCTTCCTCCCCCCAAACACTGATGAGGTCCAGCAACTCGCCATTGCTCCATGCTGGGGCTCGCTTGGCGCGTGGAGGCATGGTCACCTGGAAAGATTCGCTGATAGCACTCCACGCCACGCCAGGCTGAACAAACAGGAAGGGGATTTTTAAAATTCCCGGGGAATGTAAAGGGTGAGTCACATGGTTGGTTACCTGAGGCCAGGGCAGTAGAGTTTGAACTGATGACCAAAGTGGCTAGAACCGGCATTGTGGGATACTGCCGAATACTTCTGGAGGCCATTCACAGCGCATTGGGCGGCCACACTGGCGCGGCAGCGCTGCAGCGCTGCCGCGCAATACTCACTATTCCTCTCGGAGAGGTGGAGTACATGCAGCGCTGCAACCACGGAGATACAGCGCTGCAAATGCCTTGCCAGGGTGTTCGGGGAGTGAGTTACATGCACTGGGGGAGCCTTTACAGCGCTGTAACTCGCAAGTGAGCCAAGGCCTCACTAATACTCCTTTGTCCTTTGACTGTAGAGGTGTTAACTGCCCCCTTCACACTGCATGGTCTCTTGCAACATGTGAATTCCTTATGTTTAACAATCTGTTCCATCTTGTATCTAGCTGTGACACTCTGTCACAGTGGTTCTCAACCCACTTATGGCCCAATCAGCACACAGCTGTGGCCCATGTGACATTCTGAGGGCCATGCAGGTAGTATATATATTGTGTGGCTGCGACCCACATAACACACAGAGAGCTGCATATGTGGCCCACAATGGTAAATTGATTGAGAACCAGTGGAACTCTACAGCAAAGAAAACCTGTGGCTGACCAGTGCCAGCCGATTCAGGCTCACGGGGATCAGGCTGTGGGGCTGTTTTGTTTTATGTAGACTTTTGGGTTTGGGCTGGAGCCCAAGCTCTTGGACCCTGCCACCCTGCAGGGTCCCAGAGCCTGGGTTCAAGCCTGAGCCCAGAAGTCTACACAGCAATGAAACAGCCCTGCAGCCAGAACCCACAAGTCCAAGTGGTCTGGCATGGGCCAGCTGTGGTTTTTTCTTTGCTGTCTAGACATATCCTCTGAATACCCTTCCCAGATCTGAAGAAGAGCTCTTGGTAAGCTCGAAAGCTTGTCTCTTTTACCAACAGATATTGTTGGTAAATATCCAATAAAAGATATTATCTCTCTGCATCAGAAATTGGCAGTTGTTCCTTCAAGCTTGCAAATCCCTTGAAAATATTACAGTAATATAGAGAAAACAATTCATAATGGTTATATCATAAACAAATTTCCAAAGGTTTTTGGAACTTGGATTTGGCTCAGATTAGCACACAGACATTTTTATATTTCTTTGAACATATTGGATCTGATTCTGATCTCACCCCAGTTTTACAGCAGCTTGAGATCGGATCAGTGTGAAGCAGCATACTTAAATGGAGTTACTCCTGATCTTCCCATCTTAAGTAAGATTAGAATGAAATTCTGTGGGCCAGAAGTCATAAGAACAGCACTTCCGCTTCTAGCCAAGCTAGCAATACGGTGAACAGCCTTTATACTGTTTCCTTTCTTTCAGATCTGGTCCTGGCCAGAACCTAAAAGTGCAGAGGCATACACATGTTTAAAAAAAAAAAAAAAAAGCTCTAGAACATTTCACAACCTTGAGAGAGAGGTTCAGGACAAGTTCATTTCTAAAAATACGTGAACATTCAGTGATTTTTTTTTTGTTCTATCTGAACTGTTTTCTTCATCCTAAGGAATTTATGGTCCTGGTTCTGCTTTTATTAGCATTGGTTGTATGATTGTGTAGCTCCATTCACTTGAATGGAATGACAGTGCTTTACCCTAGTGTAAGTAAGAGCAGAATCAGAGCCCTATGTTTCTTAGCATTATGTGGATTGTAGGCAGTCTGCTCAAACTTTGCAGTCCATCTTCAGTCAGAACTCTCCATTCATTTCAGTGGCAGCTTTGCTTGAGAAAGAAGTGCATGTTCTGGCTGTATCCATATTGCCTGCACCCATAATTTTGAAAACTATAATCCCACCTTTATTTCAGTCTGCTACTTCCTGTAACAAATCTCATACCAACACACCTTGCAAAGTCTCAATTTTTCTCATAGAAATTCTCTCTACTGCTTGCGGGAATGTCTGTTTTCATTCAGTTGCTTTAACATGAAAAAGCAGTAGGTAGAAACAAAAACACAACCACCTCGCTTAGATCTCCAGGTTTTAAAGATGTGTGAAATCTCCCATCTTTTATAATTTCTATGTATGTAGAACTTTCATTGCCAAGATAATGCTATAAAATAGTTAATTTGCTTTTATCCTAATGGGACACTTGCCTTGCATAGGTTTAAACCTGGAAATCTATTTCAGGCTTTACTTAATTTGAAGACTGTATGGTCCAATTTCCATTCTGTTGTCTAAGATGCTGCAGTAAAAATTCAGATGTAAACAGAAACTATGTAAAGCATACTGAACCTGAACATTCATTACAGCAATACATTATGCTCAACAAAGGACTTCAAAACTGCCCTTGTTTTGTCAGTATGTTCCAGGTAGTTAATTTCTATGTTCAAATAGGATGCACAGATGTGCTGATATAATACCCAATGTTTCAAGCTCTTTACAGATATTGCTGTCTTATGATTTGTGTGTACGTAATGTTTGCCCCAAGAAAAGGTTATACGCCTCGTGCTTCTTTCACTTGCACTCGTATAAATAAAAGGTTACTCCAGTGAAGTCAGTAAAGTTACATCAACATAAAGCTGGTGTGAGAAAGCAATATGGCTTCATAGCTCAGAATTTGCAACCTTGATATACACTTCAGAGCCTTGCAAAGCCAAATTCAGTTTAAAACAGGTTTGTGGGTTTTATTTAATTTATTTTGCACTATTACTGATTTGCATGGCTTCTAGGTATATGTAATCCTGCCTCAGCATGGGGGCGGGGAGGGCGGGGTGCGGGGTGGACTTCTTGAGGTCCCTTCGAGCCCTGCATTTGTATAATTTGATGATAAATCATTTTTTTTTAATTTAAATTACCCATTTTCCCTTAGTCTAATCATATTGCAAACTCAAACATGATTTAGGTTTGATGAGTTTATGTGATCATATCAGCCTGACAGACCTGAAAAATGGGGTATCCACTGTGATAGTTTGCTTGGCATTATACAAAATAGAAATAAAAGACATGGGTTGAAATCCGACTCCACTGAAGTTAAGAGTAAAACTCTCATTGACCTCAATGGGACCAGGATTTCACCCGTGGTCTCTTGTCTCAGGTTTTTACACTGTTAAAGATAAAGAAAATTCACAGAATGCAGCAGGAGATACAGAGGATCTTCTCTTTGTCTTCTCGCATCCTCAGGTGCATAGGATGTCAACCATTTCCCACCATTTATTTTGGTCTTGTGCTGGTGTGTTGGGCCTTTGAGTTGTTGATGGATCTGACTTCTTTCTCTACTGTTCTGCATAATGTTTCTCTAGATCACCCTCTTTTTCTCTTTCCAGCTGTGTCCATATTATGACTTGCCATGGAAGTTTTGTTGGTGGCATCCTTAAAGTATGTCCTAAATATGTCCATTGTTGTCTTTTCACCATATTTGATGTTTTAGTTTGGCTTTCTCTACTTAGAATTTCTGATGTTGCAAGAAACTCTACCCAATGGAATCTAAAAATCTTCCACAGGCATTTATTTTTGGAATTAGTTGATCTTCTTATCAATTTCTGTTGCAGATTTCAATGAGTCTGTTCCATGAAGAAAGACAGGCATGTTGCCAGTGTTAAAAATTCATATTTTTGTGTTAGTGCCAGTCATGCTACTTTTCCAAATCTTTTCAAATTTATGAGAGTTGTTTGCTGCTTTTGATAGTTATTGCTTGTTATCTAGCATGGTGTTACCATCATTGCACATTTCACTCCTGAGACAGGTACAATGATTTACCCTATATAAAATTTCACTCATGT